>NC_058130.1:181338417-181392986 GCF_016433145.1 Gracilinanus agilis | reverse complement strand
AGAAGGAAGGAAGGAAGGAAGGAAGGAAGGAAGGAAGGAAGGAAGGAAGGAAGGAAGGAAGGAAGGAAGGAAGGAAGGAAGGAAGGAAGGAGAATTATTCTCTCATGAAGGAATTCACCTGCAGGTGGTCACCTACCCAAATAAATACCACATGTTAAGGATATACCCAAAGCATCCACTAAACTGAGGCTTTCTGCTCAAATGAGGCTTTAGGGTGACCAATTCCAAAGACTCCAGGCTTAGGAAAGGAGATGGGGATGGGAAGGGAAAGGAGATGGGGATGGGAAGGGAATGTGAATAGAGTTGGGAATTGGGATGAAGAACAATGCTAAAGGAGAGGAAGTCCACTGAATAGTTTTAAAAAACTAGAGTTGGTCCTAAAATTAGGAAATTAAGACTAAATAAGGACATTCAGGAAAAATATTTAGATCAAAAGCAGCCAATATATGGGCTATGTTGTCAAGCCAATCTCACTGAAAAGTGTAAATGAAGTGGGAAGATTGGCTAGATCATTTGAAGGCCTGGAAAGAGAATGAAAAGCTCCTGACCAAAGCTGAGGTAATAGGTCTGATCTGCCATTGTATTTTTAGGAAAACTCCCCTATATTTTTTATCAGGTCCTTTGAAAGTGGGAATCATGCAGCAGAACATTTGGGGTTGCCCCTGGAAATTTTTATTTAAAAAAAAGGAAAAGGAAAAAGCCCTCTAGGATGTTATTCAGTAGAATGATTTCTTTCTCTTTTTTTTTTTATTTAAAGTATCTCTAACAGACTATGTGTTTTAATGAGTTGAAATGTGTGCCTCCGCTGGCTGAGATTAAAATGGGATTTTTGCTGACTCCCTCCAGCCTCTAGTATAGTTCCTATTTGGTTCTGCATATTCATAAAATTCTCTGCAGGACACATCACAGTTCAAACAGGCTTTCAGCTTTAACGACTTCAATCAACCTGTTTCTCTCTTCATTTCACAGTCAATTCACTAAGCTCAAAAGACACTCCTACTGAGCATTTTAAGCCAGACTTGATAGTGCAAGGTGGGGATTTCAAAGCTGAGTTACAGTCCTTTGTTGGGGGGAACCTGGTAAAGAGAGGCTGGCTGAATGTTCTTTGCCTACCTCTGATTAACATGAGATTATGACCACCTAGTGCTTGCAAAGTGAAGTTTATAATTTTCCTTCTCTGCTGTTCAGTTGTGCTCTGCGCTTAGAGTTTTTATTGAGTAAGAAGGTGGTCATGGTCTCTTAAAAGACCAGAAAAAGACAAAATATAAGAAAGTAATTCACCTGCCATAGGGAAATTAGAATCATGTTCCCAGGTCACCACCTGGGAAATAGTGTTTTTTGAGACACCCACACAATGATGGGTCTCAGGACTCTAAAATGGGATTTGGGGTCATTTAGTCTACTACTACCCAGAAAATTCTGATTTTTCTTCCATATAGTTTATCCATTCTACCCTTCAAATTGAATGGAATATAGCAGAAGGAAGTCTCAAAAGGAAGAAAAGTTAGTTACCTGCCAATTTATTTGTGATCTTCAGCTGAAGAACATTTGCTAGATCTAACATGTCCCAATACCCATGGTATGTGATGAGATATCACATGAATTCAGAAATTCAAGAAAGTGATGGGAGACTTCTCCATCAAAAAAAAATTAAAATAGAGAAATAAAAAATTAAAATAACTCTAAAATATGTGTTGCCAAAGTGAACATCCCATCAACTATCAAGAAATTCCATTTCCTTTTTGTGGATTTGGAAAGTAATTGAAGTCCTTTTGTAATGACTCATCCCAGTAAGGAGGGGGAACCCTAGGTTCCTGAACTTTATGCTAGCAAAGTTTATAAGTATAATCCTAACAAAAGATTGCTTTCCCAGAACTATACTAGTTGAGTACAGAGAGAGACAACATCCATTGGATGGACATTTGTAAAATAGGGATAATGATAGTACCTATTTCCCAAGGTTGTTGTGAAGATAAAATGAAATCATAATTATAAACCTTAAAACATTAAATGAGTGCTTTCTGTTATTAAGTTATTTTTCAGTCATGTCTTACCCTTTGTGATCCTATTTGGAGTTTTGTTGACAAAAATACTGGAGAGTTTTGCCATTTCCTTCTCCAATTCATTTTACAGTTGAGGAAACTGAGGCAAACAGGGTTAAGTGACTTGCCCAAGGTTACATAGCTAGTCAATTCTGAGGTCAGATTTGAACTTAGGACTTCCTGACTGCAGGCCCAACTCTCTATTCACTGATTCACCTAGATGCCTCCAGATTATTAGCTAGCTATTATTATCCTGTCCCAAAACAACAAGAAATAGCCTTTCTTGGGGCACTTGATTATGCTGCACTGTAATATTCATAATAAGTATTTACAAGAAGACCACCAAGAAAATAATTGTAGTTTATGCTTCAGCATCTGTTTCAAAAGATGCAAAGGTAGAGAATTACAAATCAAGATATACTTTATATAATATCTGGCAACTTTGGTGCAAAGAAGAGCATAGGAGCAATAGTGAAAGAAATGGGAAAATATGATTCCTCAGTGAATTGAGAGTCAGACCTGGAAACATCCTGCATTCAAATCTGGTCATAGACACTTCTTAGCTGTGTGGCCCTGGGCAAGTCACTTAACCCCCATTGCCCAGCCCTTACCACTCTTCTGTCTTAGAACCAATACACAGTATTCATTCAAAGATGGAAGGTAAGGGTATTTTAAAAAGAAAGAAAGAAAAATCATTCCTGGATAAGAAATGAGAAGACAAAGGCTTGTAGACTAAACAGAAGTTGTAGGTCTATATGTCATGAAGATTTTCTTAGAGAAAAGTGTCAGGAAGCGCTGGACATAGCAAGCACCAAATAACATCCCCCCAAAAAATTAATGGTCTTTTGGCAAGAAGTGACTGGTTAATATCATAATAGTCATTACCAAATTGAATTTGTGTATACAGGCAAAATACCAACCAGTTAAAACAGAAATCAAAATCAATACCAAATTAGGTTAATAAATAAGGGGGAAAAGATATAGCAGAAATGTGAGGCAATTCCAACCTGATTTATTTTGAATTTTAAAAAATGAATTTTTTAGAAAGGTGTCAACACAAATTGCCATGATTCCTAAAGAAAAATTGGATTATGTAAATCAGTCACCACAATTAGGAGACCTAAAGAGCTTAGAAATCACCTCAGACAATAAACACTTAATTTTCCCCATTTGGAGAAAGCTAGAAGTTGGAGGCAAAACTGTTTTAGAACATAAACTCACTTACAGAATATTGCAGAGAGTGGTAGAAGATTGTGATCTTGTAATCTCATTAAGTAGCAAGAAGCTGTGAAGTGAAAAATAAACTCATAGAAAACCTGGAATCCATTCAATGTCAAGAGGTTTAGAGGAATTTGAAGAAATACCCAGAATACTTTGGGTACACACACTTTGGAAAATTTAGATTAGGACATAGAGAAATACCACCAAGAAAAAGAAAAAAAACTCATGAATGTATTGAAATCTGCATTTTTTGAGAGAGTAGCAACATGGATGAGGGCAAAGATTTATCAATGTTAATGAAGAATTCTTGAGCTAGAGAGAACCTTAAAGATTATCTATTCTTGCTCCTTCGTTTTATTACTGAGGAAGTCGAATCCCAGAAAAATTAACAACTATTTTTTGCTAACTTTTTAGTCACACAGCTAGCTAGCAGTGGTTGAGTTAGAGATAGATTCAAGTCTCAACATGCCTAATCATATTTTTTAAAACATCCAAAATCACATGATTATTCTGATAAATGCAGAATAAAACCTTAGACAAAATACAACATTCACTTATGACAAAAACTCTACAAAGTAGAGGCATAGAGAGTCACCTTTATTTAAAATATCATAAGTATCTGTCTAAAATTGGGCTGTACAGCTACCAAAATAAAGTAACATACATGTCTGCTTTCTCAATTCTATAAAATATTTTTCAGAATGGTTTATATAGGCAACAAGGGTATCTTCAATGAAAACCCAAAATGGAAATATGCAAAATCTATAGACTATTTTGTACAGCAGATCTTATCTTTATGGTCACAAAATGAGAGAGATTTTTAAAATATAAGAATATACTCCGACCATTACTTGTTATTTAAAAAACAAATATACACTCACTCATTTGATGTGATAACATAAAATGCAAACTTGAAGATTGTCCTTAAATAAAGTATCTCCTACTTAAATTTCAAAATTATGCAAGACTATGACACATAGGGCACATTACAGAGACTGAACTTTGTTCAGTGATCTGCTGAATATTGACTTCAAACCACACGCAAAATAAGAAAATGTGTATGTTGGCATCTTATAATATCTTATAGAGTGGTGGGAGGAAGAGAGAGAACATGGATTGCAAAATGTCAGAAAATGATTATTAAGAGTTATATCAAAATTTTTAAAGAAGCCAATTGAGCTAAAAGCCACAAAGGCTCAGGAAGATGAGAATATTCATTAACAATTTTGTTTGTTTTACAGGCTGGGATTAACATATAAGGTATTCTTTAAGAGCAGATTTTGAAGCTTTAATAGCCTAAAACTGAAGTAAGACTTTTAGGACTCTCTGTATATTTTGTTTTTCATACTCAATTCAAAAACTGTCCCAATATTATATCCATTACATAGATGGGACTATTTACATATTATTTATTTGGAAGATGGGAATATTAAGGGGAGGGAGTGCTTTGTACCAAAAAGAGACCCCCAGGAGATCACTACCATTGATAACAAAATATTTTTAGCAGTATCTTTTGCAGTAACAGAGAACCAGAGATGAAGCAGAATCCATCAATTAGGGAATGAATAAAACACATTATGGTAGTGAATATGATTGAATATTTCTGTATCATGAGAAATAATAAATGTGAAGATATGAGGAAGTGTTGAAGACTTGTATGAACTGATGCAAAGCAAAATAAGCAGCATAAAACAAAATAGTATATCCAAGAGCTATAGCAGTTTAAATGGAAAGAACGATGTCAAAAACTACATTGAATTTTATGCAATTATTGTTGTGTAATTGAAATCAATTGTAATTAATGCTGTGTGACTGGGCATTAAGCCAAGCTTAAGACAGAAGAAGAGATTACAAGAATATAATTCTCCCCCTTCTTTGCAGTGGAAGAGGATTGTGGGTGTGGAACACTGCAGATAACACTGTACTTGATTGATGAAATGGTTTTGCAAAAATTATTTTCTTCCTTCTCTTTTTTAATCTTTGTTATAAAGGATGGATCTCTGGGTAGGGAGAGGGATATATTTGGAAATGAAGGTGACATATAGGTAAAAGATATCCCTTTAAAAGTTTTGAAAAGGTAGAAGGGAAAATATTTTTAAATTTCATTTCTGTGTACCAACTACACTGGGTAAGATGGTTGTTTCTCCTTTCCTTATTCATTTTATGAGTTGCTATGGTCAAAATACTAATCATCTGGTAGCTGGTTTTCTGGTGTTAAGCATCTTTCCACTTGGCTAGGCTGCCTCTAGGATGATAGACATAGAATCTATTACCAGGTCTGAACTTGAAACCTTTCCAGTTTGACAAGACTTGCAAAAGTTTGAATTCTGCTGACATAGCCCCTGAGAATCCAGAATCACTTCTGTGCAAATGAAACGTCAGAGCAGTACTTATTTTTGTTGGAGGAAAAAAGTAAAGTATTATCTTACCATTGTAAATGTCTGTCTTGGTTTTACTATAACATGTTTAGTCCTAACACTATGGATTTCACTGTCACCCTCCAGTATCACTAGGATTTAGGATTGTTTATGTTCATGTTACAGAGAAGCAAACTAAGGCTAAGGGATTATTTGAATTAAGCATTCTCAGCTGCATTATTAAAAGCATAGAGTCCATAATAGAGAAGTTTCGTAATATTTTGCCCTGGTCAGACCATCTCTGGACTACATTGTTCCAATAGGAAAAATACTCCAGTAAGGGTTGAATTTCTTAACTTCTGAAATTCGTAAGATTTAAAATCAAAAGGAATCATTCATACCATCTAGTCTAACTCCCTTATTTTACAGATAAGAAAATGGAACCCAGAGGTTTTAAGTGCCCCTAAAGTTGCAAAAACAGTAAATGGTAGAATTGGGACCCAAACCCAAATCTCTTGTATCCAAGTCTACTGCACTTACTACTACTCCATTATGCTCTTAATATCCTTCCCACCTCTAAGAACTAAATCTCGATGATTTTTTGCAAATCTCTTTAAGCCAACGTTTCTGAAATGGTGTTGTCAAGGCTATTGAAACAGTTAACTAAGTCAATCAAATCATAAATTAATGTATTCAAACAATCATTTCTATGTCTCCCCCAACCTTGAGATTTTGGAACCAAAGTCACTGAGCAAGTCACTCACAAAGCTGGGACTTGGACCCAGATCTCCTGGTCAGTCCTGTTCACCCAGCCCAGGAAGAAAAGGTAAAACTAATGCCCAGTGCCTTTGGCCTCTGCCCCAAAACATCACTGTATGGAAATAGTGAGCATTACAGTTCATCTAGTACACACTATTATACCTAGAGATAGAAAACTCCCACCATCTTTTACTATCCCTCTCCCTGTATTATTGATAACTAACTAGGAGTAAACTCTTTCCCAACCCTCCCATTCTCTCATTTCTGTCCTCTTCAGCTCTATCCCAGCCATATTCAACCCCAATTCTGCTCATCCCTTCCACTCTAGCCTCCAGAATTTCCATTTCCATAATGAACAAAGTTCCCTTCATTCTGGACTTTTTTCTTTCATTCTCCCTCCACCTACCTTCCCTTATTTAGACCTGACTTCCCCAGGTGACACAGAATCCATCCCTGACTTTTAGCTCTATCACTAGCTGCACATGTTACCAGTTATCCTTCCCTACAACTTACTGTTCATTTATTGTAAGACATGTCTCTTGGGTGATGAGAGGAATATTTGGAAATGAAAGTGATATAAAAACAAGATAGATAGATGGATGGATAGACAGACAGACAGACAGACAGACAGACAGATAGATAGATAGATAGATAGATAGATAGATAGATAGATAGATAGATAGATAGAAACGTTTCTTAAAGGAAGAGGGAGGAAACATCTATTAATTTCATAACTGTACTTACTCCATTGAGAAGATAGCTGTTTCTCCATTCTTATTCATTTCATGAGTTGCTGTGGCCAAAAAATGACAGTCAGATAGTGCAAAGGGCATAGAGCTGGACCTGGAATCAGGAAGATCTGAGTTCAAATCTTGCCTCAGGTACTTAACTAGTTGTGTGACTTTGGGCAAGTCACTTAATCCTGTTTGCCTATTTTTCTGTAAAACAAAATGAGCTGGAGAAGGAAATAGCAAACAGCAAACCACTCCAGTATCTTTTCCAAGAAAACCCCAAATGGGATCGTGAAGAGTCAAACACAGTGAACAATAATGAAAACAATGGCCAAAATATTAAGCACCTGGTAGCCAACTTCCTGATGTTAAGCCTTTTTACACTTGGCTATTATGACTATTTTATGGAGCTGAAAAAACTGAGTCCAAAACAGGTCAGGTGAATTAACTAGGGTGACACAGCTAGCAAGTGTCTGAGGCTGGATTTGAACTGAGTTCTTCCTAACTTGCACTCTCTTATGATCACCACTTCATAGACTCCTTTATTTCTTTCAAGGTATAACTCAAACTCCACTTTCAATAAGAAGGCTTTCCTGATCTCAATTGCTAGTGTCTTCCTGTTCTAATTATTTTGTATTCAACTACTTTTCATTTATTTCATTTTTACTCTAGATAAATAATAGATATGACAGATGAAATATAGATAAGTAAATAGACTAGATAGATATTGATAAAGCATTTATGAAGTGCTTACCATGTGCTAATCAATGTGATAAACGGTGAAAATATAAATACAAGTAAAAAGACAGTCACAGTCCTCAAGGAGCTTACATTCTTTTTTTTTTTTTAAAACCCTTGTACTTCGGTGTATTGTCTCATAGTTGAGGAAGAGTGGTAAGGGTGGGCAATGGGGGTCAAGTGACTTGCCCAGGGTCACACAGCTGGGAAGTGGCTGAGGCCGGGTTTGAACCTAGGACCTCCTGTCTCTAGGCCTGACTCTCACTCCACTGAGCTACCCAGCTGCCCCCAAGGAGCTTACATTCTGTAAGTTCAGCACAAAAATTAAATGTGCTGAAAATTAAATGTGGCTGGCACAAGTGTCCCTCAGATAGTTTTAAGGACAAACTCCACAATCAGAGAGAAGACTAAAGAAATGAAGACACTGCCAGAATGAAGACCACTGGGGCTATTTTGTATGCACTTATACATGTACACTCCGCCTCTCCTAACAAAATGTAACTTCTTTTTTTGCCTTTTTTTAATTAATTAATTGTTTTCCTCCAGTCTCTCCTTCCACTCCCCCGCACCATAGAAGGCCTCACCCAGCAAAATATGTAGATTAACACTTCCCAGCTATGTGACCCTGGGCAAGTCACTTGACCCCCATTGCCTACCCTTACCAATCTTCCACCTATAAGTCAATACACAGAAGTTAAGGGTTTAAAATTAAAATATATATATATATATAGATTAAGTTTTTCATGTTTCTACTTCTCAGTTCACAGAATATAACTTATTGAGGATAAAATTGTTTCATTTTTACAAATTTGTGTTTGCTAGCTCTTAGCCCAATGCCTATTAATAAAATTATTAATAAAGTATTAATAAAAAGCTTAATAAGTGATTTTTGATCAACTCTCTGATCACACTGATTAAACTGATTTTATCCCAAGTTTCTTTTCCATTATTCTATACTAGCTCCCAGGGCTCTATCACTGGATCTCAAGACATCCATTCCACCCACCAGATTGTCTAATCCCCTCCTCAATTCCATGCATGACAGTAGTTAACAGGGAGTCATACAGTTTATTGCTTTCTTACCTTCATTACCAAAAAATTCAACATGGAAGAAGCCATTAGCCTGATGATCTTGGCCTGCGTGACAGGCATTTAACCACATGGATTTCCCCTATTTTCTGGAATGCTTGCTGGTTTTCGGCACCCATGCAAAAGCTCTTATATCCCTGGCCAAGCAGGGGTTATTTTTTGTTTCCTATCAGCCTATTACTGTGACGCCCGAGGGGTTAGCTGGGGCGAGAGAGCAGGGCCTACCTCAATGGCAGGTTTCAGTCATTTCTGCCTTGCCATGTGTGTCAGGGAGCAGAGATAAAAGTCGCCCTTCCTTTTCATTTCACAGGACTCCTGGAGCTTACTTGATGAAGCATAAATATGCATGTTCCTTTTATCCTTCCTTCCCCCACACCTCTCTCTCCTCGAATTCCACTGAACGCTGCAGATGACTGGAAATGCATTCAACTGTGTCTGCCTTTTTTTAAGCCCATCTTTAAAATCATCTCCCTGCTTCTAATTACCTTTTACACAGAGCCTAATATTTTATCTCCTTTCAGTGCCTTCTTCAGGTTCATCAGCCATTTTACCACAGCAATAATCTATTCGTGTGAGTGGTTATAGCCTAAGAACGGGGGTTAACAGGGCCTCTGAAATGCTTTCCCTAATGGGTAGGAAGGGAAGTAAATGATTTTACCTACTAAACTTTCATCATAAAGGCTTCCTTATAACCAGAGTCTGATCTGCCCAGTACAACTCGTACTGGAGCTTTCGTACTTTTTTTCTTGATTCTTTCTTCCTTACTCCTATTCTGTATTAACTGTGAAACAACATCTCTCCGTTCTGTTTGGCTCAGTATTTTGACCAACAATCTCCATTTCACTAGCACCTGTCTATTCCACCTTCAAAGATGTCTGGCATCCTCCTAGGCAGTTTCAAAGAAAAAAAAGCAACATTCCTAAAGGAATAGGGCAAATGGGAATGCTGGATGGTAACTAGAAAGCCATTTAATACATGGAAAAGTCAGACTCTCTGAAGAAAGGAGGCTCAAGAAGTGAAGAGAGTTCTATTATTTATTGATCACAGACAGAGCCAGAACGAGCGAGGGGAGGGAAGGAGGACTTTTGCTCATATGCCAAAGTGAGATGGAGCACTATTTCTTCTCCCAGCAAATTGTAGCATATGATTTAGTTACTAGCTTCAGATATAAAAACAATGCAGGGATCACAAGCCAAACTCCTAGGAGGAAGGGAAGAAGAAAGGGTGAGCATCCCTCTCCTAGTGTGACTGCATTTAATCCCAGGTAGTTCACAGGATGAATGGCCTAGGCATCCCAGAGTTGGGGAGGCCTTCTGGTGTGCCAGGGAAATTCATCTACAACCCCCACCTTACCCTTTTTCCCTTTCTTCCTTCCCACCACTCTCCTCATCATCTCTTCCAGCATCACATCTCACCACGCCACCCTTTGTGAGGCCAAGAACCAAATTCCAGTGCTCAGAACTGGTTATTAGAAATGGAGCACTAGCTAAAGTAATGAATGAAGGAGAGACCAAAATTTTAAATAGAAGTCATCAGAGAAAGAAACTGTTGTCCTGACTTTCAACTTGGAAAAGGGATTCCACTGAACGGCCCTGTGCTTTTTCACACTTTTATCCATCAATAGCATACTTGTCAAATTTGTAAAGGACAAAACTTGGAAGGATAATCACTATAAAGAATACCAGGGCCAGGGTTCAAAAATATATTGAAAGGTTAGATCATTTTGGTGAAATTTAATGGGAATAAATATAAAGTCATACGCTCGGGTTTAAAAAAATCAATGTCACAGGCTCAAGATGGGTAAGTGTTGCAAGCTAGATTGCAATTAATATGAAAAAGAGTAAAGATTTTAGTGGTGTTTAAGGTGAATATAATTCTACAGTCACAGTGCAAAGTTAGATAATATAATATTAAGCTACATTAAAACAAGTGTAGTATTCAGGATGAGCTTTGCATAATTACAGCCACACTCTGCCTAGTCAAGAATATGGATAATTCAGTGCCTAGAGTCAAGAAGATTCATCTTCCTGAATTCAAATCTGGCCTTAGACCATACTAGCTGTGTAACCCTAGGCAAGTCACTTAATCCTGTTTGACTCAGTTTCCTCATCTATAAAGTGAGCTAGAGAAGGAGTTGCAAACCACTCCACTATTTCTACCAAGAAAATTCCAAATAGGGTCACAAAGAGTGGGTCACTATTAAAAACATCTGAATAATAACAAAAAAAAAGTCAGGCTACCTATAAATTATTTTATAAAGTTCTGATCCCCACATGTTAGGAAGAAAATTATATATACAGAGGAAGATAGCCAGAATGCCAAAGGATCTTAAATTTGAACTATATAGGGGAGAAATTGAGAATATTTAACCTAAAGAACAGAACACAAAGAGGGGATGTGATCATTGTTTTGTCACAAAGAATAAAGATTAGACTTGTTTTCTTTGTTGTTTTGCTTTCTTTGTTTATTTGCCCTAGAAGAAAGAACTGAGAGAAATGGATGGAAATCCCAAGGAGGAAAATTTAAACCTGGTTTGAGAAAAAACTTGTTTATAATTGGAGCTATTCAATAATGGAATGGTGTACTTGAGGCCTTAAAAAAAATGAATGGACTTTTGTTGAATATGTCATAGATAAGATTTTTCTTCAGATGTAGAAATCTCTTCCAACTCAGAGATGGTTGATTCTAGAATTGTAAGATGCTGGCCCCCTATTATATAATGAGAGGTACAAATCAAACAATAGCAGACAGCTGACAAGCCCTCTTTTTTTTACCTAATATTCCCTCCCAAATAGGAAAATGTGATCTAGAGTAGACTATTCTTCATTCTCAGAGGACTGTATTTTAAAACTATCATAGTTTGGCACTGTGGGGGATGCATAATAAAAGGTCGTCTCCAGGGCTCTCATCTAGAGAGAGAACAGTCGTGTTTTACATTTTCATCAGTAATCTGGACAAGGAAATAGAGAACATGACTGTTAAAGTTTTTTTGAATGACAGTGAGTGGGCAGAGGTAGCTAGAACTTTGTAAGGCAATGCCTATCAAAAGTGGAATATTCAAAGACACAGTGAATATTACTTGATAATTTGTGCCTTGCTACCTCTGTGACCCTGAGGAAGGTCACTTAAATGGACCTCGATGCGCCACATCAAGATGAGGATAGAGTAAATTCTCTTTAAAATCTCCACAAACTCTACCATTTTATGAGTCTCTGGGTCCCTGAAGGAGAGTCTTAGGAAAATCAGCATTGGAAAGAAAAAGATCCCCAAAGTCTGAGTGTAGTGAGATTAACCAGGATTAGAAAAAACTACCTCAACAGTTACATTAAGTGATTTAAGTGTATCTTTACTATTTTCAGCCATTTCCTAAACTATTGTGTAGAAATATTCTCCAGAAATATAAACATCTAAGTCAATACAGATTTGTTTCCTTTCCCCTCTGGAGAAGTTTTTCAGGGGAAAATATATAGCAACATGGAAGAACTTAGAAAGAAATAAGAAATTTAAAAAGAAAGAAGAACCAGAAAGTCAGAGAGTCTTTAAGAGTGGCAACCTCATTTACAAGGTGGGAAAAGGGCTCATTACCTCCTCCTGTCTCCCTACCTAATTCCTTCCTCTGCCCCCCAACACATATACTTTAGAGAAAAAGTTTTCTTCATTTTAAAAATACTTGTTAGAACTTGTTAGAAATGTAATTTAGAGCAGGATGGTACAGAAGGAAAGGTAGATTCTGATTTGGCACAAGAAGACCTGGGTTCAAATCTCAGATCTACTACATATTAAGCTGTTTGATTTTGGGTGCATCACTTAATTTTCCCAGGCTTCAGTTTCCTCACCATTAAGATAGCGGAATTGAACTAGAAAACCTCTGATATCCCTTCCAACCCTAAATCTATGATGTATATATTTATCATCTATTCATATGATTAATCTGACAATATATTGCCAAGTCATGTCAATTCTGCTTCTATATTTCTTGCATCAGTTCCCTTCTCTCAACTCACACAACCACTACTCTCATCATCTTTTACCTGAATGCCTAGAATATTTAATCTCCTAATTGGTCTTCCTCCTTCCAGGCTTGCCTTTCACCAATCCATCTTCCACATAACTACCTGAGTAATTTTTCTAATGCTTGAACTCTCCCTCTCTAAAATCTTGAGTAGTTACCTATTGCTTTTAGGATAAAACACAAACTCCTTAGCCTGCTATTTAAGGTCCTCCAAAATATATCCTTACACTATCTTTCCACATTTATTTCACTTAATCACCTTTCACATAGTAACATTCCAATCAAAATTCACCATTAGGTATTTCCCAGATTTAGTATCCTATCACTCATCTTTAAGGATCATGGACCAAGTCCCATAAAAAGCCTTGGAGACCATCATGTTTAACCACTTCATCTTACAAATGAGGATATGATGGAAAGAAAAGTTAAATGACTTTTCAGGGTCAGTCACAGAAACAATGCGTATTTGAGACAGATTTCAAACTGTATAATTAGAAAATCTTGTACCCTTGGACTTCATCTCCCAGCATCCCTTTCCCCGCGCCCCCACATTTGTGTCTTCACGCATTGTTTATAAGTTTGTTATAAACTTGTTATAAACTCACCCCTTGCTTCTTTTTCCCTCGTGCATGACTGAGTTAGCACTCCTTTTACTCTAGCTTTTTACTTTAGTTATTATTGATAAATATTATTAAATATAATACTTGGAGGCATATATTAATTTTTAATCTTACAAAACCCTAGTCTTCTTGACTGATTTCAAAATCATCTCTCTTTATGATGCCATGCTACCTCTCTATTCATTCTTGACGACTGACCATTCCTCTGCCTGGTGAATGCTCTATCCTTTTTATTCTCTCAACTATTAATGTTCTTTCCCTCTTCTTTTTATTATTTACTCATCTATTTACATGTAGCAATATACAAGATTCACGTACCATGGGAACAATAGTAGAATGGAAACTCTTTGAAGGCAAGAATCACTTAATTTTTGTCTTTGTATTCCTAGCACAGTTATTAAACACATGATATAAATTTAATAAATATTTGTTGAACCAAACCAATTTTTAGCCAGAAAATGTCACACATTTTCTTGCACTAATACAAATCATTCAAACATCTTCCCCCTAGTAATATGGGGAATATCATAGTTAAAATATTATTATATATAGTATTGTTTTTTCTTTCAGAAATGAGAAAAGGAAAGGAGTATTAAGAGAGTTTTTATTCATTTCTCCTTTTTTATATTTAAGAGGAAAAGGAGCAATACTATATTTCAGTAAGAAACCCCCTGCTGTGCAGTTTGGCAGTTAGAGAACCCCTGCTGTACCACTTGGCAGTTGGTGACAGTTAGAAGGGTGTGACTGAGTGTGGTTTCTAAGTTGCAGACAGTTGGAAAGGGCTTTGGTCTCTGGGTCTCCTAGGGAGAGGTTGTGCTGTTAGCAATCTCCCTGATTGGAGACAGAAAGCGGAATTAAGGTCTTAGTAGCCTTATTGATTATTAGTTAACTTGGATAGATAAGGTAGATAGATAGTGGTTAATTATCAGGTAGAGAGAGTAGTGAGAGTAGGCAAGGGCTTTGGCCTAGCAGAAGATACTGCCCTCTGAGGCAGATAGATGTAGGGTTTTCTAGAGAAATTTAGTTAGGATTGGGTTCTTGGGTATAATTATAATCTATTATAAGATTACTTTCACTTTCCTCCTTCCTATTTCCTATCTGTATTTCCTATAATAAACTAAGTGTTTTGCATTTAAAAAAACTACATAATGGCTTTTGATCAAACTCCTGCCCTCCCAAAATTTAACCCTTCACAACCAAGAAGGAAAGAGAAGAAAAGGAATAGATATGCCATGTTCTGTCAGGAAATAGACTTGAAATGGAGTTCTTAGATTAGTTGAATGTTTTATTATTTTAAAAATACTTGAAATAATAAAGATTTTCTATTCTTCTTGTTTTCCCATCCCCTTGAGCTCTAATTTGAAGAGTGGAATAGATCTAAAATTTATATGGCAAGTTATCTAAAGAGGAACAAAACCACAAGACTAATGGCGCAGGTCAGTTTGTAGGTCTTTCCATAATCACATGTTGCTAGTTTCTATGCTTGTTAATTCAATTGGTTAGAACACCACAGCAAACAAGATTATGAGTTTCATCCTCTTATGGTCCAGTTAGCATTGCTACTTCATAGCCAGAAGCCAAGCTTAATGAATTGTCCCACTGAACTCCAAATTTTATCTTCTTTTCTTTTCTTTTCTTTTCTTTCCTTTTTTTTTTTTTTTTTTTTTTTTTTTTTTTTTTTTTTTGCTGGCTACATATGAGTGAAACATTGTAAATCCATTTCCCACTACTAGGGGAGGAAAGTAAAGTTCATAAAGGAGGAGTCAGTGTCATCATCTTCATATGTATTGGTCAGCATATTCTGACTGGTATTAGTGAATACCATGATTTCTTTTCTTTTTAACCCTTACCTTCTGTCTTGGAATCAATACTAAGTATTGGTTCCAAGGGAGAAGAGTGGGAAGGGTTATGTGACTTGCCCTGGGTCATACAGCTAGAAAGTGTATGAGGCCACATTTTAACCCCAGTCCTCCCATCTCCAGGCCTGGCTGTCTATCCACTGAGCCATCTAAGCTGTCTTCATCATTTCTTGATAATAAATAATATTTATATATGGTTTTAAGATTTGCAAAATTCTTTTGCATGAATTTTTTTTTCAATCCACATAATGACCCTGTGAGATATGTGCTATTATTATCCCCATTTTACAGATGAGGAAATTGAAGCACTAAGAGGTTCAGTGGTATGTCCAGGGCCACAGTTATTAAGTGTCTGGGGCACTCAGGTCTGTCTGACTCTCTGTTCAGAACATTATCTACTTTCTCTGCTACCAGTGTTCCAGGAAAGACTATAACAATATCTGGCTCATAACTTTTATTTTCCATCTGTCACTAGAAGAAGTGAGGGGAAAGAATCTTCCATTTTGAAATTTGAAGGGAATTGGAAACTAGATATCTTGATGAAGGTTTTATGAGTACTATCTTCATTCAGAATGCTATCCTGGTCAATGATCCAATGCAGGCAATTCTACTGACTTCAACAATTTAGTGCATAGGACATTTATTAAATGTCTCCTATGTACTGGGCAATGGGAATACAAAATCCAAAATGAAATATTCCCTGCCTTCAGGGAGCTTACATTCTTATAGAATGACATAACTATGACAAGTAAAGTCATTTCAAGAGGTAAACAGTCCTTAGGGAAGGCTTCATGTAGAAACTGGTGTTCAGGTTGTGCTTTGAAGGAAGCTAGGAATAATATAAGTAATTACAGAGTCAAAGGTGAGAAGACAATGACTTCTCCCCGGACACTGGAGAGAGATAGGCAGGAGACCTTGGCTTCCCTCAGTTAAACAAACAGTATACATTTCTTCTGCTCAAACAAAAATGTAATTTGGAAATAATTCATAACCTGTTGTTTATTCTCTGAACCTAAACCTAAGTGCTCCTAATTACTTCACATCTTCCATTAAGGCTCCTGGGATATGACATCCACAGCATAATAATCTGCTTTCAAGTACCTAAAATTAAGCTGATACTCTATACATGTCAATACCTAGCCCACTCCTGCCCAACACAGAACAGGGAATAATCAATCATTCAATCAGCAATCATATATTAAGCAAAGGAGAAAAAATATATATACATATAAGTATATTCAAAACAAATACAAAGGGGAGAGACACTAGTAAATGAGAGGATTAGCAATTACAAGTCACCAATAAAATAGCTACTATTTTTCATAGAAATGCATTTTCTTGCTGGAAGGGGCTAGCTGTGATGGATTAGATTAAAGTCCTAAAATAGTTTTATTTTTATAAGCTCCTAAAATATCTATATTGCCAGCTAAAGAAAAAAAAACATGCCTAACCCTTACCACTCTTCTGTCTTGGAGCCAATACACAGTATTGAAAAAAGAAAGAAAAATAAGAATTACCTTGAATTGATGGAAAATTTCAGAGAATAATGGATATTTCCCCATCATCTGCTTCCTGCACTTCCATCTTCCCTTCAGGAAGAGGATAAGAATAAGTTTATTGCACATTAGTAATACCTTTGACTTTGGGTATGAAATGGGGGAAGAAAGGAAAAGAGCATTTATTAACTACCTACTATATGCTAAGTGTTGCCAAGCACTTTAACAAGCATTTCATTTGAGCCTCACAATAATCCTGGAAGGTGAGTAATATATTGTTCCCTTTGTATAGCCAAGGAAACTGAGGCAGATAGAGGTTAAGAGACTTGCCTAGAGTCACAGAGTTAGTAAGTATAGGACTGGATTTGAATTCAAAACTCTCTGACTCCAGGCCCAGTGCTCAATCCACTATACCACCCAACTGCCTCAGAGAGTGAACATCACCTCCTGCAAGGGACAAAACTTAGTGGGATTCTCATATTTCTTCTCATACAGTTCCTGTCCTTTCTCTACCGCATAGGTCCTCTACAAGAGGATGGAAAAAAATTGCTTTTTAATTAAGTGATGAAAACAAGAACAACTCCAAAATGCTTGTGTTTTCCCATAAAACTAAGCAAATGAGGAGGTCCTATACAAGTTGGAATGGGATGCTAAGTCTTCCAAGCTGGGTTCTGGAGTATCTATAGGCATTAAGAAATAGAATCATTTCCCTCTTTTTAAAAAATTTATGTATTCAGAATCATTAATTCCTTTTTATTTAAAAAAATTTTTAAACCCTCATGTCCCATCTTAGAATCAATACTGTTTTTGTTCCAAGGCAAAAGAGCAGTAAGGGCTAGGCAATGGGAGTTAAGTGACTTGCACAGGATCACACAATAGAAGGTGTCTGAGGCCAGGTTGAACCCAGGACCTCCCATCTGGCTCTCAATCCATTGAGTCATCTAACTTCCCCCATGAATTCCTTTTTAAATCTTTTCATTATGAATGTTAAAAAAGAAACATATCCAGCCTATTGGGATAAGAAATCACTACTTGGTAAAAATTGCTAGGAAAACTGCAGAGTAGTTTGGCAGAAACTAGGTATAGATCAATATCTTACACCATTCCCTAAGATAAGATCAAAATGGACACATGATCTAGACATTAAAGAAGATATTATAAGGAAATTAGAAAAATGGGGACATATTACCTATCAGATTT
Source organism: Gracilinanus agilis (assembly GCF_016433145.1). Taxonomy (NCBI): domain Eukaryota; kingdom Metazoa; phylum Chordata; class Mammalia; order Didelphimorphia; family Didelphidae; genus Gracilinanus; species Gracilinanus agilis. The sequence continues at coordinate 181,374,862 of NC_058130.1, read as the reverse complement.
ATGCAGAGGAGAGGAATGTAGAAGTAAACAAGAGATAGAGAACATTGTGAGATATAAATGATCATTTTAAATATATTAAATTTAAAAGGCTTTATAGAAATTAATGTTGCCAACATTAGAAGGAAAGTAGAAAATTGGGAGAAATTTTTCATAGATAGTCTCTCAGATAGAGGTCTCATTTCTAAAACATATAAAGAACTTTGTCCAATGTATAAGAATAAGAGTTATCTCCAAAATGATCAATGGGTGAAAGATATGAACAGTTTTCAGATGAAAATATCATAGCCATATATAGGTATCTGAAAAAATACTCTAAATCATTATTACTAATGAAGAAAATGCAAGCCAAAACAATTCTATCATCTCATACCCATCAGATTGGCTAAAATGACAAATGTTGGAGGGCATGGAAAACTGGGAACACTAATAAACTGTCAACAGAACTATGAATCGATCCAATCATTTTGGAGAGCAATTTGGAATTATGCCCATCAAGATATTAAACTGTATTTATGCTTAGACCTGAAAAGGAAATCGGGGGGAAAAGGAAAAGAACTTATATGTTCCAAAATATTTAAAACAATTCTCTTTGTAGTGGCAAAGAAGTGGAAACTGATGGGATGTATGCCAACTGAGAAATGGCTAAATAAATTATGAGATATGATTCTGATGGAATACTACTGCACTGTAAGAAACGATGAGCAGATTAATTTTTTTAAACTAGGAAAGAACTACATGAGATGATAAAAAGTGAAATGAGTAGGACCAAGAGAACATTATATTCAGCTACAGATTTAATATCTGAAAAATAACTTGCAAATGTTCATCTCCAGAGACTAAACTGAAAAGTGGAAACACAAAATAAAAATCTTTATTTTTTGCCTTCTATGGTGTGGGGAGGTAAAGGAGGAGCTAAATAAAATAATTAACTAATCAATTAATTAATTTTAGAGCAATGAAGTTCTCTTCATTCTATTTGCATCTAGTTGGCACGTTTGGAGCACTAGACCTGGAGTCAGGAAGACATAAGTCTGAGTCCTGCTTCTAACACTTATTAGCTGTGTGACCCTAGGCAAGTCATTTAACCTTTCTGTCTCAGTTTCCTCAACTATAAAGTGAGAATAATACCTCTCACAGTTATTGTGAGAATAAAATAATATTTGTAAAGTACTTTGTAAACCTTAAAGTATTATATAAATGTTAGCTATTATTATTCTTCATAACTATTGTGGTGCCCAAGAGGCAAATGTTACTAGTAACAACTATAATATTCAAGTACACAAACCTTTGTTTTCCCCCTTTTAGAAAAATTTATTGATATTGTCTCTATTTTTACAATGGTCTTCCATTCTTTCCCTTGGTTGTTCTTAAGTGCACCAAGCCTCAGGGCCTCAAGCGTAATTTTTTTAAACCATAACTGACTCTTCCCTGACCAACAAACCTTTCTCTTCTTCCTTCTCTTTTCCCTCTTTCCTACTTACAAGTTTGAGGGTATGGAGAATAAGAAGAATACAAAACTGAGAGAATAACACTATAATTTCAAGAACAGGCAGAATACAAAATATCTTTGCACACAGTTTCTATTTGTCCTGATATAAATAAAGAAAACTCTCAAAGCAAGGGAAAGATTATGAGGTAAAAGTACTTTGTCTTCATTCTCTCCAGCCTTGAAAATCTGCTTCCTACTATTCTTGCTCCACTATTCTAGAAAACATCCCCTCCTGCTTTCTAATCCTTTTCTTCTACAAAAGACAAAAACAGTTGGATACCCCTATGTACACTTGGAGTAAAACTCACTCCTACCAATCTACTAATTCTCCTCAACTATTGTATTTTAAAGCCTTTTCTGTCTGGATGTGCTGATGAGGGAGTGAAGAAATTTTTGCCTCTGTTTGAAGGATTTTAAGGTTAGCAAACAGATAAGGAAAGTTTCAGGGCAAGCAGAGTCACCTTTTCCTTATCCTTTAAATCTGACTTTGCCCAACACTGTCAGTGGAGGTAAATTGCTTTAATGGGAGAGAGCAATTTGGGAAAAACAAAACACTCAGCTGCCTCCTCCTATCTCTTATTCTTACCATCAAATTCCAAAATGACTATAATACAGTTTCCCCTCCTTTTTCAGTACCACTATCCCTGTCCTGAAACAAACCTCCCATCATTTTAATTCAGTTCTACAAAATGTTTTTTAAGTACCAACCATGCACCAGCCCATGTGCTAAGCCCCAGAGATGCCCACACCAAAAAATAAATAGTCCTTGGTCTCAGGAAGTATATCTTTGATGGCTGAGGAAGAGTCTATAACAGGTATCACAGATATGTAAAGACAAGGTCATTTATTTGAGAAGGGAGAAAGCACAGATCACTTGAGAGATCAGCAAAGGCTTAACATTGGAGATGGCATTAGAGCCAATCTTTAAAGGAAGCTCAGGATGGCAACAGTGTGCTTTTTTTAATAAGAAGGACAAAGACACAGAGATAAGAGGGAATACTGAACCCAAGAAACAATGGTAGGTCAATTTGCATAGAATACATAAAAGGGAATAAGGTGAAATAAACAGAGTAATAAGGACAGAATGACTAGGGCTCTTCCTCAAAATGTCAAATCCATTGGCTTCCTTCCATGGAGAACCACTCTGCCTAATGGTCCTCTAGTAGCCTGAATTTCTCTACAGTGAGCCTGTCTGAGAAGATGCTTCCTTCCTACTCCCTCAGCCATAAAGGGGTGTGAGTAGGACTCTCTGGGGGTTCAGCTGCCTTCTCTCCTAATACAATGCCTGTCTTGGCCCTTGCCAACCATACCTCCCTACAATAGTTCAGAAACAGCCCAAGTGGGCCAGCTAGGTGGCTTAGTGTATAGAATGCCAGATTTGGAGGGAGGAGAACCTGAGTTCACATGTGGCGTCAGATTCTTCCTAGCTGTGTGACCCTAGGCACATCGCTTAACACCAATTGTCTAGCTCTTACCACTCTTCTGGTTCTAAGACTGAAGGTAAGGGTTTGTTTAAAAAGAAGAAGAAAAAGAAAAGAAAAAGAAACTGCCCTAGGCACAAGAATTTTTAGATAGGCTATAAAGACCAAGATCTGAAAGAAAAGATGGGAAATTACCTATCTTTCCTTTCTTTGCAGAGATGGGGGACTATGACTAGGGGATGCTAAATAAACAGACTCTAACAGGTTTTTTCTTGTTTTCTCAGTGAAAGGAGGAGAGAAAGACAAAAAGGAGAGAAAGTGGAACTTCAATTAAATGTAAAATAAGATTTAATTATTTTAATGATAAAAGGAAAGAATATATATGTGATCCAAGATTTACAACCACACTTTTTGTTACTATAGCAAAGAACTAAAGACAAAGTGGATGACCATCATCAGGGGAATAACTGAAACTGTGGTATGTGGATATAATTGTACCACAAGGAACAATGAATATGAAAGATTCAGAGAAATGAAAAAAATAAATAAACCTTTCCAAGAAGATTATAGGAACATTGATTTAGACCTAGAGGGGACCTTCGAGATCACCTAGTCCTATTTCTCATTTTGAAGATGAAGAAATGGATCTCCAGAGGGGTTATATACTTTACCTAAATCCATATATTAAAAAAAATTTACCTAAGTCCATAAAAAAGAGCTGGGATTTGAACCCATATCTCTGAAGTACAAATCCAGACTTCTTTCCCCTATTCCTATCTCAGTGTAGACCCATAACTACCACTTCTCTTATTTCCTAGTCTGTTACTTTATTTCATCTTCTAGCACAGAACTTTGTCCTTAAATAGACCCTAGACAGATATCTTTTGAATTCAATTAATTTCCTTGGCATCTTGAGTACTATACCCTGAATTTGAGGCTACTTAAATGCATTTTTCCCCTATAATATCTCCTCATCCACTTCCTCACTGCTGCATTAATCTTATTCCCAAGATAGACCTCTTTCTTTGTGTGCTCTCCAACTGGAAAACAGTTTCTAGAAATAGGAGACAGCAAGAACTAGTGAAAAGAGGAGTCAACCAGGTGGCATAGTATATAGAAACAGTGGGTTTGGAGGCAGAAAGATTTGAGTTCAAATTCAGTCTCTGAAATTTACTACCTGTGTGATCCTGAGCAAGTCACTTAGTCCTATTTATTTCAATTTCCTCATCTGTAAAATGAGCTGGAGAAGGAAATGACAAACTAGTGTATTTGCTAAGGAAACCCCAAAAATGGGATCACAAAGAGTCAGACACAAATAATCAAAAACATATAATATTGCAATATTTAATATTTCATTAAAGTATGTGTGAGAGTTCAACATAAATCTGTTGGAAAATCCATTTCGGTCTCACCCCCTACCCTTTGATTGGGTTAAGAATAAGGATTGACCCATTCCCCAATTGATAAATGGGCAAGAGACACAAATAGGCAGTTTTCAGATAAAGAAATCAAAACTATCAATAAGCACATGAAAAAATGTTCTAAATCTCTCATAATTAGAGAAATGCAAATCAAAATGTCTCTGAGGCACCACCTCATACCTAGCAGATTGGCCAATATGACAGTAAAGAAAAGTAATAAATTTTGGAGGGGATGTGGAAAAATTGGAACACTAATGCATTGCTGGTGGAGTTATGAATTGGTCCAACCATTCTGGAGGGCAATTTGGAACCATGCCCAAAGGGATTTAAAAGAATGCCTGCCCTTTGATCCAGTTACACAACTACTGGGTTTGTACCCCAAAGAGATAATAAGGAAAAATATTTGTACAAAAATATTTATAGCTGCACTCTTTGTGGTGGCAAAAAATCGGAAAATGAGGAAATGTCCATTGATTGGGGAATGGCTAAACAAATTGTGGTATCTGATAGTGATGGAATACTATTGTACTGAAAGGAATAATGAACTGGAGGAATTCCATGCGAAATGGAAAGACATCCATAAACTGATGCAGAGCGAAAAGAGCAGAACCAGGAGAACAATGTACACAGAGACTGATACACTGTGGCACAAACAAATGGAATCGACTTCTCTACTAGCAGCAATACAATGATACAGGACAATTCTGAGGGACTTATGAGAAAGAATGCTATCCACATTCAGAAAAAGAACTGTGGGAGTAGAAATGCAGAAGAAAAAAATATGAAAAAAAAAAACAAGAAGAAAAAACATGGTTCAATGGGGATGTGATTGGGGATATTGACTTTAAATGATCCCTCTATTGCAAATATTAATAATATGGAAATAGATTTCAAACAATGATACATGTAAAAACCAATAGAATTGCTCATTGACTCCAGGAAGGGGGTGGGAGGCAGGAGGGGAGGGAAAGAACATAAATCATGTAACCATGGAAAAATATTCTTAATTAATTAATTATTTTTTTAAAAAATTTTAATAAAAGAAAGTAAAAAGAGAACAAGGCTTGAGGCTTATCTGTAAAATGAAGACACCTCATGGCTCCCACACTTGCACCTTATCCCACATGACTCCTGGCATCCAGAAGACTGGCCTCTGGCCCAGACTGAGGTCAACTCTGTCCAACTAGTTTGACCCAGTTAAGGGTTTCAGTTATAACAAATCATGAAGATATTAAAGATGTATTCAAAAGCTGACTCTAATGAGCAAAGTGTTCATGGACCAAATTTATGGATATATTTCTAATATTTCACATGGATATATTTCTAATATTTCACAATATTTTCACATTTCTGAATCCTTAAATTAGATGGGACTTAAATTTTGTGGAACTTAAAAATCTAACCTCTACTATTATCTGCAGCCTGGAAAGCTAGCAAGCAATTTCTATAGCTCTTTGTTATGTCAAAGAACTACAATTAACATCTGGATAACTTGGTACCAGGATTATGGAAGAAGCAGGTTTGATCAAAGTCAGGAAGCACCTTCCAAAGAGCTTCTTTCCTGGGCACCCTGCTGTTGTTATCCTTCCTTTATCTTGCAATTAGTTGTCAATATTACGTTAATACTTCTGTTGTTTTCACTTGTTTGATTGACATCCCACAAACCCTCCATCCTTGAAATCTATAATAAACAGTGCAGCTTGCTAAGACCACTCTCTTGGACTCCATCTGATTCTGGAGTGCTGACCTGCTCACACCAAGCTAAAGTTTTGTCCCTGTCTTCCTTATCTCTCTGATCCTTCTATGGCTCACTCTCTCTAGTTTTTAATCTTCACCCATTACTTTCCCAGTCTTCAGCTTCCCTCCACAGGTGATTCAAACTCACACAAGAAATCCATGTAAGAGTTGGACTCTACACCCAGAAAAAGGACCATCTCTGGGCAGCATGCTATCTCTTTCCTAGGAAGCAGCACTCACTCTTCTGACTAAGCAGCTCTCTCTCTTTCCTAGTGAATGGACAAATGAGGTCAGGAGTGAGCCTGGGTTAGCTAGATGACCAGACCCTGGGATTATGTGCCTTAACTCTCTCTGACTCCCTTTCACTATTTAATAAATAATTATAAATTAATGTACAGTCTCCAGAGAATATTACTCTTAACAATTGCATAAAATAAAGGATAACTAAGTGGCATAGTAGATAAAGTACTGGGAATTCAGATTTGGCCTTGGATACTTACTAGCTATATAACTCTTTCTGACTCAGTTTCTTATGCTAAGCACTTTGCAAATATTATTTCAGTTGATTCTAACAACAACCCTGAGAGGTAGATATTATTATTATCTTCATTTTATAATTGAGGAAGCTGAGGCAACAGAGGTTAAGCCTAGGGTTGGTATGGGATCCTGGGTTTCCCTTGGATACCCCAAACTCTAGAGGTATTACAGGTCAAACAGAAAGCAGGAAAATTCCTTTTCTTCCTTGCATTCTTGTAATCCTGAAGAAAATGTGACTCTGGGCATCAGAGACTATCGATAAGGAAAGACCCCCTAGATTTTGAGATGAACACAGATATATATGTTCCATTTATGCTCTGATACCATCAAGTTGTAATCTAGGACATCTATTTGTCTCCTAAACTATGCCCAGCCACCCCCTGTGTCTTAGGGACAAAAAACATCACTCTAGCCCCAGTCAGCTGACAAACAACCCCCAATTCTGTCCAACCTTTTTCCATTCCCTCATCCTTGGTCACATAATCCCACTGTCTAAAGGGCATAAGAAGCTCAGAATCCATCTCCTCTAGAAGGCAGTTTCCACTCTTGCACCTACCTCTCAACTTTTAAACATTACTATCAAATTAATAAATTTTTCTTCTTGTTTTTAAGCTAAATTTTGGAGTCTTGCATTCTTGCAAAGAATATCTGTCTTGAATCCAGGGTTCACCTCAACTCCCCCCCACAACAGGGTTACATGGTTAAGTGTTTGTGGCTGAATTAAAACTCATGCTTTCCTTGAATCCTTTAAAAACAAAAGGTGAAGTAGGAAGAACATTGGGTTGGGAAACCAAGGATCCAAGTTCAAATTCTGTTTGATTCTTCTTACTTATATAATCTTGACCAAGATACAGCTACTCCCAGGATTTTTCATCAGTATTAAAATGTAAATGTAATGGAGGTGGGAGTTGATTAATGATCTCTAAGTCCCCTTCCAGATCTAGTGTCAAATTTCATAATGAGGAATGACTTGGTTCAGGTCAAAGAATGAATTATTTGCAGATAAAAGACTTAGAACCAAGGCCTCCTGATGGCCAATCTAGAGTTATTTTCACTGTTCCATTTTATCCAATCTGTGGATTCCTTCAAGGACCTCTGTTTAGGGGAGGAATCCAGGCTGGCCATCCTTCATTTCTATGCCAATTCTGTTTGTGGTCCACATGCAACTGCCCCATCTGCTTTTCAGCTCTTTCATAAATTGTCTTCTTTGTGGAATGTAAGCTTCTTGGGATAGGGATTTTTGTTTATATTTATATACTAGCATATTGTACATGCTTACTAAACATTTGTTGTTTGCTTACCTATCTTGAACCCAGATAATTTTCCATTAATATTTATTTCATAAAAGAAACTTTTGGAAATATGGTGGGATTATTTTCTGAGTCAAAGTAAAAGGGAACTTTTTCTACATAAAAGATGACTAGAGGACCACATCAAAAGCTCATATTTCCCTTGTACTTCCTAGGATGGATTATCTCAAATGCTTTTCATATTTGGCAATAACTGCCACAAGGAAGGCCTTGCTTATCAGTAGTAAAAATAAAACTGTTGTCTCAACCACTGGGGTGGGATCATACAAACTGATTGGACATTTTACAAAACTGAGGAGTCTGATGTTTTGGCACAACTTAAGAAGACAATACTTCTGGACATTTGCCACAACAGCAAGAGATTTCTAGCCCAACAAGAAACTCTTTGTTTTCTTAAGTTAGGACTAGATTCATTACGGCCATAAAAATAAATTAGTATTTATTATGAAAAAGTACAGTACAGTCCATTGATGTCTACGGACAACTTCAGTTTGCTTTAAGTAATACCTGTCTTAGAGAGATTATCTGTGGTAGGATAATTTGAAGAAAATAGTTGGTGAAATTGAAGCATTCAATTCAAAACACACTCTTCTGCCCTCAAGGAATTTACAGTCTATTAGACAGAATACTACAGGATAACACTGATAAAAAAAAAAAACTACAATATGACGGGAAAAAAATGAAAGGCTTTGTTGTGTCAGACTCTTTGTGACCCCATTTGGAGTTTTCTTGGCAAAGATATTGGAGAGATTTGTCACAGCCTTCTCCAACTCGTTTTATAGCTGAGGAACTGAGACAAACATTGTTAAGTGACTTGCCCAAGGTCACATAGATAGTAAGTGTTTGAGACCAGATTTGAACTCACAAAAATGAATCATCCTGATTCCAAGTCCTGTAAGCAATCACTCTGCCACCTATTTGCCCCTAAATAATGGACTATAGGAGAAAATTTCCTAATAATTAGGACTATTATGAAAGGGAATGACATACTTTGGAAAGAACTGTGGTCCTCCTCTATAGTGGTCTTCAAAAAAAAGTTATATGAACACATTTCTGGTACATCATAAAGGAGATTCTTGTTCAAGTATGGGTTAGATTAGAAAGCCTCTGAGGGCCCTTACAACTCTGAAATTCCATGAGTGACAGAATCACAGGTTGAGAATTAGAAAGGACTTAGGTCCTATGCCGAGGGCCACAGAGCGGACAATGACCCATTGAATCCATGCAGTATGACAGAGTCATGCATGGATCTTGTGATCTGAAAATCAGGCCACAAAAAGGATGGAAACCCCAGAGCCCCCTGTATGACTCCCTTCTGACCAACACTTTTTATTACTGAATTTGTTGTAGTCAATTTCTCTAGGAAAGCCCCAAGTCTTGTAGTCTAGATACAGAAATCCCCTTAAAGAAATACCCTAGTCACCTTATAATAAATCAGCAATTAATGAGTTAATATTGCATACCCTCAGCAAAGCAGCATTCAAAATGATAGAAGCTGCTTCTAATCTCTCCTGATTCCTAAGAAATCTGGAGGACAGAGGATGGCAATTTAAAATACTTTATTACTTTACTACTTAAAATATTACTTAAAATACTTTATTACATTGTTTTAACATATTGAACTTAACCATAGTTTTAGAAGTTCACCTATTGAATATGTTGAATAATAAAAGACTGTTATTGAAATTTATTTGGATAAAATAAGGTCTTGGTCACCTTTGAATGCTGTTTAAACTAAAATGTGATCTACATGAGAAATGTGTTATTCTTGCCAATTCTTATGTAACCTTGAACCTGTGCTGTTTAGACTTAAAACATAATATGTATTATTTCATGTCAGCCTTGTAGAAAAAAAACTGGTCTTGAAGAAAAAATTATAAAATTAAAACACAGCTCAAAGGCTGGTAGAACAGCTCTGGGCTGACTTGTTAGTATTGGATTGTTCTCAATTTCCTTTCTTTTCCACTGACATCGTCACGCTTTTCCAGGCCACCTGTTGATGTGTAGGCTGGCCCTACACAGTCCTAGATCCTAGGAGGTCCTCAAGTCCAACTCCCTCATTTTAAAGATGAGATACAGAGAATTTAAGTGACTTGCCCAGGGTCACAAAACTACTGAGTGTCTTGGCAAGATTTTTACCCAGGGCTTCCTGACCATGCTATCTCCCAATGGTCAAGAACCTCTGGGTGCTCCCAGATATGAAGCAGGTTCCCTTTGACCCAGAGGTTATGAAAATTAATACTAACCTTTACCTTCTTCTTTGATACCCCAAGATTAACTTTGGATTTTAAAAAGGGAGAGTTTTGTTATTAACTTTGAAATTATAATCTACCTCACTCTCTGATTAAATTAAGAACATAAAGGCCTATTGCTTAATTATAAACAAACAACTTAAAATAGTGGGATAAAGGAAAGATAATGGTGCATATGCACACTCTGCAGCTACCCTAAAGGTCCTGGGACTCCTGGCTTCAGAAGTCCTTTGGCCCTAGCCCTAAGTGACCCCGTGGTGTCCAGAAGACCCATCCTTGGCCCAGAGTGAGTTCAGAGTCCTCCAATCAGAGGAGCTTTGGAAAAGGACATCAATAAGAGCATAAATTTGAGTCCTGAGGAGAAGAAAGGGGATTTTTTTTAGGCTGGGAATACAGAGGGAGAAGGTGTGTATAGACTCTAGGCTTTTTAGCCAAGCTCTGGGGGAAGTCTTGCTAAGGAAAGGGTCAGTCACATGTGGCTAGAGACCTGTTCTTTCTCTGACTGGCTTTTTATTAGTTAGCATATAATTATAAATTGAGGTACAGTCTACATAGAATTTTAATCTTAACAAGGCAAATTGGTCCACTCCTGAGTAGAGAAGGAAGATCACACATATGACTGAGAAAAGACCTTGAAGGAGCTTGTATAGATAAGATTTCAGTAGGCAGCTGGGAAAGGATTGTGATTACTGAGGATTAGTAGAGAGCATTTCATACTGAAAGAACAGAACAACCAAGATCATGGAGAGAAGAAACTTCAGGCATTCTCAAGGAAAAGTAAGAATTCTGTCCTGATGGTGCACATGGTATATGTAGAAGAGTAACACATAAGGCTCGAAGAATAGATTAAAGGCTGATTGTTGAGGGTCTTAACTGCCAGACTGAGGACTTTCATCCTTTATTTCAAAGTCACTAAGAAGCTGATTTTTCTTCCTTTGGTAGCTAATTTATTTCAATAAATATTTATTGAGCATCTGTCATGTTCAACTAGGGGATAAAAACATGAATGGCATGACCTCAGCTCTCAAAAAGCTTACATTCTAATGAGGAACATAAGAAAGGTACCTAACCCCCATAAAATGTAGGGAAAGTAGCACAAAAAAAACCTCAGAACTATAACGTTCACTCTCCCATCTCTTCAATCACTGATGACTATTAAAGAATTTTGAGCTGGGGAATGATGAAAGATAAATCTGCCACCATTTATCTCTGGATCCCAAGGGGAATGGACCATTCTACTCCCTATTAATTTTCTTGCTTTTGTTGAAGTACTCCCCACTTCAGCTTTAATTGCTGATCCCAAATATAGTAAGACCAAGACTGATTGGTCAACAATTGCTGTTTACTCTTCATATCTCATCTTCTTTAAAAAGTTGCCTCTCTCTGTTACTCAAAACATGTACCCAGGTCTCCAGGAGGGGGAAAAGTTGTTTGTTTCTTAAAGTTTTGGCTGTTGGCATATTGTGGAATGTTTATGTCCCACCTCCTTGAATGTAAGGGTACAGCCAGCAGGCCTCTAAAAGGTCGAGCAAAAGTCATGCCCAGTTTCCTTGGTAGTTTGATGTTTGTGGCTGCTGAGCTAGTTTATTTATTACAACATACACAGGCTTTAGGATGCTGGGAGATTTGGCTCCCACTGTGGGATTTAATTGGGTGTGTTACCAAAAAACCCAGCTTACAAAAGGTAAAGTGTATTAACGTCCCTTGGGGTAGCAGGTCCCCAGCACTCGGAGATGAATGATTGCATTAGGGAACCCATCTCTCTATGTAGCTCCTCATTCTCCTGCCAATGCCAAAGTCAGAAAAAGAAATAGGAGGAGGGAGAGGAAGTCGAGGTTGACAATTAACTAGTTGGATGCCCACAAAAGGAAGGCAATTAAATTAGAAGCACATAGTTTGCCACAGCAGGTAATTTACTACCTGTACATCCCTAATGAAAGCAAGTCAGAATTTAAAGTACCACTCTGAGATAAAAGCAGGGTATCATTTGGACAAAAACAGCAGAAAGCTGTGATACAGCACAAAGTCAATATCAACACTGAAAATAATAGCCAAGGTTTTTTCCCTCCCATGTATAGTAGACACAGGGCCAGCTCCTACTTTTAAGGGTATCAAAAGGACCTGTGCCAAAAAGTAGCCCTTCCATAGACCTCTGACTGTTCCTATAGACGGATGGCCATATCTTTGTATGTATCCTCAATACCTAGCAAGGTGTCTGGCCTACAGCAGGTGTTTCATAAATGCTTCTTGATTTTAAGTGAAAGTCACACTATTGGGAATGCATTTATTTGGTTTTAAGCATTTCCCCCTGTTAATGCAGAACTATTCTCCAAAAAGTGAGCAATCTGATAGAAAAATGATAGACCCAGTGTCCTAGATTTCAGCAATTATTTTGACGAAAGCTTTGAAAATATAACTTGGATAAAATGGAAATGTATGGTGTGAATAATATAGATGGCAGGATTATGGCTGGGTAAAAGATCATATCAAAAAGTACCAATTTATGGACTTCGGGTAACCCAGAAAGAGATCTGTAATAGGAAGCTGCAAGGTGCTATTCTTGGCCCCCATCACTGTCTTGGATGAAGACAATAGATGACATGCTTATCTAATTTGAGGGTAAATGGGATTCATCAATTGGGGAGTGGGCTGAAAAAAATGTGACATAAATATAAGAGCATGTTATTATTCAGTAAGAAATGATAAATATGAGAAATTCAGGAAAAGTCCTACTGCATCAGAAAATATACAATTAATACAGTACACTTTATCTTGACAAAGACCTGAAGTTTATTTTCAGAATCAGCATCAGAAAGGTGGCAGTTTGTGAGATGTTATGAAATGGTTAGGTGTTCCGAATCCTTGATGTTTCTCACAGAAGAAATTGAAATGAGCAAACTCAAAATTCAAAATTCAAATAATATTCAAAATGATCCCTAATGTGTCCATTGTGTTGCAATGTATTCATGAGTTCAAAACACACATTATAGCAGAATTGACCTAGCTATTAGCAGCTTAGTTCAACAATTCAATTCAATATAAAGGCAAAATCAACACAAAAATGAGATGATGCTATTGTTTTTAATCAATTGAAAGAACATTTTTGGAGGCTGATACATTATAGATAAGGCCCTTATTTTATATTTATAGAGACTAAAGGCCAGAAATCCAAAACAATATACTTAGATGCATCATTGCACATAGGAAAGATGAAAATAAGCATTTATTAAGTGCCTACTTTGTGACAACCACTATGATTATCCCCATTTCACAATTGAGCAAACCAAGGCAGAGGTTAAGCAACTTACCCAGGATCACATAGCTACTAAATGTCTGAATCCAGATTTGAACTCAAATCTTCCTTGAACTCCAAGCCCAGTACTTTCTCCAGTGGGCCACCTATCTACTAGTCTAGGTTCCTTATTTCTTAACTCTCTGCCCAGCACTTTTCTGATTTATCCCTACAGAGCTTTGGATGTTCTAGAAACACTGCCTTAAAATCTAAAGAAATTCACTTCAACCAATATTTCTTAAACCTACCTACTGTGCACAAGCAAGACACTATGAGGTCATAGGATCATAGGTTTTAAGTTGGGACTTTTATTTTTTAATTTCCTCTCAGGATCTTAAACTGTGCTGGGGTGGTGGGGCATTCTATTCCCTTCCTCCCATAAACACTGCTGTGTTGACCATTAAAAAACCATTTCTTATTTCATTTAAAACCAAGAGTAATAACAGTGCAATTCTAACAATTTACATGGCCTGAGCTCTGCTTCTTACACTCTAAATTATTTTATTTGCTGCATTAGCCACAGAAAAAGGAAGATTCCATAAATGAAGATAATATCAGGCACTGGAGCAAGACATCAGTGTTGTTTTAGGCAGACATCTCATTAAGGCTCTGAATTACCAAAATGTCATATCATCCCCAAAGATTTCAACTATAAGATTAAATAAAATGTAATGCTTTCCCCTCCTTAGAACCTCAGTTTCCTGCCTTTCCCCTGATGTACCTATCCCCTGATTCCCACCCCCTCCCCCTTACCTTAGTCTCTAGATGTCTCTGCAGAAGAAATCTTGGAGATGCCTCTTACTTTGGGTGATGGATATGCTCCCTATCCCAAAATATCATTCCCAATTCTTTATCATCCTGTCAACCAAATTTCATTTTTTTGTCTGACAATCTTTTCTATCTTCAAAAAGCCCTTCCTAAGAAGCAAAAGGTCTAAGCTTAAGTTCTTATCATAGAATCACAAATTTAGAACCAGAAGGAATCTTAGAGGCTATAGAGTCCAACTCTCATTTTACAAATGAGGAAATTAAGTCCAAGAACACTTATTTACCCAGGGTCATGCAGTTAAGAAGTATCTAAGGCAGAATTTAAATCCAGATCTTCCTCATTCTAACTTCAATGTCCTGTTCATATCTCCATACCAACTTTCTTTTCATTCTTAATGATAACCAAATGAGAGGAGATGCTGGATAACAATAACAATCTAATGTATACATAGAAGCAAAAATTACAAAGTCATTTTAATAGAGAGTTTTGTGAGCAATAATTAGCACATCAGAGCTCTAGAAGAGGCAAAGAGAATAGTAAAGAGACTGGAAACCCTGTATCATTAGTGATAATTAAAGGAATTGGGAATGTTTAAAAGTTAAAGGAAGAGATGCAAGGTAGAAAGCTACAGATGTGGAGGAAGAGAATGAAACTGATTGTCTTCACACCCCTCACCACCCCCCAACCCTCCACCAGGCTCACCCATCCTCTAAACTTCCCTATTTCTGTTAAGGGTATTAACATTCTCCTAGTCACCCAGATATATAACCTAAGAATTATCTTTGAGTCTTCTCTTTTTCTTATCCTTATATTTCATGTGGTTGCCAAGATTTGCTGATTCTTACCTCCTATCACTAATTTTCTCTCCATTCACGCAGCCACCATGCTCATTCAGATCCTCATCATCTTTTATTTAAAATATTCTGATAGCTTCCTAATTGATTTCTCAGTTTCTGGTCTCTACCCATCTCTACTTCATTCTCCACAAATTACCAAAATAATCTTCTTAAGGCACAGGTCTGACCACATTATTCCCTTCTCCCAAACCTCTAGTGCGGAATCTATTCCCTCTAAGATAAAATATAAATTCTTCAGCCTGGCTCTTAGAACTATCCATAATCAAGTTCCAAACTACCTTTTAAATCTTGTTTGACATGATACCTCTTCAAACACTCTAGACTTCAACCAAAATGAACAGCTTGTGGTTGCCTAAACTCAACATTCAGTTCCCCATCTCCACATATGTATATCCTATACCCATTTTCTGGAAAGCAGTCCCTCCCTTTCTCTTCCTTTTAGAATCCTTATTTTCATTCAAGAGTCAGCTCAGGCCCAATTTTGACTTCTCTTATCCCAGAGGTGATAGTATTCTTTCTCCTCAAATTTAATTTATTTACTTAAATGTATTCCTGGAATCATAAAGAATGATGGACTTCAGAGTAGGAAGGGATCTCAGTAACAATTTAATCTAACCTATACTGGATTATAGAGTATGATTTGAAATTGGTGTCAGTCACATAGACAAATGATTTAAATGACCGAAGTGAATGGTGTGTTGTGAAGTGTTTCCACATAGAGAAGATTTCTTCCTCGTATTTACTTTCATCAGAGATCAAAATTTCAGACCTAGAGATTCCTTTGTGTTTTGTTTAAAGAATAATCCCTAATATTATGCTGAATGGATGCTATTTGTCTGTTGGAAATCAGACAAGAATTTTTAAAAACTTTCTGACTCTAAGTCAGAGAGAAGCTCAGAGCAAAGAGGGTATCCTTAATGAGCATGAAGTTATTATTCAAAAAATAGACTTAAAGCCCAACAGCTCAAATGACAGATTGATCAGTATTCCAAGGGCTTAGAGCATCTGGAAGCAAGGGGAAGAAAAAAATAGCTGAGAGTTCCTTCTCTAGTCTGATACTAAGTATGTGGGGGCCCTGTCTTTCAAAGAGACAGGAAACATAAACCTGTGTACTTTAAGCTAAAAGAGAGATGACAGAGTCCATTCTTCTTCCTTTGAGAAAGAGGTAGTGCCTTCACTGAGAAATTCATTGAAGCCAGATACTGGAAATAGAAGCTCATGCTGAGCAGAAATCATTCATTCCTGGCACGAATCAGCAGTGACCAGAGAACTAACAAAAGAGTGGCCATCAGCAGCTAGGCAAAATTTAGCTAGAAGCAATGGCAATATATCACTTATGTGCACACATGCACACACACACACACACACACACACACACACACACACACACACACCTGACAGATGCTGTCCACCTAAAAGACACAACGTACCCCACAAGACCAATGAGAAGTAGGCCTGGGGAAAGCAGTACAGTTATCACACCAGAAGACGTCAGCAGTCCTGCTGTATCTGAAACATGAATTGCCCCTCCACTCATGTGCCCTGGTCATGTGTATTCCTTATGTATGGACCCTTTCATGCAGGATTAACATTAATATCTTCCTAATGAAGGCATATATTCTTGAAAGTACAACCTTATTTTATTGGTACATTTCTTACTATGCTATCTCATTAAATGTCCTTATTTTGAATTCATTGTCTTCTATGGTAGATTAATAAAAGTAAGCACATTTGGGGCTTATAATACAGGCAACCCCTCATTTTATTGTGCTTTATTTTGTTGTGTTTCAAAGATATTGGGGTTTGGTGGATTTTTGTTTGGTTTTGTTGTTGGGGTTTTTATTTTTACAAATTGAAGATTTGTGGCAACTCTACTTCAAACAAACCTATCAGCCCCATTTTTCCAATAGCAGGTGCTCATATCATGTCACTATGCCACATTTTGGTAATTCTTACACTATTTCAAACTTTTTCATTACTATTATTTTTATCTGTTGTGGTGATCTATGATCAGTGATCACAGATTCCCTGAGACACAACAACATTGAAGATCATTATGTAGTTGATGAATCAGCTGGAGAGTTTAAGGAGATTGAGTCCAATTTTGAGAAAAGTTTTACTGTATGTAAAATGTTATCAAACATCATTGCACATTACAGAGATATCTGATCCCTTTCTTAGTCAAACATCTTTAAAATTTTTTCTTTTGGCTTCTTCTACTCCCTCTCCTCTTACTTAATTTTCAGACTTTTGCAATGCGACTTTCAACCCTATCACTCAACTGAAAATGCTCTCTTCAGAGTTATCAATAACTTCTTAATTGACAAATTGAATGGTCTTTTCTTAAACCTAATTTTCCTCAACCTATCTCTTGTATTTGATATTATTATCAGCCTTCTCCTTGGATATTCTCTTGTCTCTGGATTTTCATGATACTACTCTCCTGGTTCATCTCCTACCACTATAACCAGCCCTTCTCAGTTTCCTCTGTTAATCCATGGTCCACATTACATTCCTAACAGTGGATATTTCCCAGGGTTCTATCCCACATCTGCTTCTATTCTCCCATTATACCAGTGGTTCTTAATATGGGATAAACAAACTTTTTTTAAATGTCTTATAACTATATTTCAAAGTAATGGTTTCCTTTGTAATACTACATGTTTTATGTATTTTAAATGATTATTCTGAGGAGTCCATACACTTTACCAGATTGCCAAGTGGGCACATAAACAGTACAAAAGGGAAAAACCACTATCTTAGATTATCCCAGTATTTTTATCAATAACTATTAAACTATCATATCTTGCAAATGACTCCTAGATCTATATATTCAATCCAGTTTCTCCCCTGAGATTAAGTCCTGAATCATTAGTTATAAATTGGACATTTCAAACTGGATGTCCTAGAGCAGGGATGGTGAAACTTTAAAAGATCAAATACCCAAACTGCAACCCTCATGCTGCATTTGACCCCCCACCTTACCTCAGACATGGGAGAGAGGAAGTGCTCCCAGTGGATAGCTGGACAGAGGGGTGGGTCGTGTGAGAAATGTCCTCAACTGTGGTGGAGAGGTAGAGGGGAGCAGCAGCCTTCAGCACACTCTAGCATGCACGCCATAAGTTTACCAACATGGTCCTAGAGTCATCTTAAACTCAACATATCCAAAACCAGTCTTATTATCTTTCCCTGTAAACTTTACCTTCTTCCAAACTTCTGTATTCTTATAAAAGGCTCCATTATCTTTCCAGGGTCTTGGATTCATTATATCAACACCATCCTGGACTTTTCACTCTCCTTCATCCCACATATCCATTCAGTTGCCAAATCTTTCTGTTTCTACTATTGCAAGATTTCTTATAGATAACCCTTCTTAATAATCACATAACCTTTGTTCATCAGCTCTTTCCTAAATTTTTGAAAAATCTTCTGATGCGTCTCCCTTCCTTAAGTTTCTCACCACTCCAGTCCATCCTATACAATAAGGCTAGAAAAATTATCTGTAAGTGAATATCTGACCATGTGACTCTCTGCCTCTATCAACTCCAACAGCTTCCTATTGTCTCTAAGATAAAATATAAACTCTTCCATTTACATTTTAAAATCCTACACAATCTGGTCCCAACCTATTTCCCAGCATTATTGGATATGATTTCCTTATTTGCACTTCAGGATCCAACCAAATGGCCTCCCATTCTCTCATTCTCAAAACTTTTGCCTTCTATTTCCATTAATTTGCACTAGCCATTCTCCATGCCTGAACTAAATTCCTTCCCTCCTTACTTCTGCTTTTAAGAATCTGTCTTTTCCTTTAAGATACAGCTCAGACATCATTTTCTGCATGGATCCCACTCCCAGCTCCTAGTGCCTTCTACCCCAGACTATCTTGTATTTAATGTATTTCTATATATTCCATATACATGCATGTATTTCTTAACTTTATATTATGTATATTTTACCTCTACTTGTCACTTTCCTCATTAGAATATGAATTTATTATAAGTAGACATTATTTTATTTTTTTGATTTCTTTCTTCATTGCCCAGTAGTCTAGAGCACCAGAAGTATTTAATAAATGCTGATTGATGACTGATACAATCTTCTTTTGTCTCCCAGTTTCATTTATAATAAGAATGTCAAGGCTAACACAATTCAGTTCCTCTAGTAGCATGCTGAATCACAGTATAATAGAAATTTATAATTGGAAGGGAACTCAGTGGCCATCTAGCCCAATCTAAAGATGAAAGGAGTCCTCCAACCAACAAGCAGAAGTCCCTTTTGAAAACCTACAAAGAGTGAAACCCACTACATCTCAAAGTAGTCTATTCCACTTTTTTAACTCTTACCTTCTATCTTAGAATCAATACTGTATATTGGTTCCAAGACAGAAGAGTGGTAAGGGCTAGGCAATGAGGGTTAAGTGACTTGCTCAGTCATACAACTAAAAATTGTCTGAGGCTAGATTTGAACCCAGGATCTCCTTTCTCTAGGCCTGGCTCTCATTCCACTGAGCCATCTACCTACCCTCTCCATTCCACTTTTTAAGAAATTCTGGAAGACAGCTATCTTATTGCCCTTGAATCTTCTTTTTTCTAGGGTTTCCAATTACTTATATGGCAAGGACTCAGGAACTTTCACTACCTTTGTTGTTCTCTTGTGGGCATTCTCAAGTTTATCACTAGTTTTTGGATAATAATCTTAGATTTATACTACTAAGAGTTAGTTTACTATTTATAGACAGCCTGAAACTCTGTGGTTCTTTTCAAAATCTCTTCCTTTCTGCCAAGATTACTGCAAAAGTGGCAGAGGTTCTGAGGGCCATTTTATATTTTCTCTACCATCTAGTAACCAGCTTGCTGATCATGAATGTCTCCACTCTTGACTTGATCTCTGGGTAGCCTACACAGTAGGTACTTAATATATGCTTATTCACTGATTGATTGATTGATTGATTGATTATAGGGACCAGACTTTCTCTATGGTGGTTAAAATTGCTGAAACTTGTACTTCACTGGCATACCCTTCCAGAATCTAGGGTTAGAGCCACATCATGTTGACTCAGAGTAGGAAAGGACTTTAATAGAGAATTAGTTCATTGATACCATTAAATGAATTTATTCTTTATTAATCAAAACACTAAAAGAAACTCAATTCTCTGTGGGTACAAATGAAGTATTGATAATAGAAAACCATGATATTAGTCTATTATTCACATTAAGAGGAATAAATTAATAAAACATTTATTAAGCTCTTAGTACTTACAAAACATTGTGCCAGCACATTAGGGATACAAATAGGAAAGCAGAGATAGATCCTGCTGCTCTCAAGGACCTCATATTCTAATGGGAGAAGATAACACATAAAAGGTTCCAATTGCAAATCAGATGGAAAGGTTCCACTGTACTCAGAATGCAATGGCAAAACAAGTGATAACATTTCTTCTTTAATATCATTTCCACTGATAAAATCATATCAGTTTCTGATGTTAAATCATTTAATAGTTCTAAGGACTTTGAAGGCAGCAATTTTCTCTTCAGGGTCTTCAATAGCTGAGGCTATAGCATCTCTGGAGCATTTGTGAGACTATATCTCTGTGGCATCCCAGGTATATTCTAATCTTGAAAGTATTATTGATGTATGAATATTGTAACCTATGTGCTCATGTATCAAACTCATGGCCATATTATTTCTTGGTCATTGTATTTAATTGGTACTCTATTAATTCTGACCACTCTCTGAACCTACAGTCCAAAGGTCAGGAGAATTCCCGGGCAGGACGTTAGCTGCCACAGGGTTCTAGCTCTTACCTTGACAGACCAGATTCTCTACCAGGTCATATGTTTAATCCTCTTTGATCTTGGAGTTGTCAATTGAGCCAATGTCAAATCATGTGCCATGTCACATGATCGTTAACTACCTCCCATTCTCCATTCCTTGATTCTCCAATATAAGATTGGAGACACGTTTAGCTCTCTCTCTCTTTTCCACCATCAGAGGAGCACGCACCCTGGAGCCCATGTTGTTGAACCCTTCATCTCTGAGTCTTTCTTCCTTTATTATGTTTCATAAATATATATATATGTATATATATACATATATATATACATATCCCTTTTACCCATTTCCCTCAGTTTCTAACTTCCTTTCTCAGGTATCCACCCACATATATTAATATGTGGCTACAGGCAGCCACAATTGGCACCCCAGATGGGACACAAACCCACAATCCCTGGCTTAGGATGCCAATGCCTTATACCTGGGATGGCACAATCTCCACAAGAATTACTTTCACAATGACTGCTATAGATGATGGAAGTCAATGCTAGCAGCATTACTTTTGCAGAGACTCTTGGGTCCAAGATCCTCAGTCATCCCCATCAGGGACAGAGGGGAGATGCTGGTCAAAGTGAAGGTGGTAGTGGTTCAGCTTGCCTGGCAAATTCTATTTCCCAGGTGGTGCCTTCTTCATGGTGCCTTGTTACTTCATAAAGTTAACTGTATGTGTGGATCTCACTCTAGGATGACAAGATAGGTGGAAAATTCAAATAATTAAATGCAAAATTTAAGGAGAGATGATTCATTTTGAAGAAACATCATGGTTTGATGGAGAGGGAGTTGGTTTGAGCCTGAAAACCCTTGATTTAAGTCCTGCCTCTAATACATTCTACCTGTAAAATCTGGGATACATCCTAGTATGCTAGTCAACTTTCCTACACAGTACGTTATAAAGTGTCAGCTTGCATTGGTAAAGGGAGTTCTTTCAAATGGGTGGTTCCCTATGTCATTGAAACTGTATGTACAATTCCTACCTCTATCTGTGTTCTCTTTACAAAAGGGTTTACCATAGGAAATTCTTTAGATTGTGCTTCACAAAAGAAAAGATATTGATGATATAACTAATAGAAGCTTATGGGCAAACTGTACATAATTTAAATTTTAAGTATGAAAAATATAAAGACATTTATTTCATTTTGTTTAAAATTTAGAATACAGTAGATTTTTTTATTTTAAACTCCTCCAGAAAATGTAAGCTTTACAAATTAGTGTAAAATAGGATTCAATTTACTGAAATGCACTTGACATGAAAATATTCAAGAGCACATCAATTATGAAAAGCTAAGTACACATCCACATAGGTCTCAGTCATCCTCATTAAGCCTCACAACTCTAAAACAAAAGGGCAGAATGTACTGAATATTTCCAATTTGTATTGAGAGACTTTCAAAATTCCTAAGTTCAGCCAAATAGATAACTTTCATCCTTAGTTAGCTTCTGCTTTACTCCTTAAAGTTTTTTTTTCACATTCAGGGCCATCCTTATAGCCTATTAGGGAGAGGAAAAAAGACAAAATGACACTGTGTGCTTACCTTTCCCTTCCCTCACCCAGTTTCCTTATTTATCCAGGTAAAATCAGGTTAAGATGAGCATCAAGGGCAGCCTTAAAATGGAAAAAGTCATAAAGAGGCAATCTGAGGGGTGTGTGGGAGAGTGGAAAAGGCAGTCTCAGCTTTCTGTCCGGATGTTTGGAGGTAAGGGCATGGACTAAATATGACCCTTAGGTCTTGTTTTAAATAAGCAGACTATATCTGACACCCCTCTTGGCCCAAAATTGCCATAGACAAAAAGCTGCCCAAAATATAGGCTCTGCATCCTAGACATGGATCCTTTCACACAACAGAATTTAAAAGTAACTTCTATAAACATCTAAAAGGCTTCATGGTAGGCTAGCCCTATATTATACCAATGTAGTCCAGAAAAAAAAATTCATTCTATGTTCTCAGACCAGTGCTTCCATTATTCTCCATAATGACAGTCTTTAGAAAGGCCTAAGTACCTTGTCACATAAATAAGGAACTTCTGATTCAATATTATATCTTTCAAATTCCATCCAAGATGGCTACCTGAACAGTGGCAGACTGCCCAGTTTGCACATAACTAATCCAACAAATATCTAAAATTTACACTGGCTGAATAATGATCAAGAAATTCAATTTTAAAAACTACATCTGTGATTTTTTTTATCCCTGAACTACACAAAAGGTTAGTGAAAAGCTCATGGACGATAGAAAAGGGAGTTATCAGTAAATACAGCACAAATTCAGGTAAATAAATTGGTCTCCTTCCAGCATGAACAGAAATCAGCAAAATATATGTAGCCTACAGGGTTCTGTGTAGACAGGAAAAGCTGAGGGCTCCCCTAAAAAAGCTCTAATGCCCAAGGATATTAAAGTGATGAAAGGAACCTTGGAAGCCCCAAGGATGGCACAGTTCAGCTTAAGTGCCCAGGGGCTCCAAGCTCATTGCACACTGTCTTGAGATTCCAGAAAAAGCTCTAGTATTCCAGGCTTCTGAACCCCAAAATTCCAAGGATGTCTAACCTCAAGAAACTAATGTTAGCACCAGACCTCCCAAAATCCAGAATGAGACCAAGCAGTGACCACTTCACCCAAAAGTGCAGAAGGAGACAGAGCCTGACCCTGCCACAAAATCCCAATCAGGACCTAAAGGAGGAAAGATGAGTAAGCCAAAGAAAACATTGACCAGGGGAAAAACTTAAAGATCTAGAAATACCCCAACACCAAGCCTATCAAGAGAAAACAATTCCATAACAAATGCAGAGGTTAAAGGAAAAAAATATATTATCTACAAGTACTATATGAATACCTAAAACTGTGCTGGTTAAGAGTGGCATGTGTGCTAGAGGGGCTGCTCCATTCCCCCTCTCCACCTCACCTGAGGACAATTTTTACATGACCTGCACCTCTGCCCAGCAGCCAATGTGAGTGTTTCCTTCATCCCCTGTCTAGGGTAATGTGTGGGGCTCACAGGCAGCTTGAGGGTGCAGATTGGGCTCACAATCTCTAAAAAGTTCACTGACCCAGAACAAATAAAACAAGAGGTACAAAACAAAATAAAACTCTGGAGGAAAGAATTGGAAGAAGAATAAATAGTGAAGGGGCAGCTAGATGGCACAGTGGATAGAATATCAAGCATGGAACTGGGAAGACCTAGGTTCAAATCTGGCCTCAGACACCTCCTGGTTGTGTGACCCTGGGCAAGTCCAATTGCCTGGTCCTTACCACTCTTCTGCCTTTATCAATTCTAAAACAGAAGGTAAGGGATTTTTTTAAAGAATAAGTAGTATAAGAATAAAAAGTAGTAGACCTCACCCAAGAAATGGAATCCCTGAAAATCAGAATAGAACAAATAAGTATCAATGATTTCTGAGGCAAAAAAAAAAAGAATATGGAAATAAAATTAAAGAATTGAAGAAATATAATAAAATAGAAGATATACAATATCAAAATAAAAGATCTGGAAAATAGATAAAGGAAAGATAAGGATTGTTGTGTCTCCCTGCAAACCTTAACTTTTAAAAAATAGTCTAGATGCTATATTTCAAGTAATCATATAAGAAAATTGCTCAGATCTCTTAGAACTAAGAGCAAAGTAAAAATAGAAAGACAACATCAATGACCTCCTGAAAGAAACACCAAAAGAAAAAGTCAAATGTCATAGCCAAAATCCAAAATAATATCAGCATCAGGGAAAAAAGGAGTCCAAGTACCAAGAAACCACATTCAGGATCACATAAAACCTAAAAATGAGAGGAAATTTTGTAATGCAATATTCTAAAGCAAAACATATGGACTTAGAACAAAGAATAACTTACCCTAGAAATCTGAATATAATCCTTCATGGAGTAAAATGAATCTTTAATGGAATAAAAGAACTTATAAGCATTTCTGATAACAAAAATAGAGTTGAGAAAGAAATTTAATTCAAGCATGAGTCAATAGAAATCTTGAAAGATTTTCTTTTAAATGAGTCACTGGAATGAACAATATGATGGCTTAGTGTCCATATTCTAATATGGGGAGAGGGGAAAAAGTATCTTTTCAAGACCTGAATATCCTCAAAGGGATTAAGAAAAACAGAATATCTGGGAGTGGAATTGTTCTGTTCTGAGAGTGTTAGAAAGGAAAAGAGAAGGGAGTACAAAAGAACCCATTGAAGTAGAAAGGATTAAGGAAACAGAAACTACTATTTCTCATCACTCAAGTGTATGAGAAGAATATACAAACAGGAGGGAAGAGTTGGGAAAGCAGGCATCAGATTAACCTCACTCTTATCTGAAACAGATAACAAACAAATATACATTCAGTTTTGTGTAGAAGTACATCAAATACAACAAGGAAACAAGCTGGGTTAAGAAAGGTAGAGTTAAGAGAAAAAAGAGTCAAAAACAAAGCAAACTTGCTGATCTTGAAGGAGGATTTTTTAATAGAAAAACAAGGAAATGGAATCTAAGAGTGTCTCCATTAATTTTGAGAATTTTCTTTTTTTTTAATCTTGTACGTACCAGGCACCTTATTTTTTTAATGAAAATTTGTATTTAATTAATTAATTTAGAATATTTTTCCATGATTACATGATTCATGTTCTTTCCCTCCTCTCCTCTCCCCACCACCCACACTCCGCTCCCATAGCCAATGAGTAATTCCACTGGGTTTTACATGTATCATTGATCAAGACCTATTTCCACATTATTAATATTTGCATTAGGGTGATCACTTAGAGTCTACATCCCCAATCTATCCCCAGTGACCCATGTGATCAAGGAGTTGTTTTTCTTCTGTTTCTACTTCCACAGTTCTTTCTCTGGATGTGGATAGCATTCTTTCTCATAAGTCCCTCGGAATTGTCCTGGATTAATGCATTGCTGCTAATAGAGAAATCCATTACATTCAATTGTGTCATAGGGTATCAGTCTGGGTATAAGGTTCTCCTGGTTCTTCTCCTTTCACTCTGCATCAGTTCCTGAAGGTTGTTCCAGTTCACATGGAATTCCTCCAGTTCATTATTCCTTTTAGCACAATAGTATTCTGTCACCAACAGATACCACAATTTGTTCAGCCATTCCCCAATTGATGGGCATCCCCTCATTTTCCAATTTTTTGCCACCACAAAGAGCGTTGCTATAAATATTTTTGTACAAGTATTTTTCCTTATTATCTCTTTGGGGTATAAACACAGCAGTGGTATGGCTAGATCAAAAGGCTGATGGTCTTTTAAAGCCGTTTGGACATAGTTCCAAATTGCCATCCAGAATGGTTGGATCAATTCACAAGTCCACCAGCAATGCATTAATGCCCCAATTTTGCCACAATCCCTTCAACATTTATTACTTTCCTTTGCTGTCATTTTAGTCAATCTACTAGGTGTGAGGTGGTACCAATTTAGAGAATTTTCTGAGCAAATTGTGGCATATGAATATAATGGAAGATTAATATTCTATAAGATGATGGAAAAGATCATTTTAGAGAATCCTGAGTAGTATGAACTATATCTATAGTGAAGTGAGCAGAACCTCAAGAATGATTTATACAAGGACAATATTTTGAAGAAAAATAATTTTGAAAGAATTCAAGATTTTTCACTTCAATTACCAACCATGTCTAAAAAAAACTATGATAAAGCATGTTACCTGAGAGATGATAGACTCAAGGTATAGAAAGAGAAATATCTTTTTGGAGATGCCCACTGTGTGAATTTGACTTGTGTGATTATATTTATTTGCCCTATCCCTGTTTCTCATTGAGAAGGTTTTCAGGAGACAAGGTGGAGATTATCAATAATGATGCTTTTTTAAAAAGGTTACCATTGAAACATTTTTTAAAATGTACAGAAGACCAGAAAGAAGTTCAGAAGGGAGTACAGATAAGCATAAAGCAGACAAACAGAACAATTTTTAAATGTATTATATACATTTTATCTTTTTTTTCTTCTTTAAAAAATCCTTGCCTTTTGTCTTAGAATTGATACAAAGTATCAGTTCCAGAAAAGACACCATGAGAACTTTATACACATTAACTGAAATATTGTGGAATGACCAAATGTGATAGACCTTGCTACTAACAGCAATACAATGATCCAGGATAATTCTGAGGGACTTATGAAAAAGAATACTATCCACCTCTACAAAAAAAACTGTTTGGGTATAAATGCTGATGAAAAATATGATCTATCACTTGTTTATTTAGGTATATGATTTGTGGTTTTGATTTTATAAGATTATTTACTTACAATGAATAATATGGTAATAGGTTTTGAGTGATAATATATATATAATCCAGATTGAATTGCTTGTCAACTCTGGGAGGGGACAGGGAATAAGGGAGGGAGATAACATGAATCATATAACTTTGGAAAACATCTACACATTTATCATTAAAATAAAGATAAAACTAATTTTTTTAAGTATCAGTTCCAAGTCAGAAGAGCATTGAGGGCTGGGAATTAAATAGCTTGTCCAAATCATACAGCTAGGAAGTGTCTGAGGACAGATTTGAACCTAGGACCTCCCACCTACCTTCTCCCAAACATCCTGTTTTACCTAAGCATTCTTGATAACTAGGTGCTAAACTCTATTGTTTCTACAGTGCTCAAGAACTTTAACAGAGTGCCCTCTAAATATGGCACCCACAGACAAAGTTCTAGTCACTCCACTCTCGTTACAATTCTAATACCAGGAAGCCTGTCAGTCTCCCATTTGTTGTTTTCCTACATGGATCCAACTCAAAGCAGCTCTATGTCTAAGACTATGGAATCTAAAGCACCAAATTGGAAGTTATTAAATTATTTGGGAACTTTAGTGGTATGTGTTATTTGGTAAGTATAGATTCTATGAACTCTCAGAGATCTCACATTCTTAGCCTTAAAGACCTGCTAATTAGACCTTCAGTAGGTATTCTGATACTTGAAACAGAGACTTTCAGGGAGTACAAAAGATCAGAGAGAACAAGTCAGATCTTGAGAATAAAGCCAAGAGCTAAAAAAACTAAATTTGGAATTTTGCTCTGATAGGGTCAGCTAACCCTGCAGCAAAGCTTTCATCCTTTGATATGTGTGTAAATGCAGCAAGTCTTAGAGGTTTTGAAATATTTGTTTAACTTTAAACATTTAAAAGACTTCAGTATGCACTGGTAGATGGAATTTCCTTACTATACCAAGGAAATCACCGATCTAAACAAAAAAGCAAATAAGACCACCTGAACAAAGTGCTCAGCTAGTGTTTAAGACAATCCCATCATCAGGGCTGTTACAGACCAAAGGTCCACTTCTCATTAACTTCAGAGATAGTTTGCAACTGCCACCTGGGAAAAGAAGGGTGGGAGGCAGGGGGAAGTGATCTGTAATTCACAAACCTGAAGTTATGGGAGAACCATTAAATTAAAATGCACTTGGGGGGCATTCTATATTAGGTTTTGCAGCTTTAAATCAGCCCCACTTATAAGACTCCTTTGAACATATTCAGAATAGCAAACATTTGAAAAACACTAGCCCCAAACAAGTCTGGAAGACCTCAAAAGAAAGGAACCTCATGGAGATAAAATGATCTAACTGACTTAGGACAGAATTATATAAATAAAAGTATCCTTCACTGAAAACAGCAAATTAAATTGTTGTATATAAGCCAAATCCTATTTTCTCACTAATTTGTTTTCCAGTTCTGACTGCTTTTAAATTAGAAGTGGCTCCTGACATTTGGGAGAAGTTTTTCATCTTAACTTCCACTAATTCCTGTATCAGGATTATTAAATATCATAGTAACTGCCATGGTGGCTATTATTTAAAGGAAAGTTAATAATTTTTTGAACTGAATAATCATTCTCAAATCCATCAATTTTATGCAAAATACCGGGTTCCAATCCCCCTAACAAAAGAACATTACTATGAAGATAGAAGATTCAAGCTGATACTAACCCAGAATTCACATTTTGGTTAAATCTAGCTTTGGTTGAATCTAGCTTTGGAGGCTTCTGGGGGGAAATGAAAAGAAGAGTTTATCCATCTCAAGTCAGGCAGAGGATGGTGCTATTGGCAAACTGTATCTGATATCTATACTTTGACTCCTTTGACATCTCCTCTCCTGCTTTCCAAGACACTGGCAAGATATAGTAAAACAGTGGCATTCAGAACTAATGGCTTACCCCAGGCTTCAACCTTCTTCCTCCCAGTTAGAGAAGTGTGCTATAGTCAAAAGTTTGCCGAGGTTTACAGTCTAAGGACCTTGGACAAGTCAAACCTTTTCTTGGCCTCAGTTTCTCACCTGTAAAATGAGGCATCTGGACTAGATGACCTTTAAGGTCTCTTCTGGTTTTAAATCTATGATCTTTTGAGAGACAGATATCTGGCCCATCCCACCCACAGCCATAGTGATCAGCAAGTGCTTACTTGTGCCATTTTTCTTCCAATGAGAGTGTAGAGATGTCCAGGAAGGATTGGTGCCTCTGATGTGAGGGCTTGTTGAGTCCTTTAAGGGATATTCATCCACCTCTGGTGTCTACCTGGCACTCATCTCTCACCTGTGCCTCCAAGAAGCTGTAACATGTGCAGCAGCCACAACACACTTCAGTAAATCATCTCAATAGATGAGCTAAACTAGCTTATGGGTAACCAAGGAACCTCAGACCCATGGATGAATTAGAGGCATGTCTACAAGAAGCATATGAGGACTTTCTCTTGTAAGAATAAGTAATAAGGGATAGGTAAAAATTCATAGATTGTCTTTAAAAGGAAAGGAGGAGAATTTAGATACAAATCTGGGAGAAGATTCTGGAAGGAGTGGAGGATCTTGGGAGTTGGCCATTTGTAACTGTCACTTCTGATCTTGCTTTCCACTGAGCTGGAAGGAGGATCTTTGCTTTAACATTCCCTTTGGAAGAACTAATCTTGTGGAAAGATTAGGGATTCCTGGGTTAGAGAATTGCCTTGGAGTAAACTGCCTTTTCTCTGGAGTCCACAGATCAACTTGTCTGAGATCAACTGGTCAGAGATTAACTTGGCTGAGGTAATCCCAAGGGTTCTATCATCTGGGACTCTGGGTTACCTAGGAAATCAACCCCAGGCTTGAGAGGGGATCCAGGCTAACAGTGATTCCTGTCTCCTCTGCCTTCTTAAAGATGAACTGGGTAGTTAGACTAGCAAATAGTCAGATAGCATTTGGGGTTTTAGATAAGAGCAGGGAGTATATAGACAGGACCTACAGAAGAAACAAAGAGGGACCTCTCACAAGGTGTGCAGAAGTTGGGTTGAGTCTAGATTTGTAGTGTTAGGATCCTATCTACCTTTTCCCTTACTCCAATTATCAAAATAAACTTGTTTCTAAAGCCCAAGGGTTTTGTGCTTTACTGGTCCTGGGGAGGTCCCTAGGTGGGTGTTTCTCATCTCCCATCCATCTAGGCCTTTCCCAAACAATCCACCTCCATTTGGAGGTAGCCATGTCTTTCACTCTGTCAGAATAGGGTTATGAGAACAATTTGTCCCAACAGCCATGAAGGCAACTGAAGTGGGTGCTATAGAGCACTTAGAGGTCAGACAAGAAAAAATATGATCAGATATGAAAGAAGCCAAAGTCATCTACTGCATCCTGAGCCATCATCAGTCATCCTCATTTTTGTCTTTTTACTGGACTTCAATGACTCTGGAAGAGAAGAGTGAGGCTAATGACTTTGTGAAATTCTGCCTCATTTAAATCCAATTCATGCACAAGTCAAAACATCGCCCCATGATGTCACGGGTCCTCTTTGAAAACAAAGGGTAAACAACCACAACCTTCCCAACAAGTTCCCAACCTTTACAATATGATCTCTATGTGTGATTCTTCATTAATAAAGGAGATCAGATAGTTGCCTTATTTTTGTCTGGTACAATTAATAGTACCTCACAGAAAGATTTGGGAAGAGGTTCCATGATCCTGAGGGTGCTCTAGCAAAGTAAATGGTCTTCTTTAATGTCATTTCCACTGATAAAAAAGGACTCAAGGACTTTAATGGAGAAAACTTCTTTTCCAAGTCTCCTATAACTGTTGTTGCCAAAGAGGCAGGGGCTACAGCACCCTCTGAAGCAGTTGTAAGATCTTTTCTCCATCTGGGTTGCTTCCTGGGATGATGGTTTGGGGATCTGGGCTAAAAGCAGGATCAGTGGTCAGATAGGAGGCATTGTCTTTCCCTGGACTCTTAGGCTTATTATTGTCTTCTCATTGGTAATTGGACTTCAGTTTGTGGTGACAAGAAAGATGGACCCCTTTCACAGTAATTGTTCCCACCAATGATGGTCACAGGGCCTAGCCTGGAAGCAGGGTCCTTAGTCTGTGAGACACTACTATCCTTGAGACTCTTGGCTTCAGAGCCCTGACCTGTCTCCATTGAAGACTGAAAATGTCACTGGTGGTATTGGTGGTTTTTTGGACTATCCTGGCATGTATATCCTACTGTGTATCCCTCAGAGTACCTTGCTGCTTCAACTAGACTGGCTTGCCCACCCCAGAGGTGAGAGTTGGTTGGCAGTTAGTGAAGGTAATTGACCCCTTCTCCATATGGGTTGTTTCAACCAATCTGTAAGTCATTCAAAGTCTACTTTTTGAGTTTTAGATTCTTTGGCAATTATGGCTTTATACAAGACTGTTGTTGAGGTCTTTTACTATAAAATTCTATGATTATGATTCTATAATTAAAAAAAAAGTCAACTACCTCCAGGTTGCCTTTTAAAACACAAGTAAAAATTCATGAGATACAACTGCAAATGAGCTGGCTTGAACTAGAGACTGTAAAAACCTAAAAGAGACCTTGCTCTGCTAAGGGGCAAACTTCATTTGACAGACCCTCAGACCTCTGAGAACATGCTGATGTCCTGCTCAAAGAAGGAGATGAATATCCTCTTTTCCTTTAGGGATTAGAGATGAAAATGACAAACATTAATTGGAAATAGGAGTCTCTTCACAGAATTCATAGGATCATAGATTTAGACCTGGAAGGTACCGTAAAAATCATCCAGGCAAAGTCTTAATTTTTAAATGAGAGGTAAAATAGTTAAAAGGCTTTCCCAAAATCACACACAGAAAAGGAAGATTCAGGAGTTGAGGCCAAGCCTTCTGATTATAAAACAAGTATACTTTCCTCTGTATTACTGTGCCTTGATAACCAAAGAGATATTTACAAATCTTTTTTCCTACCTTAAGATCTCCCATTAAAGCTAGTCCAGAGGCAGCAAAGTGGTTCACTGGATAAAGATCAAACCTGGAAGGAGAGGTCCTGATTTTGAATCTTGCCTTAGCTACTTTCTAGTTGAGTGACCCTGGACAAGTCCCCAGTTACCTAGACCTTACTACTCTTCTTACATATATAATTTAAATATGTACACATATATCTATACTCATGTGTATATATGTGGGTATGTGAATATATATTCACTATATCTTAGCTTATATTTCTTTTTCTTTATATGTGTATATAGATGTGGATGTGGCCTGAAGAACCTAAATAGAGTAAGAAAGAGTTCCTATGTGCCCAGAAATGTTCAGTTACAGCAAAGTCCCATTAATTTGAGTCCCACTGACTGGAGCACCATGATTCTTAAAAAGTTTCCTAAGCAAATAATATGAAGATCTGAAGATTGTGAACCTACTTAAAAGAAGAAAAAAATACTTACAAGCAATTTAGCAGCTAGGTGGTATAGTGGATAGAGAAGATTCCTCTTACTGAGTTCAAATCTAGCCTTAGACACTTACTAGCTGTGTAACTATGACAAGTCATTTAACCCTGTTTGCCTCAGTTTCCTCATCTGTCAAATGAGCTGGAAAAGGAAATGGCAAAACACTGCAGTATCTTTGCCAAGAAAAACACAAATGGAGTCACAAAGAGTCAGACACAACTGAAACAATTGAAGAGCAAGTTTTATACATTTATCACATTATAGTTGGAATGATCTTTAAATAATACAGTTCAATTTTATCTTTTAAATTAATTTTATTTGTATTTATTTTACATCACTCTCATTTATCAATGTAGCACTCTTTTCTTCGCCTAAATAGGTAGCCTCCCCTTTAACAAAGAATAAAAAAGAAGTAGCTAAACTAATTAGCACATCAGCCAGATTCAAATCCAATAATTATTCTATTCCCATAGTAACCTATCTCTGCAAAGAAGTACTTTATCAATACAGTTTTTCTCCAATCTCTTCTTTAGCACCAATTTTCCTGTGCTTCTCTGTATTCTACATATTCATTATTTCTTATATTGCAGTAATATTACATTGCATTAATATGGCACTATGTGTTTATCCATTCCCTAATCAACAAGCATCTACTTTGTCTCCAGTTCTTGGTTATTACAAAGAGTATCGCTATAAATATTCTGGCATATCCTGGACCTTTCTTTCTGTCTTTGAGTGTACTGAAGTCTATGCTTAGCAGTTGGATTTTGGGATCAAAAGGCATGGACTTTCTTGTCACTTTCTTACCATAATTCTAAATTTTCCAGAATGGCTAGACCAATTTACATCTTGACAAACAGTGTGTGACTCTCTTTCTAAAAGCTCTCCCAAATAGACTATTCCTGTTGTTTGTCATCTTTTGGTTGCAAATTGTAACTTAAAAGTTATTTTGATTTCCATTTCTCTTATTATTAGTGATTTAAAATAAATTTTCATGTGGTTGTTAATAGTTTGAAATTCTTTTGAAAATTAATTGTTTATAATTTTTGACTCACATCCATTGGACAATTTTTTTCTCTTACAGACACTTTGTATATAAATGCCTTGTAGACTAATTAAGAACAATTCTAAACTATTCAAAGGGCAAGTTTAGAGGAATTTTCCTGGAAAGTATCTTGTTTCCTAAGTACCTAATGTACTTGAAGCAACACATCTACATTTTTTTTAAAAGTTAGTTTATAATTATTTCACCAATTCAGACTAGACTTCCCTTTCAATCAGTCTGAGTCAGTGAAGTTTTGTCAGAGCTGTGATTATTAGTCCTGATAGCTGGGGGAAATTATAAATTATATCATCCTAGGTAGGCAGGAAAACAACTGCAGTTGTTGGAGAGATAGGAGAGAGACCTCAGAAAGAAACTTCTACAGACCTCGTCATAAAAGCCTGTGGGGAAAGAAAATCCAAAACCAAGTACCATATGTTGGAAACAAAGATGCCAAGAAATCATCCCTTATGGGAAGAATTCCTGGGACATTATAAAACACAGAACTGTATGGATGCAGAACTCTCTTGGGTTGAGGACCAATGGTAAGGGCTTATGCAGTTAAGATGTCATCTAACAGCTTCTTTATTTAACTAATTTTTCTTTCTACATAGTTATTCCACTAAGACTTTCCTAGCTGCTGAAAAGAGGCAAGTATTGACACTATGCCTCTAAATCTTCAGAGCCCTGGGCAAACATCTTAGTCATACCACCTTTCTTAAGGCTGTGAGTTTTGTTTTATTGTGATGAACCAAATGAAATACATTTTGGTTTGTAAATATAATATGGAATTGGGGAACCAGTTAGGTGGAAAAGAAAAGCCCATTGTTATATAACACATCTATTTTGGTTGAGTTGTCTTGATGCACTGTCTGCTTTGTGGCATATAAAGACTCTCACCCCTACTGGTGTTCTATCCTTTTCTACCTTATTTTTGCTAGCCAGAGCATGCATCTTCTTTGACTGATGTGTATTGCTTGTGATATACTTATCCACCAAAAAAGTAATTTAAGAAACTACAGTGGCATATACTGTCCTTCCTAATGCCTTTCCTCTTTATAAACCATGTCAGTGGCAGCTTTATTTGTGTTTGATCCATGGTGCTGGTATAGTTCCCCTTAGGAGTCTTCTGTTGTTTTCTACTAGCATGCTATGCCTGTGGCTTAGTTTAAATTATGTTAGCCAATTCTTCTGAAAATCTTAATCAAGAAGTTATTGGAATCTGAAGAGTAAAAGTAGCGTGTGTTTGTTAAATATATTATTTGAAGTGGGAAGGTGGGGAAAGCAATTAGGATAGGAATAATATAAAAACTTGGTGTTGCTAGTAGGAACTGCAATAACCTTCCTACTCCATTTCTAATACTCAACAACTCTGACCATCCTGCATTGACAACACTATTATTGACTTTAGAAGGAGAGAATTTGAGAGGAAAAGAAGATGTAGGGCAAAGGAAAAAATGTGTCATGTGTCTCTTGCATGTATCTTGTTATGTGATATTGGATTTCTGAATACTTTAGGCCTACTAAAGATGATTTGGTGGGATAAATTAAAGAAATATTATTAAATTTAATTTTTAAAACCAAATGGATAGGTAGTTCTTGGAAGATGGCAGCTTAGATGGAGTGAATCTTAAAACCTCCGCACCCTTACACACCAAGATAGAAAACAATGCACTTCTAGAAGAAAGAGGACCAAATCTAATAATGGGACAGAGCAGGGGGAACCCTACTGCAGCATAACTAAAGAGGTATGCCAAGAAAAAGGCTTCAATTCTTGAACTGTCAGGTCTGAGGACATAGAAGGGGAATCCCAGGATGCCTCCCCCACGTGCTGTAAGGAGTCTCCAGTGGCCCAGGAAATCTCAGGGTGGGTGGACTCACCGGTCCAGAGAGAGGGCCTTGCTGGGACCAGACTCAGGGAGTTAAATACAGGCACTGGAGAGGTGACTGGAGGAGAAAACCAGAGAAACACAGCAAAAATGCCCATTAGTTGGTGGCTTAGAGAGAGCCAAACACCACATCACAGATAGCTTGGCTTCCTCATACCAAGATAGAGAAAGCAGGGCTTCAAGAGAAAAGAAAACCAGATCAAACACAGTGGACAGCACAGGGGGACCCCACTGCTGGAGAGCTCAGTTCAGCAAAAATGTTCCTTCTTGTCCCCCCTAGGTTTTGGGGGGGGAGAGTTTGTTCCTTTGTTTTTCTCTCCTCTCAAGGTTTTAGCCTCAGGGCAGATTAAGCAGTAACATTAATCCAAACAATACAGGATTAATCCCAACAATTGGACAGACAAAAAGTCTTTAGAGGGCAGAGAAAGTAACCACAAACCTCCATTGCCAGCTGAGGGAAGATCTTTCATAGAAGATCATTAAATACATCTGCTCAAACTAGCAGAACAAGGAAGGGGGAAAAATATGAATAAGCAACAGAAAAAGAGAAAAGAAATGACAATTCAAAGCTTCTTTCAAGGAAATAAAAAGAGAGCAAATGAAATAGAAATAGAAGAAGAGGAAGTAGTTCCAGCAAACTGGACACAGGCTTTGGAAGATCTCAAAATTCAATTAACTCAAGAACTTCAGGAACTCAAAAAACAAGCAAGAGAGGCAAGAGAGGCTGAAAACAATTTCAAAAAGGAAATACATGAACTAAAACAAGAAAATAAAGTCTGAAAAGCCAGAATTGGCCAGCTTGAAAATGAAGCAAAGAAGGCAAAAGATGATCTACAAAGAAAATCAGAGCAGAAGAAGAAGGATGATCAAAAAGCCAGGGATGAAATTCAGTATTTAAAAAACAGAACTCAACAACTAGAAGCAAATGACTTCA
>NC_058130.1:181270181-181333460 GCF_016433145.1 Gracilinanus agilis | reverse complement strand
TTGGCTAAAATGAAAGAAGGGGAGAGTAATGAATGCTGGAGGGAATGTGGCAAAATTGGGACATTGATGCATTGCTGGTGGAGTTGTGAACTGATCCAACCATTCTGGTTGGCAATTTGGAACTATGCTCAAAGGGCTATAAAAGAATGCCTGCCCTTTGATCCAGCCATACCATTGTTGGGTTTGTACCCCAAAGAGACCATAGATAAACAGACTTGTATGAAAATATTTATAGCTGCGCTTTTTGTGGTGGCAAAGAACTGGAAAAGGAGGGTATGTCCTTCAATTGGAGAATGGCTGAACAAACTGTGGTATATGCTGGTGAGGGAATACTATTGTGCTAATAGGAATAATAAACTGGAGGAGTTCCAGGTGAACTGGAAAGACCTCCAGGAACTGATGCAGAGCGAAAGCAGAAGAGCCAGAAGAACACTGTACACAGAGACTGGTATACTATGGTAAAATCGAATGTAATGGACTTCTGTACTAGCAGCAATGCAATAACACAGGACAGCTCTGAGGGATTTATGGTAAAGAACGCTATCCACATTCAGAGGAAGATCTGCAGGAGAGGAAACATATAAGAAAAACAACTGCTTGAACGCATGGTTTGAGGTGGAAATGATTGGGGATGTAGACTCGAAACTACCACACCAATGCAACTATCAACAATTTGGAAATAGTTTTTGATCAATGACACATGATAAAACCAGTGGAAATATGTGTCGGCCATGGGGGGGGAGGGGGCTAAGGGGGGTAAAGGGGAAAGTAGGAGCATGAATCATGTAACCATGTTAAAAACGAATATTAATAAATGTTCAAAAAAATTTTTTAGAAACTCTAAATAACATCCTTTATAAAAAAAATCCTAGAGAATCAACTAAAAAGCTAATAGAAATAATCAACAACTTTAGCAAAGTTGCAGGATACAAATAAATGCACATAAATCATCAGCATTTCTATATAACTCCAACATATCACAGCAGCAAGAGGTAGAAAGAGAAACACCATTTAAAATCACCCTAGACAATATAAAATACTTAGGAATCTATCTACCAAAACAAACACAGCAATTATATGAAAACAACTACAAAACACTTTCCAAACAATTAAAACTAGATCTAAAGAATTGGAAAAACATTGAGTGCTCATGGGTAGGACAAGCTATCATAATAAAAATGACCATTCTACCCAAATTAATTTACTTATTTAGTGCCATACCTATCAAACTACCAAAAATCTTTTTACTGAATTAGAAAAAAACTATAATAAAGTTTATTTGGAAGAACAAAAAATCAAAAATATCAAGGGAAATAATGAAAAAAAAGTGAAGGAAGGTAGGCTTAGTAGTACCAGATATTAAGCTTTACTATAAAAAAACAGTCATCAAAACAATTCGGTACTGGCTAAGAGATAGAAAGGAGGATCAGTGGAATAGACTTGGGGTAAATGACATCAGCAAGACAGTGTGTGATAAACCCAAAGAGCCCAACTTTTGGGACAAAAATCCACTATTTGACAAAAACTGCTGGGAAATTTGGAAAACAATATGGGAGAGATTAGGTTTAGATCAACATCTCATACCCTACACCAAGATAAATTCAGAATGGGTGAGAGACTTGAATATAAAGAAGGAAACTGTAAGTAATTTAAGTGAACACAGAATAGTATATTTTTCAGATCTCTGGGAAAGGAAAGATTTTAAAACCAACAAAGTTAGAAAAAATTGCAAAATGTAAAATAAATAATTTTTATTATATCAAATTAAAAAGGTTTTGTACAAACAAAAACAATGCAACCAAAATCAGAAGGAAAACAACAAATTGGGGAAAAATCTTTATAACAAAAAATTCTGACAGAGGTCTAATTACTCAAATATACAAGGAGCTAAATCAATTGTACAAAAAATCAAGCCATTCCCCAATTGATAAATGGGCAAGGGACATGAATAGGCAATTTTCAGATAAAGAAATCAAAAGTATCAATAAGCACATGAGAAAGTGTTCTAAATCTCTAATAATTAGAGAAATGCAAATCAAAACAACTCTGAGGTACCACCTCACACCTAGCAGATTGGCTAAAATGATATCAGGGGAGAGTGATGAATGTTGGAGGGGATGTGGCAAAATTGGGACATTAATGCACTGCTGGTGGAGTTTTGAACTGATCCAACCATTCTGGATGGCAATTTGAAATTATGCCCGGAGAGCAATAAAGGAATGCCTGCCCTTTGATCCAGCCATACCATTGCTAGGTTTGTACCCCCAAAGAGATCATAGATAAACAGACTTATACGAAAATATTTGTAGCTGCACTCTTTGTGGTGGCAAAAAACTGGAAAGTGAGAGTATGCCCTACAAATGGGGAATGGCTGAACAAATTGTGGTATATGTTGGTGACGGAATACTATTGTCCTCAAAGGAATAATAAACCGGAAGAATTCCATGTGAACTAGAAAGACTTCCAGGAATTGATACAGAGTGAAAAGGAGCAGAGCCAGAAGAACATTGTACAGAGACTGATACACTGTGGTAAAATCAAATGTAATGTATGTCTGTACTAGCAGCAATGCAATGACCCAAGACTATTCTGAGGGATTTATGAAAAAGAATGCTACCCACATTTAGAAGAAGAACTACAGGAGAGGAAACACAGAAAAAAAACAACTCCTTGAACATTTGGATTGATGAGGACATGATTGAGGATATAGACACAAAAGGACCACACCAATGTAACTATCAATAATATGCAAATAAGTCTCAATTGACCACACTTGTTAAAACCAGAGGAAATGAGAGTTAGCTATGGGGGAGGGGGGAGGTTGAGGGGGTGAAGGGTAAAGTAAAAACATGAATTATGTAACCATGGAAAATTTTTCTAAAAATAAAAAAATTAATTTAAAAAATGGATCTTAAAAACCAACTTCAATCCACTCACTTTTCAAATGAAAAAACTAGGTTCCTGTAAAATATCACATAATTTAATTTTAATTTAATAATAATTTAGAACTTTAGAATTGGAAAGGAATTCAGTAGTCACCTATTCCAACCTGTACTTTGAAAAATCACCCCCAATATAAAATTCTTTGAAAGTGGTCATCTCACTGCTTTTTGAAGATTTCCAATGAGGTGAAACCAATGAAGCAGCCTATTCTACTGTTAAATAGTCTTAATTGTTAAGGAATTTTGCCTGATGTCAATCCTAAATTTACTTTTTTGTCACTTTTATTCATTAATCCTGGCTACATTCTCCAAGGTTAGATGAGATTAATATCACTTCTCTTCCACATGAAAGTTCTTCAAATACTTGAATAGTTATCATATGTCCACTTCCTTCCCTGAGCCTTCTCTTCTCCAGTTTTAATATCATCAGTTTTTTCAACCAATCCTCATGTGACTTTTTAAAATTCTAATAAACTAAACTGGAAACAATACTCCAAAAACAGTTGCCTACCTAGTGAGCAGCACAGCCCATATTAGAATCCAGGTCTCTTAACTCCCAGTCTATTTGCTTTCCACATCATTCCCATTCCTAATCTCAGATATTGGATTATTGTTAAATTTGACACTTTGGATCCTCATTTTCTAAATTCCTGGTTTGAAAAGATACAGCCAGACAAAGAGAGGCCATCATAACCAGAAAGTACATGGAATTTGCAACCCTCATAAACCCCCTAAATGCAAGAGAGCAAACAGGGCCCATGGGAAAGGGACCCAATTGAAGTGGGAAAGTGGAAAAAAGAATTCCTTGTGGGAAATAGGAACCTCCAAAGATATCCCTAACACAAACTTCACTCTTTCTTGGATTGCTTTTTCAGATGCCATTCATAAGTCTCTTCTATTTACCCCATTACCATTCAAAATGACACAAGAAAGTCTGGAAACAG
Source organism: Gracilinanus agilis (assembly GCF_016433145.1). Taxonomy (NCBI): domain Eukaryota; kingdom Metazoa; phylum Chordata; class Mammalia; order Didelphimorphia; family Didelphidae; genus Gracilinanus; species Gracilinanus agilis. Next base: position 181,329,574 of record NC_058130.1, on the reverse strand, counting down.
AATTCCCAGTTATATTACAGTAAGATATCCTTGCTTTCTTTCTCCCTTCTCTTATGAAATCCATATATGCTGATTAGTATATTTCCCACCTTTGGCTCATCTGTAAACAAAAATATAATTCATTTTTCTCAGTTGCTCTAGTAAGAGTGATCTACTTTGTGTAGGATCTGCAACTATCTTTTGATTATACTTAGACTTCACTTTAATAACTTGTTCATATGTTGACCACTTGCCACCATTTTTACATTTCCCAAATTAATATTAAAAACTATTCATTAAATATAAAATACAAAAGGAAATATTTGTGGAAACACTTTTTAGCAGAAAAGAACTAAAAACAAAGTAGATATCTGTCAATTAAAGAGTAACTAAATATGCTCTCATACAGACATGTAATGAATTATTATTGCACTATAAGAAATAATGAACAAAGAATATAGAGAGGTATGGCAAGATTTATATTAATTGATGCAAAGTGAAAAGTAAGTAGAACCAGGAAAACAGTATATATAACAACTGCAACAATGAGTCCAGAAATTAAAAAAGAAACTGAAGAGGGTAAAAATATAATGACCAAGATTGATCCCATAGAAAAGAAGAGAATATGTGCTTTCCTCTTTTATTTGCAGAGGTGGGAAAATATTGAGTTTGGAATATTACACATACTGTCAGGTTTAGTTGATATACTAATTAGTTTTGCTGGGCCATTTTTTTCTCTTTTTTAATGTTTTGTTACAAAGAATATTACTATTGGTAGGGGAGGGAAGTAGAAATTTGGAAATGAGTATGATGTAAAAAAAATCAGTAAAAGAATCTAAATCACAAGGTAAATGCTACAAAAATATAGTTCCATAAAAATTCTTTTAAGGGGTGAGTGAATATCTATTGTTTTCAAACATCTCTGCAACTGTTCTCTCCTATCAACATAGTCATAATTTTTTGTGGAAATTTAGATGAAAAATATTGAGAGACCAACCAAGAACACAAAGAAAATACATAATTTATTAGCATATGATGAAACTTATGCAAGCACATTTCGCTTCATTACAGTACTTTACTGAACCATTTTAATCAAAATGTATCCTCCAAGGCTTCTGCCAAAATATTTGGGCAATCTGAGTCTACTTAAATTTTTTCTATTTTTCTTTTTTTATAAACCATTTTTATATTATTCTTTATGAAAGTCTTACTTGTAGCATTACCTTGATAATGTTGCTCACTACACAGCTCTTTAGGGTCTTCCAAAAACATTGGATTTTCTTCACAAAATTCCAATAAACAATGCTTGCTCAAAACAAGGTAGATTTTTTTCATCGTGATTTAAAAATAGATTTTGGAAAAAATAGATTTTTGAATTGAATTTGTTATCCAAAAAAATTGCGAAATGTTTTTTGGAATTTGGCTTTGTGTTTTTGACTATATAAAGATATTTAAATTTAAGCTGTTAAACTTTAAGAAATAGGACAACTATGTACATCATTTTCCAAAGTGCTGGACTGAAACTTTACCATGATGTTAAGGTGAAAATGAATTCTTGTAAATAAGAAGTATAAGTACATCAGCTTCTTCCATGCTAGAAAAACTTCAGGTATGGTTGTGGTCACAGAATAGGTTTGTTTTCTAAGAACAAACACAAGTATTTATACTAGTCACTAAACTTCTCTAACCCACACCTCTCTCTTGACCTCTAGTCTTACATCTCCAAATGCCTCTTCTCAAAGTGGATTTCCATAGACATCTTAAACTCAACATGACTAAAAATGAATTCATCTTTCCCCTAATCCCACCTCTTTTGAACTTTCCTTTTACTGTTGAAGGCATCATCATCTTTTCAGTTATAGAGTCACAACTTAGGTGTTATCCTCAACTGCTCACTTTCTCTTGCTCATTCTCTCTCAACCCCCATATCTAATCAGTTAAGAAATTCTATCAATTCTAACCTCTCTTGTATGTTCTTCTCTCTCTTTACTTCTCTGATGATGCTACCACCTTAGTTCAGGCTCTCATCACCTTTTGCTTAGACCATTGCAATAGGCTTCTATTTAATCTCCCTGCCTCAAATCACTTTCCAATCTAGTCCATCCTCCACTAAGATGCCAAATCAATTTTCCTTAAGCACAGGACAACCATGTCCCCACCAATCCCTTCAATATACTATAGGATCCCTACTATCTCTAAGATCAAATAAAAAATCCTCTGCTTGGCTTTTTTTTTGAAACCCTTACCTTCCATCTTAGAATCAATATTGTGTATAGGCAATGGGAGTTAAATGATTTGCCCAGAGTCACACAATTAGGAAATGTCTGAGGCCAGATTTGAACCTAGGACCTCCTGTTTCTAGACTTTGCTCTCAATCCACTAAGCCACCTAGCATCCTCCTCTGCTTAGCTTTTAAAGACCTTTAAAACCTTGCCACCTCCTACCTTTCAGTCTTCTGACACTTTATTCCTCTCCACACATTCTGCTCTTCAGTGACACTGGCTTCTTTGCTGTTCCTTACACAAGACATTATATCGTCTGGCTCCAATCATTGTCAATAACTATCCACCTATGACAGAAATTCTCTCCCTCCTCATCTCCATTTCCTGGCTGCCTTTTCTTCCTTCAAATCCCAGCTTTACTGATTTCCCTTAATGCTAACATTTCAGCCTTCATTCTATGATTACTTCTAATTTATCCTGTAAGTATATTATTTGTATATAGTCATTTGCATATAGCTCTTCTCCCCTGGTTAATCTGTGAGCTCCTTGAGATCAGGGACTGGTTTTTGTTTGTTTCATGCCTTTGGCCATGGAAACCCATGAAACAAAAGAAAATGTTCATTGGACTACAGTATTGGGTAACCTCCTTTTTTCCAGTGATGGTGGCAAAGTAGCAAAAAAAAAAATTGATAAAAGCATTAATAATCACTGTTTATAGTCCATCAATAAACTCTAACTTGGAACTCAAGATGAAAGAGTTGTGTCCAATGATCAAGGGAAAGATATAATATTAAAGGAACTTAATTATATCAATTTTTACATTATCATTAAAAATAATGGCAGAAGAAAGAAGGGTATTGCATATAAATGCAAAAGCAGCTCATAGGCTCTTCTCTGAGAAGTAAATAAATTGGTAAGTTTGCTTTTATCATGCCTTCAAAGACAACAAGAAATATCATTTCATGGGATATTTGTCCATCTCATATTGAAGTTTTCATGATAAGTATTTGGAAAAAGACCACCCTGGTGGTAATTTAAGTTTTATGCACCAATATCTGTTGTAGTGGATGAAGAGTTAGAGAAATTCTTTGAAGAACTCTATAAGACCCCCCCAAATACATGTTGGTACTTGGTGATTTCAGTGTACAAATGGCAACATGAAAGGATGACAAATATATTGGAAAATATGAATAAGGGATTATATGGATATGGGAATAAGAGAGCAAAGACTTCTAGACTATACAGAAGCTTCACACCTCTTTATCATGAATAATTTCTTCAAGGAGGTAATAGGTAAGAATTGGACATTGAGAATAAAAGTAAAATCAATTCTATTTTTGCCAAAAGGAAACAATTTCTTCCTGATATAGGAGTCATTCATGAATAATCTGTATGTGTACAGTCAGACTGCTAATTCTTTAAAGATCAAAATTATATCAAAGCTTAAAGAAAAGAATGAAAATAAGAGGGGAAGGTGCCATTGAAACAATTCAGTCTTGACCTCCTCAAATATGTTATTAATGATGAAAAATTGGATGTGGATGGAAGAAAGCATATAGAAAATGACAAAAATAATTTCATATTTTTTAATCAAAGCAAATCTAGTGTCATAACAAAGAGACCAGCTGTGCCTAAAAAGTATCCTAGCCTTATTTCAATGACTTTACAGAAATGTAGTAATGAAAGGCAATAGCAGTTTAAAATACAAATGCTTTTGAAAAATCTTATAAATAAGACATGTGGAAGATTATGTGTAATATTGATTCATAAAACAAAGGGAAAGAGTAAAGGGTAAAATTAGTTTAAAGAAATTTTTCCAAACAAGAAAGCTAAAAATATAAGGAAGACAACAAAAAGAATAAATATGGAAACAATCTTTAAAGATTTTTTTATTTAAAAAATTTAGCATTGTTGAAAATAGAGCCACCACACTTGGACTCAATAGCATTTAAGAAACAAGAAAATGAAAAAGCACTTAAATGAGACCAGGTAGATCAGTTCTGGGAGCAACATAATTGTAAAAATCTTAAGGATTCTTCACATAACTTTAAAAATCACAAGGTCTCTTAAGGAAGACAAGACAACAAAAGTCTAGGGAAAAAATCTTAGGCCATATTAACTTCAGAAAAGGTACCCAAGCGAATATAGATGGGGAAAATAGGCATCTCCTTTCCTTGAGAGATGTAACAGAAATGATCTTATTGATTAACCTTCTATTCAAAAACATCAGATGAAAAAAGAAAGAGGGAAATATATGCTTGCCAAATGTGTTCACTGTTACCAATGAAGAGATTCGGGGCAGAGTCCAAGCTGAAGGAAGAATCACTTTGGATGGGGAGGTCTTCTGTTTGCTCTCATTTATAGATGATATTGTGCTGCTTAATCAAGAACTAAAAAACATAAAACCTCCTAGAAAATAATTCATAATCCCTCAAAATCATTTTGAAGGCTATAAGGATTTGAGTCACATGGTATCTTAATGAAGAGAAGATACCAAAAGTGTTTTTTTAAGTCCACATATTTCATTAGTTCCCAAAAAAGCAACCAAGAGAATATAAATGGAAATAATCTAATACAAATGAATCTTGGAGGAGAGAGGGGTGGGAATGAGGGGCAAAATAATAAGACAGATTTTTGGATATAGTTAATGTGAGAATTTGTTTCTCTTAGACAGTAGTTATCATAATTTATTACATATTTATAACAAGTTGTAAGAGTAAAAAGTTGGTCTGACAAAATATTTATGAGTTAAAAAAAAAAGATTGTGGTTGTCAGTTATAAAATATTAACCCTTAAGTCCAAATGACTGTTAGCATCTTTTATTTACAACAAAGTAGAGATATTAAAGTGGGAAATGTAGGAAGGAGATAGAGAATTATCTAATCTACCACCCTAAATGCTGCTCCAGTGAAGTCTAGTTCAGCACTCAGCAAGGGCTCCTGGAAGAATTCTCTTCAGGAAATGAAAAGCATCTTTAACAATCCAAAACTTCAAAGCAAAGATCCTTCTTTTTAATATCAATATTCTACTTGTATTGTTACAGGGCTACACATCATGTATAGTCTGTGAAAAAATTAAAAATGAATATCCTGGGGCAGCTAGGTGGTTCAGTAGATAGAAAGCTAGGCCTGGAGACAGGAAATCCTAGGTTCAAATCTAGCCTCAGACACTTCCTACCTGTGTGACCCTGTGCAAGTCACTTAAACCCAAATAACCCTTATTGTTACTTTACCTTGGAACACAATACTTATTATCAATTCTAAGGTAAGGGTTAAAAAAAATAAATATCCCTCAGAAGGGAACAGAGAGGTTCTTGGTGGATGAACAGACTACAATATATAATCAATTCATGAATTTCAAAAAAGTGAAATGAGCAATGTTTGATTTTAAAAATTTGATTTAAAGAATGCTCAAAAGTGGTGAAAATGAATAATAACTGGTAAATGATACAAGTATTCCATTTTTATTTCCATGAGAAATCCAAGAAAGCCCCCAGCATGTAGCATAAGCCACTTGTAATGACTTACTGGAAGACATAAACAAGATTCACACAAAATATATGGCATGAATGAGTCGCTGGAAGAACAGACAAAACAATAAGATCATAGATGTATCTGACTAAGTATACAGATCTTGACAGCCATTTATAATAGTATAGACAAGAGACAATCAAGTGCTGAACTAGAGTGATTGATATAGGGAAAATATAGTAAAATGGGTGTGAGAGCTTTCAAATCTCTTCCTAACCTGGTCCCTTCCTACTCTTCCATTCTTCTTCCATCTTACTCTCTTCTATATATCCTATTATTCAGTGACAATGGCCTCCTTCCAGTTCTTCAAACAAGACACATCATCTCCTGATTCTGGGTGTTTTAAATGACTGTCCTCCAATCCTGGAGCACTTTCCCTTATTATCTCTGCCTCTTGCCTTCCCCAGCTTCCTTTAGGTTTCAGCTAAAGTCCTACTTTCAACAAGAAACCTTTTCCAGTCCTCCCTCATCTTAGTGTTCAGCTGCTGAAAGTATCTCCAATATATCCCATATATATGTTCTTTGTACATGATTATCTGTGTGTTGTCTCCCTCATTAGATTCTGAATTCCTTGATGTCGTAGATTGGTTTTTGTCTTTATTTGTATCCGTAAAATTTAACCTGGCATATAGTTGGTGCTTAGTAAATGCTAGTTAGCTGAGACTGGGAAGGATTTCTGAAAAAGAATCTTGGCACAGGATTTGGCTCGTGATTGAGTTTAGATGGAAAAGGAAAAGGAGAAGGAAAAGTAAAAAATGATTCTAGGAGGGGCAGGTAGGTGGCTCCGTGGATAGAGAGCCAGGTTTAGAGACAGGATTTCCTGGATTCAAAACTGACCCTGGGCAAATCACTTAACACCAATTGCCTAACCTTTACCACTCTTCTTCCTTGAAACCAATACTTAGTATTGATTCTAAGATAGAAAGTAAGAGATTTAAAAAAACAACGATGATTCTGCAACCTAGGGAACTTGGAGGATAACAGTACAATAAACAAGAATAGAAAATGGAATAGAAGGGAAGTGCTAATCTCCTCTGAACCAGTATGAACTTAAGAGGCTGAACTAACCTGAAATGATGTGAAATGGAATAAGTCAATGTGAAACAGTCTCTATTCAGAGCCAGTCTGAACTGGTTTGGCAGTGGAAAGAGCACTGTATTTGGAACCAAAGGACTTGGTTTCAAACCTAACTCAACCACTAATTACCTCTGCTTCTTCAACTCTAAAATGGTGGAGTAGAAGTAAGAGGGCAATAGACTGGATAATCTACAAGGTCCTTTCCATCTCTTTACCTATGATCCTATAATATCTGAGATTTGGAGAGCCAACTCTAAGGAGAAGTGGGCAATTATTATTAAATAAGCATTTATTTTAAAGAGTCACTTAAAACCCTAGTGGAGAAAGATACAACTGTTCCAAACCTGGAAAGGCCTCGTCCTCTAGAAACAGTTGTCCTCACATTTCTTCTGCATGACTGCTGAAAGAAATATTCACTAGAATAGTAAGTAATGATTCAGCTTAGGTACTCAAGTTGATTTATTTTTATTGTATTTACTAGCATAATTGCTGCAATTTTTATCCCTATATTTCAAACACAGATGCAGAGCCCACTGATGTGCTTTACATCTAACCAGTTTAAATTTTGTAATTCAAAAGTGAAGGCTTCACAGTTCTGTAATGGTGACTATAACATAAATAACCCTAAGCATTTGGGGTGATAAAACTAAACCTTGGCTTAGCCTGAAGATCAATATTTTTAAGAAAACTTTTAAATAATCTCTATTTTGAAGCCATATGAGATAGTTGGATAAAGAGTTGTTTCCAGAGTCAAAAAGACATGGGTTCAAATCCTCCCTCTGACACATGCTGGTTGTGTGACCCTAGATAAATCAAGTTCTGTTTCCTCTGCCTGCCCCAAAATTATTAGTTGCAGATCTTCATTGATAGAGTGTATTTTCTGACAAGATATTTCCTACACCAGTGAAAGCACAGGTCCAGACATCCCTCTCCCAAGGGAAAAAAAATGTTTAGAAGCAGAATGGTATATAACAGATGGAGCACCGGATCTGGAGTCAGAAAGACTCAGGTTCGTATCCTGCTTCTAACACTTTCCTTGATTTTTCAAGACTTTAGAAACTCAACTGTGTCATTCTTTATGGCAGCAAGTCCCTTAATAAATCTTCTTTGCAATGTCTAAAGTGACAGGCATGCATAGCTTTTGACTTTTGCCAAAGGAAAAAAAATCATACTTCAGAAGGCTGGAGCAAGGATGAAATCAAGTTGTCATCTCTTGGCAGTTAGTCCTTTATTTTGGTTTTAAAAGAATTTTGGTTTGTTGGGATTTGTTTTTTAGAGTTTGTTTTAGAAGAGTTGATCAAGGAAATGATCTCTTCCTGGACCTTAACCATAAAAGAATGAAGCAAAAGGATGGGAAAAAAGAGGTTCGATTTGATAAACATTTATTGATCATCTATTTAAGGCATTTATTGCAGGGACCTGGATACTCACTCTCAAAGAACTTTAGAAGATCACAAATTTCAGTGTATATAATCAATTTCAGTCCTTATTATGCCTACTGAAATTTGTGCCAAGAAATTTCCCTAAACTAAACCTGTAATAATCCTAGAAAATATTTCTTTCAGCAATCATGCAGAAGGAATGTGAGGATGACTGTTTCTGGAAGATGAAGCCTTTCCAGACTTTTAGAACAGTTATATCTTTCTCCACTAGGATTTTAAATGACTACTGCCTCTCCAAATCTCAGATGTTACATCATCACAGGTAGAGATAAATATATAACATTGTATGTAACTATAATATGTGGTGTTATATAACTTGGATCTGTGTATGATCTATGGGTTTGTATATTTATACACTACAATAATATGATGCTATAGAGTAGTAGTTCTCAAATCTTTCTTTCTAAGAGAATAACTCCTAAAAATTCCTGCAGATTCTTCTCAAGAACTTTTATTATATATATTATGTCTATTGATATTTGTCGTATTGGAAATGAAGATGTCTTAGTACAATTAGGAAATTAGTTTTGACCTCAAAGATCCCTAAAAAGTGCCTCAGAATCTTGTATGAATCCCCAGACCACCATTTGAAAATTGCTGATATAGAAAGGAAGTGATATACAGTAAAAGGAGCAAAGGCTTTAGAGTCAGGACCTGGGTTCATATCCTACTCCTGTCATTATCTGTGTGACTTTCATTAAGTTACTTAACCTCGAGAGGTCTCAGCTTCCTCATCTGAAAAATGAGGAAGTTGGATTAGGTAATTTTTAAGAACCCTTCCAGCTCTGACCTTGCATGTACCTGCACAATTTATATACACAGGATACTTTCATGTAATTTTGTTCTGTACAATTTGATGAGTCTTATATGATACATACCTACAGATTAAACATATGAACCTAAAGTTATTGGAACAAATTTACTGACCAGAAAAAAATGGAATTGGCGGGCATTTGAATCTTTTCTCACTTTTTAGATTTCCTCTTCCTGACTTGAGGGACTGGTGAGTAAGGGAGTAGGAATTAGGAGTAAAAAAGTAAGTTATAAAGTAATGATTCAGGAAGGAAAAAAAGGCCCTTACTTTCCAAAAATACTGTGACCCAAAGGTCCATGGTAAGAATCACTGAAGAGAGCTGATTAGATGAGAAAAAAGAGGAAAAAAACTTCAATTAATCATCAATTTCTTTTTTTTTTAACCCTTGTACTTTGGTGTATTGTCTCATAGGTGGAAGAGTGGTAAGGGTGGGCAATGGGGGTCAAGTGACTTGCCCAGGGTCACACAGCTGGGACGTGGCTGAGGCCGGGTTTGAACCTAGGACCTCCTGTCTCTAGGCCTGACTCTCACTCCACTAAGCTACCCAGCTGCCCCCTTAATCATCAATTTCATGGGAAAATGAACCCCATTTGTTAACCCAAGATCAATAATGTCACATTTATATTGTGCTCTAAGTTTTATGAGCCTGTGTACAACAACCTGGAGGTAGAGAGTTCAAGAATTATATATGAAACAAGTGAAGTATTTTACCCAGATTCATACAGTTGGTAATATAATAAAAAAGAGAATGGAACAACCCAGCTATCTCCTAACTCTAACTAGGTTCTGCATTCTTTCCATTATACACAGGGGATCCCAAAAGTCTTAGTGCTGTTTTAAGATATAAACCTGGGGGCAGCTAGGTAGCCCACTGTATGGAGCACCAAGTCTGGAATTAGGAGGATCTGGATTCAAATGTGACCTCCATCATTTCCTAATTGTGTGACCCTGGGCAAGTCACTTGACCCCAAATGCCTCCCCTTTATGCTCTTCTTAGAACTGATACTAGGAAAGAAGGTAAGAATTTAAGGGGGGTAAAAATATATATAAATACAAGCCTAAAAGTCCTTTTGGGACCCCTGCATTAGATTGATTGATTCTCTAAACAATCTATTAATCAGTCAACTATTGAGTGGATAATATCTGTATAGTACTGTGGAGAAACAAAAGAAGCCTGGTAAGTCCCTCCTGGTTGCCTATTTTATGTCTCCTAAACAAAGTGAGATTCCTTCGACAAGGTTAATAGCTTGTCAAGGTTACCTCCTTGTTAATGGATGAGACTTTTTTCTGGCATTGATGATGTCTCATTGGTAAGGTATGAACTTGCCTTCCCCTGGTTACTCATTTGCCATTGACATCATATTAAGCATGGTTGATTGAGTCATGTCTAGAGCTATGCCCTTGGATAAGACCTTTCAAATCAGAGCTGTAGAGCAGGAGAGACAGATGAAGAGAATCAGAACTAAGAGAAACAGAAAGTTAGTATATAACACACAGAAATTCAATTTCCGTGGAAGAAATCTTGGATAGCCACATGACCCTGTGGCCTTCCAAGGAGACATGTGCAAAGGAAATTTATACATTTTATACGTATAAATTCATCACTCTGAGAAAGGAAGAACCATGTGATCCCAAAAATGTCAAAAACTGAGGCAATGTGGAAAAACCAAAGGTTTCCTGAGCCATATCAAGAGCTACAGGAATTCAAAGCAGCAACAGAATAAATTCCAAAGGTATAAACCAAAAACATGGAACTATATCTCAGGGTTTCACACAGGGGCTCAATTGGGGGTGGGGAGGGGGGAGAGGAGAGACCTCTCAGAGTTCTGGCTCATGTCCCCACCTAATGTTTCTCCTAGTAAAATCAGAATTTGTCATATGACTAGGTCTCTAAAAAGGAAGGAAAAGGACACTCCTACCCCATGCAAGTACTCAAGCTAATAGTACAACTATATTGGACAAGTGTTATTTAATCTATACAAAATCCACAAAGGACTCACGCTATAGTCAATCAACTGTCAAGACAAATCTCCTTAATCAGGGAGTTTCAAGCCTAGGAAAAACAAAGAAGAGTTGAATAAATGAAAGGGATTGTATACTACCCATGAGGAGGTACATCTCACTGGAAAAATAAGGAGAGATGTCTAGAATGTTTAATAATAATAATAATAATAACTAACATTTATATAGAGCTTACTATGTGTCAACAACTGTGCTAAATGCTTTACAATTATAATCTCATTTGATCTTCCCAATCATGTTCAAGGTAGATGCCATTACCATCTTCATTTTACAGATAAGGAAATTGAGGTAAGCAAAGGTTAAATGACTTGCCCAGAGTCATAAAACTAGTAAATATCTGAGGTCAGATTTGAACTCAGGAATTCCTGGCTCTAGACTGAGCACTCTACTACTCCACATGTATAAATTTGAATATGAGTTGGATTTTTGTTGGATTAAACAAAGCCTGTCCTACATTTGATATATTGCTAGCCTAAGTGCTTGCCCTGGAGCTGAGTATTCTTTTCCATTTTTTTTCCTAGAAAACTAAATACAAGTCAAATTCTGATATTCCCAGGGAAAACCCCAAGTGGTATAAAACAAGCCTAATTGTGATGCACACAAGAAAAACTTCAGGTTTCACTATAATTGAAGGGAAAATAAACAGGTGACTGTTGAGAGGCCTTGAAGCTGAACTCAATCTTTTTAAATTCAGAGCTAGGGTTTGGGGTCAAGGGTTAAAGAAGTTTTGAATGTGATTTCCCCTCCCTTCTTAAGGAGTTTGCAAATCACTGGAGAAGCACGTTATATCAACACTATAAGAGAATTCCTTGTACTTCATAAGCTAGCAAGTCCCAATCCCTTATATAAATGGAGATTTTGAACCTTGGACTTCATCCTCCATAAGTCCCTTAAACCCTAGTCTCCAGCAGGGAGAAGATCACAGGGTTTTGACTAACCTCACCCCTATTCCTGATCTATAAAAATACGCCAGCTTCTTTGGATTTGAAAGGGGGTTGCCATGAGGCCATCCACAAAAGTTTAGGGACCAGGATATGAGGGTGACCCTGAAAGCTATGCCGGTGACATACAAGCTCTGGAAGCTCCTACCAACAAAGCTATGAGTTCAAGTCTGACAACAGACCGTATGACTTGTCATCCAAGGACTAGCCAGCTAAATTATAATAGGCTAGAGAGGCCTTTTACCAATTTGTCCATAGGGAGAGTACTTCCTCGTCTATAATGTCTACCAAGTCACAGATGGGTCCTGTAACATTAGTGGATGGATTTGTAGTTCAGTCATTTTCAGTTGTGTTGGACTCTATGTGACCCTATTGGGGTTTCCTTGGCAAAGATACTGGAGTAGTCTTATCATTTCCTTATCCAACTCATTTTACAGATGAGGAAACCAAAGCCAGCAAGGTTAAGTGACTTACCCATGGTAATGAGTAAGTGTCTAAGGCCAAATTTGAAATGAGTCTTTTGTGTGTATGCCTGATTTCAAATTTTTCATGATTCTATGTCTGGCTCTCAGTTGTCCCTAGTGGATGAGTATCCAAAGACAAAATTACAGATTCCTGAAAAATTGAATTATTAGCAAGGTGCACATCTAAAGAATATACTGGGAGGAACGGGAGATTAATGGCCCTCAGTTTACAAAATTTAAACCTCATAGTCTTCTACTAGTGGTAAGATATTTGCCTATTCTCATTAGCTCTTTGATGCCTAAACTTCTTTTCAATCTGGGTCTAGTTCCACAGCCATGAAGTTGACTACCAGAGTAACCCTTAATAGCATCATGAAAGTTTTTCTCCAGCTCTAAATCTGAACCTAGCATATAGGAGTCTGAGCCTGCTGAGGGTTTTCTATTCTATATCTCCCATTCTTCATAAATTAATGAAACAAAAATTTACTTAACAATGCATATCATTTCCCTTACCAGCTAAATCATCTCAAGTCACTCCATTTTCACCGCACTGTGCAAGACTTAGGAGATTCTATTCTTTCCCTCAACCAGACTTGCACATTTCTTCCCCAGTTAGGATTCAAAACTATTAACCTTCAGATTTTGGCATTGCATTACATTAACATTTCCTCACGGTCTCCTTGCTTTGTAATCTGCTTACCCTTTTCCTCTCCTCCTGTACTTGGTTCCTTGAAACTGATTATTTAAGTCAATGAGACACTTTGACTAGCTTAGTCCTTATTGAAAAATGTTGTCAATAAGCTCAAGGGACTCATGATGAAAAAGGCTATCCACCACCACAGAAGGAATTGACAGAGTCCAAATGCAGATTAAAGCATACCTTTCTTTCCTTTATTTCTTCCATATATTTTTCTCTAGTTTGAACAATATGTGTCTTCTTTCACAACATGATGAACATGGAAATATGTATTTTATGATAACACATATACAACATTTGTCATATGACATGCCATCTTGAGATGGGGGAGGGAAAGAATCAAAATGTCAGAAAAAAATTATTAAAAATGTAAAGCTATTTGAATAAGATTTTTTTAAAGAAAGAAAGTAAAATGTCATCAAGTCTATTTACAAGCCCCAGGCTAAATGTCCAGCCCAATAGAGCCTGGATCTGTTCCTCTATGTCCTTAATCCATTGCCTCTTATCTCAGAATAATTTGCTCTCCCTTCTTGAAGCTATACTTTCAAGTGGTCCCCCCCCATCCCCTTCTATTCTTCTGAAATAAACTGACAAACAACCTAAGCAAAAACCAGAGGAGACTACTTTTTCCTTGTTCTCAGTTAGTAATCAACTCTTTACTCCACCTAGCAGCCATAAGTCATTGGCCCTAGTAGCAGATTCTCTAAAAGTACTTGTTGTTACTAGAATTACAAATTGAGAATTCATGGACACAGAAGCATCAGAACAATATCAGGCATCTAATAATCTGGCAATACCATCTCACAGAGGTTAAGGAGACTAACACCTATTAAGAATTAGAGAGCAACACAAAAGTACAGGGAAAAAAGGCACATTATTGTACTGTTGGATGAATTAGTCCAACCATTCTGGAAAGCAATTTGGAACTATGCCCCAAAAGTTACTGAACTATGACTAACTGACAATTTAGCCCAAAAATACTGCTAGTAGGCTTATACTCCAAAGAGATCAAAGAAAAAAGAAAAATCCCATATGCGTAAAAATTTTGTAATGATTCTTTTTGAAGTGACAAAGAACTATAAAACTAAGGGATTGTCTATGAACAGAGAATATCAGAATAAAGCATAGCATATAAACCTAATGGAATACTATCATGCCTGTAAGAAGTGATGAAAAGGATGGGTTCAGAAAAACATGAGAAAACATGTATGAATTAACACAGAGTGAAACGAGTAGAACCAGGAAAACAATTTATATAATACATCATTGTAAAGAAAAACCACTTCGAAATACTATAGAATTCTGATCTATGCAATGATTAACCATGATTCTAGATGACTAAAAACAACACATGCTACCCACCCCTGACAGAGAGTTGATAGACCCAATGAGCAGAATGAAATAGACATATAGATATAGATATTGATATCTGACAGGTCCAATATGGGCATTTATTTTTTTGTGTGTGTATTTGTCACACATGTATTGTTTTTCTTTTCATTTAAATAAAAGGTAGAAGAGAGAAAATGAGTTTTTGCTCACTAAAAATTTTTTAATTTTTAAAAGTATATAATTAAGTGTTGAATTATATTATATAGATATTAAAATTAAAAGAAGTTCAAGGAAGGGAGAAACCAATATGGGTTATACAATTGGGAAAGTCTTCATAAAGAAGGTGAGGATGGAGCCCTTTCAGGACCCCATCAAAGAATGAGAAGGAATTGAATATGAAGAGAAAATGGAACAGAACATTCAGTGTGGGGCAAACTTCATGAGCCAAGAGCCATAAGAGATTCAAATTATTAAATTGCAAAGTCTTTTAGGGTAAAAACAATGTCACTCATTTTTGTAGTACCTAGCATAGGGTCTAACAGGACCTCATTCAATAAATATTTACTGAACATGCAAAATACAAAGGTATGTATCTAGGATAAAACTATAGTTCCCATTAGAGCAAGGGACTTTTGTTGATGGGTTTTAGAAATTAAAATCGAATAAACAGAATAAGAATTTGAAGGTCAGACTAAGTTTAAACTCGATGTGATAGTTAATAGGGAGTCTTTAGCGGTATTAGAGTAATAGAAATTTTTTAAGTAATAGTAGAATTGCATTATGAAAATAGCTATCTTAAACAGTGCTCAGCAAACCAAAAAATGTTTAACATACTTTTCTAAAAAAGACAATTATGTGGGAGATTAGTTTAGCAGTGTTATACAGGATGGAATGGAGGGGGAAAGAAACTAAAAATCATAGATCATAGTGTCTCTAAAGTACCTGGAGTGAGTGTCCCAGAGAAAAGAATTAGATATACTACCTTTCATAAAGGGTATGTAGATGCTTATTGTTTGTCATTTGCTTTCAAAAAGGACCAAAGACCTCACAGGGTGTTGTCTTGACTTATGAATTAGATTTAAGTAAGGCAGATTCCTACAAAGTTGTCAGCCTCACCCTCTCTTCCAGAGTCATGGAAGTCCAGTGGCATGACAAAAGTCAAGCAGCTAAAGATGGCTCAGGATGCTGTGAATGGTTTTGGTATCTTCCATATCTTACTAAGTTCTAAGTACTCCACAGCACCTGCCTCAACCTCCTTCATTGCCATTGGAACAAATTGTTCTAGACCATCCATTCCACTAGGGGAGGTCTTCACATGTTTAGACTAAATATTCCCCTACCTCACCAAAGGGTTTATGGTCCATCAGTTATCCTGAACCTGATTTAGCCCATCTGCCAAAATGGTTTATGTAGGTGTGGTTGCTGCTCATGCCATGGTTTCTTGAAGCCACAGGTGAGAGTTAAGTGCCGGATGGACACCAAAGGCAGATGAGCTGCTCTGAAGATGGCTCAGGAAGCCTTCACACCCAAGGTGCTAGTCCTCCTTGTACACTCATATACCCCATTTGGAGATAACACTGTCCTCTGTCAGCAAGGCTAGAGATAACAGAAGATTCCTGCAACACACAATAGAGCCAAGTGACCCATGTGAGGAAAGTTCTAAATAATCATGTTACGAAATGTAGTGAATTTGAAATCTATAAAAGTTCAGAAAATCTTTAAATCAAATCCCACCTCTGATACATTGACACATAGTTAACCTTTCAATGTCTCTTCAAATTTCAGATCATTTTACCTTCTCCATGATGTCTTCCCTGATCCTTCAACTGCTAGTTCTCTCCCTTCATAATTACCTTGTATTTATATTTTATATTTATATTTATTTGGGATGTACTTAGATTTATAGCAAGGTGGCATGGTGGAGAGATTGCTGGGCTTTGAATCTAGAAAACCTAAGTTTGAATCATGCCCCAGACTTCTCCTAGTTTTATGACTTGAGAAAATCACCTAAAACTCTCAGCTTCTATTTCTCATCTGTAAAATGAGAACAATAATAGCAGCTATCTCCCAGGGTTATAATAAGAATCAGATGAGTTATTTGTAAAGCACCTAGCACAGTATCAGGCACATAGTTGACACATCATAAATGCTTTATTGCCTTCTCTCTCTTGCCATCATTGTCTCTACTATTAGAATATAAGTTCCTTTTCAGTAGATAGTTTCATTTATTGTCAGATAGCCTGATTGAGTCCATCACCTCTTTGTCAGGGGTCGGTAGAATGCTTTATTACCAGTCCTCTGGAATAATGGTTAGTTGTTGTTTCATCTCAACTATATACTATATAGATACTTGATAGTCACCATATACTATAAATGTGCAATATTTGTTGCTTTTCTATAAATAACTGCAATATTTATGTTGCATTATATTGCATATTTAGATGTAAATATAAATATACAGCTCCAAGAAGTTGTAGCATGAACAGAGGCCACAATCCAATAAAAAACCTCAGCAGATATGCTAAACCATGTTAAGGGGAACAAAAAGTCCTCAAACCCATCAGTGAGCTGGGGGATACCTACTTCAAACGTGAATATTTCACCTGGTGGAATAGGCAGACTAGAACAATTTTGTTCCAAAGGCCATAAAGGAGGATGACATAGGCACTTTGGAATGCCTAGAGTCTGGTCTCACATCGAAGAAGTCATGGTCATCCATTGCATCCTGGGCTATTCCCAATTGTCCTGACTTTTGGAATTCAATTACTCTGGAAGAGAAAATAAACCTAATGACTTTGTGCATCTCTACTTCACTAAAATTTCATTCACGTACAAGTCAAGACATCACCCAATCATGTCATTGGTCCACTCTAAAAATGAAGAAAAACAATATTGTGTGTGTACATATAATGTGTGTGCATATATGTGTAGTATTTATATTTCTACATTGTATTTATTAAGTGCCTAGAAATTAATGGATGCTTATTGATTAATCAATTGATGACAGCATAGAATGTCAGCCAAAAAAGCTAGGCTGTAGAAGCAGATGATGGCTCTTTTATAATCTTTCCTTATTGTATTCCTTCTGTGTTGGGTGCTGGCCACCACATTTTAGGAAAGATGTTTATAAACTGGAAAATGTCCTGAGGAAGAAGACAAAGATGGTGAAAGGCCTCCTCACCATGGCAGATGAATATTGGTTGAATGAACTGGAGAGGTTTAGCCTGAAAGAAAGAAGATTTAGAAGGGATTAGATAGCTGTCTTCAAGTATTTGAATGGCTGTCCTGTGGAAGACAGATTAGATTTGTACTGCTTGTTTCCAGAGGGCAGAATTAGGGGCACCAATTTGTAGTTTCAGAAAGGCAGATGTAGGCTTGCTGTAAAGGAAAACTTTCTAACACTTAAAGCTGTCTAAAAAATAGAACAAGATGCTTCCCAGAAGTACTGGGTTTTCCTCTCCCTGAAGAGATTTTCAAGCAAAGACTGAATGGCCACTTTTTAAGGATATTATAAAGGCTAGTTTTCAGGGAGGGATTGGACTACATAACATCTGAGATTCCCAATTCTGTTAATAATGTAATCAAGACTGCAAGGTAAATAACAGCCCTGCCTCCAAAAGACAAAATGTGTTTGAAAAATAGAAAAAGAAAGTGCCCAAAAAAGCCACATTAATACAAATCATTCTTACCTGTTTATTAAAGTAAACTTACTAAAGAATTTTGCTAGGTGTTTTCCTTTCCTGCCCTCTTTATATCTGGTTGGCAATAACAAATACATTTTTCTAAAAATATTGAATAATTCAAAATGTTTTCCAATTTAGACTCTCCATCCCCCTAATCTGCCTGAATACATAAGGTTTTATTAGATTTCTATTGCTTAGGATGGGAAAAATTTGAAACTCCTGTAGAGTTTCCCTATTAGCATTAAACTTGAAGGCCTAGTATTCTGCAGACAAACTTCACATGAAAACTCCAGATTCCCAGGGAAAAAGAGGACAAGGAACTTGGTAAACTATATGAAACTCTGAATCCTCTCAATACTACCAATGGAGATGGAGGAGGTGGGTGCAGAGGGGAGCCATATTCCCCAAAATGGTGGAAGATCAAATACATAGGCCTTGAAAAAAATCAGCAATGCCTACTTTTTACCTTTTTCAGGTCACCAATAAGGACAAAGAGTCACAGACCTAAAGATAATTACTCACTGCCCCCAGATCAACAATTGAATTTAGGAAAAGTATTTGAGAAAATGATATTTATAAATGCTGGTAGGGTTATCTACGGAGAAAGATTAAGGGGCATGAGTAGTAATTACTTATTCCCTTTTTTAAAAAAATGAGTGCCTGATATATGGAAATATAAGGATTAGAATGATCTATGACAAAAAAAGTAAAATATTAAATAATATTCACTGGGAGAATTATAAAGAAAAAAATTTTGAAAGTGGGTTTCCCTACTTTATGGAGGTTAAAATTATAGCTACCACTCATGGGTCCAATCCCACTACTGATTGGCATGGGAGCATTGACCTGCTCCATTCATGATCAAGATTGATTTGGCATATCTTAGGCAGCCTGGTGACCCCAATCCCAGTCCCCAGGTCCCAACGGCTCACTATATTGGTCCCACACTTAATACAGGCATCTCATCCACTGGCCCCCTCCAGAGCCTCCACCAGCCTCAGCCTCCTCAGGAGCAGAGATTAGAGGAATGTACTACCAAACCAGCCTGCAAGGAAGATTTTAAAATGTGAGCAATTAAGAAATCAGTAAGTAAAAAGTCTGCTATTGACTTCATAAAATCGTAGATTTAGAAATGGACAGAACTTCAGAAAACACTTAGTCCAATCCCTCATTTTATAGGTGAAGAAACTGAGGCTCAGCTCAGTCTTGCCTAAGGTCACACATCAAAGAACTGTCTAGAGGCAGTATTTAACGCTCTCTACTGTCTCTACTGATTCCCAGACTAGTATTAGTTCTACTACTCCAGAGAGCTCTGATGAAAAGATGTGGTAAATGTCATAAATGGAACTTGATCTCAGACCTTCCCAATTCTAATTCCATCCATTGTACCACACTGCCTCTTTTGAAAACCAGACTTTGCACAAGATAGGTTTTCCAGGAATCCTAGATTAAATAGATTTAGTGCTGATAAGAACTCAAAAGACATGTGGAACTGCATTCCCTCATTTTATAAATGAAGTAACTGAGGCCCAAAGAAATATAGAATGACTTGCGAAAGGTCACTCAGGCAGTTAGTTTCAGAGCCAGCGTTCAAACTCGGGTTCTCTGACGTCAAAGTAATTAATTTTTCCACTATACTAGACTATCTCATTATCAACTATCTTCCCCTAGCATTCTTCATGGTAGATTGGATTCTTTGTAAATTACCAAGAATTCCACACTAGCTAGCCCTAATTAATGAGGCCCGTTATCAAAGAAATTTGTAGTACTGATAAAAGCAAAATATACAAATAGATCCAAAGAACTACTAAAATGGTCTTTAGTGGGCAAATTCTTTGAGTAAAAGAAAGGAATGGGGTATCCTCTTTTCTCTCTGAATAATGGATGCCATTCTCCTCTCTCAGATTCATCTAACTTCTTGACAAACAAAATAATATATTTATTTGTAGCTGGTTTTCAATGCAGAAATCAGAGCCCCATCTTGTGGCACAAGATGAGAAGCACAGGATTCCTTGCCCTCGTCTCAGCATAGGTCATAAACTTGACTGATCTGAGAAATTTTCAGGGGTAGTCACCCTTTTTTTTTCTCTAATGCAGAATTTGTAATGAAAAGAAAAAGCATCAAAGAATTTGTAAATTATTCTACTGACAGAATCATGTTCTTCAGAGTAAAGAATATCTTGTTTTCCTTCTTGAATTACTAGCACAGGTTTGTAAGTAGAAAGCATTTAATTAATGCTTTTTTTTTAATCCTTACCTTCTGTCTTAGAATCAATACTGAGTACCAGTTCTAAGGCAAAAGAGCAATAAAGGTTAGGCAATTGGGGTTAAGTGATTTGCCCAGGGTCACACAACTAGGAAGTGTCCACCTAGAGGCCCCTTGCTTTTTAAATTTATTCATAGATCTAGAGCTAGAAAGAACCTCAGAGGCCACCTGGCCTAACCCCCTCAATTTAAAGTAAAAGTGTAAAAGTAAAGTAAAAAAAAGACTATTTTAAGTAAAGTGACTTGCCCAAGGGTCACATAGGTAGTAAGCATCAGAAATGGGGTTTCAATTCGTATCTTCTGGCTCCAGAGCCAATGTTTTTTCCCCATTGTATCACACTAAAGGAAGACAGTGGCTACCTGGTCCATGCTTTTTATTTCACTTTCTCTTTCAGCCTCAATGAGTATCTCTGTGAAGTTCTTACTTTCTGAGCCATAATTCAGGGAGTCCCATTGCTGCTGTAAGAAACTAAATCCCATCTGTTCCTTTCTTGTTGTCCACCTTCAGCAAAGGTTAAATTCCTTGCAGAAGCCACCCTTTTTTGAGCATTCAGCAAAGTTGTACTCAAGGGTATTTATTGGTCAGGAGCTAGACTGTCTCTTGGCAACTCAATTACTCAAAGAATTTTTCCCAAATCCTCTCATCGTGGGGTCAAGAAAATCTAGGACAGAATATGACAAAAAAATTTCAATTTAAATAAATCATATTTTTGTTCTTCTTGTATACAAAAATACCACTATCCATTACAAATCGGACATATACTTTGAGTTGTTCTTCCAAGGGTAGAAATGGGTTTCCCCTGAACCTTCTGCCTTATCTTTTCCCCCCCATTTCCTTTGTGAAATCAATAAAGAAACACATTATAGAATGGCTAGCCTAAGGGAGTATTTCAGTTCATAATTTGGAAACAGAACCTCTCTCTTTGTGAAATTAACTGGTCCACACTAGGATGAAGCTGGAGACCTAGGCCTCATTAGTTCCAAGACAATAAAAGAAATCTCTATGGCATCTGACTTATGAAAATGATCCCCATCTTCCAAACTAAAACATTTTGTCAAGAGGAAGATTTACTTCAGTGGTACAAGTAACCCTATTTAATCCAACCATATATTTTATGGATTCAAAGATTATTAGTGTGATACAATGAGAGTGTCTGGAGTCAAGGGACTCTAGGTTCAAATCCTAGCTTTGACCTGTGCGACTTTAAACAAGTCAGTTAATATCTGTGGACCTCATCATAATTTTCTCTGTAAAGCCTGTAAAATGAAGGGATTAGACTAGATGACTGAGAAGGTTCCTTCCAGTTCTAATCTATTATTCTTTGATCCTAAAGATAAAATGGGACTTCATCTGTGAGTTTGGGGTGGTGGAGTTGGGGCAAGAGGGGTGGGGAACATGACCAATGTGGAAATATGTTTAGTTTGACTATGCGTGTTAATAACAGGATATTTTTTTATTTTTCAATTGAGTTGGGGCTAAACTGAGAGAGAGGTAAGTCAGATTTTTTTGCTAATTAAAATATTATAAATCTTTTATTTAGAATATATCAAATATAAATTTATTTTAAAATGTTAATTTTTTAAAATAGTAAAGATACAACAACAAAAATTTTAAACCATGAATTTCAAAAGAAAAAAAGGACTTCAGAGGTCATCTAATCCAACCTATACCTAAGTAGAATTCCACTGTTTACAAACATCCTGAAAAGTATTCATGCAGCTTTCCTTGGAAGACTACCAGTGAAGTAGAACACACTATCTTCCCAGGCTGAACACTTTATTTTAGGACATCTCTAATTGGCACAGAAAGAGTTTTTGGACTTCTCCAAGAAAACTGCAAATGAGATTGGAATCACTGAAATGACTGAACAATAACAACTTGACAAGTTGAAGCATGTCTAGAGGAGGATGAATAAGATAATGAAAAAACTCTAAATTAGATGGAGAAATTTGGAATAATTATAGGATCAGTAAATTCAGAGTTAGAAGAGATCCTAGAGGTAAACCTCTTCATTTTGTTAATGAGAAAACTGAGGCCTTGAGAGTGTATGCAACTTGTTCAAGGTCATACATGTAATCCCGGGTGGGAATAATAAAAATAATATCTATCATTTATAGAGTTCCTTAAGGTTTACAAAGAAAGACACAAAAACTCTCATCTGACCCTTCTGACAACCCTTGGAGACAGGTAATATTGTCATTCAGTCATGTCCAACTCTTCCTTACCTTATTTAGGGTTTTCTTGGGGAAGATACTAGAAAAGTTTGCCATTCCCTTCTCCAACTCATTTTATAGATGAAAACTGAGGCAGAGTTCAGTGACTTATCCAGGTATCTGAGGCCAGATTTGAACTTAGGCCAGATTTGAACTCAGGAAGATTTGACTTCAGGTCCAGCACTCTTTGCCACCTAGCTTCTCAATAGATAATAATATGTATTATATTCTAGATATAGACATTATAGATGATATTATGATCCCCATTTTATTTTTTATTTTTGATGGTTTTATTTTTTTTTTAATTTTAATTTTGAATATTTTCCCATAGTTACATATTTCATGTTCTTTCCCTCTCCCCCAAAGCCCCTCACCTCCTCTTGGCCAATGCATAATTCCACTGGGTTTTACATGTATCATTGATCAAGACCTAATTCCATATTATTGATAGTTGGATTAGAGTTATTGTTTAGTGTTTACATCCCCAATAATATGCCCATCAGCCCATGTGTTCAAGCAGTTGTTTTTCTTCTGTGTTTCTCCTCCCATAGTTCTTCCTCTGAATGTGGCTAGTTTTCTTTCTCTTAAGTCCCTCAGCCTTGCTCTGGATCCTTGTATTGCTGCTAGTAGAAAAGTCTGTTATGTTTGATTGTACTACAGTGTATCAGTCTCTGTGTACAATGTTCTCCTGGATCTGCTCCTTTCACTCTACATCAATTCCTGGAGGTCATTCCAGTTCACATGGTTTTCCTCCAGTTCTTTGTTCCTTTGAGCACAATAGTATTCCATCACCAACAGATACCACAATTTGTTCAGCCATTCCCCAATTGAAGGACATTCTCTCATTTTCCAATTTTTTGCCACCACAAAGAGCATGGCTATAAATATTTTTTTACAAGTCTTTTTCCTTATTATCTCTTTGGGGTATAATCCAGGCAGTGCTATGGCTGGATAAAAAGGCAGATAGTCTTTTAAAGCCCTTTGAGCATAGTTCCAAATTGCCATCCAGAATGGTTGATGATCCCCATTTTAGAGTTGAAGATATGGAGACAAATAGAGATTAAGTGACTTGTCCAGGGTTTTATGTCTAGCCTTGGGAGGTTGGGCTACTATTTTACCTATCTTAGAAGTGAGGAGTCTAAGGCAAATAAAGATTTGTGACCTGTTTGTGATCATATAGCTAGTAAGCATCTGAAGTCACATTTGAGCTCAGGTCTTCCAGTCTCCAGGCACAGTGTTAGACCTGCTTTGCCATCAGCCTTCTAACTCCAGATCCCGTACTGCCCTCTCTGAGCAAATTAGAGATGTTTAGTCCAAAGAGGAGCAGACCACAGGTAACAGTTGTAAAAAGGTAAATTTCAGTTCCATATGAGGAAACATTTAACAATTAGAGATGTCCTAAAATAAAGTGTTCAGCCTGGGAAGATAGTGTGTTCTACTTCACTGGTAGTCTTCCAAGGGAAGCTGCATGAATACTTTTCAGGATGTTTGTAAACAGTGGAATTCTACTTAGGTATAGGTTGGATTAGATGATCTCTGAAGTCCTTTTTTTTTCTTTTGAAATTCATGGTTTAAAATGGAAGGAATTTTGAAGTGGGGAAAGGCCAAGAATAAGATCAAGCTAACAGGAAGGAGACAGGATAACCATGATAGGTATATAAAGACAGTTTCAGTCATAAACACTGAGAATGAGGATTAGAGATAGAATACAAATAGCTTTCTCTCTGTCTCTCCCTCTCTTTGTCTCTCTCTGTCTCTGTCTCTCCCTCTCTCATTCCCTTTCCCTCTCTTCCTCTCCTTCTCCCTCTATATTCCTCTCCTCTTTCTCTCTCTCCTTATCCCTCCTATTCAGCAAGTCAAAAAGTTTAGGATATTTGGCCTTTAGAAAAAACCCACACCTGCAGGACAAAAGACTGAATAGCTTGGTAAATAGTCATGGAAACCATTGCTCTGCTCTTTATAACACCATTATAGAAATATAGTAAAAGATCAAGGTCTATGCAGACCAGTAATTATCTACAAGGTTGTACAAATAGGAAGTCAGTGTTTCTGACTGGATGACATCTGATATCATTCATATTTTTATAAGAGTAAAAACTGCAAATCCAGGGACACTGAAATAAGTTTTATTGCGCTCATGCTGTTTATGGACTATGCTTTGTTATTAACAGAGCATTGTGAATTGCCAATAAGCCCAAAGACTAAGACCACAGACCAATTCATACCTAGGAATAGCCAAATGTCCTTCATTGGCAATAAAGAATTGAAAACTTTTACTGAATTCCATTCTCTCCAACACATTGTCCCCATGCTGCCCCATGCATGGTACAGTGCTAGGCAAGGAAATTTTATTAAGAAGGCCAGCATGCCCTTCAGGATTCTAGGAGACCAAATGTAATGCCAACATGGCATCAAGATATAAACTAAGCTAGTGATTTATGCAGCAGTGGTCTTCTCTAATCATCTATAGGGCAGCATGACCTAGACCTGCCAGAGATGCCATTTGGTCCTCCTGAGCAATTTCGTCAGTCCCTAAGATTACCTTGTCATATACAAATTGATTCCTAATCAATGTTACCAATGCAACATAAATGGAAAGGTCCTGGAAAAGATACAGGATGTCATCCCAAAATGCTTACTGCAACACAGTTCTGCTAGGCTAAAGATATGTTCAGAGCAAATAACAACAGGATGCCTCAACTGATGCCACATGATGAGCTCTAAACAAGGAGTGACTTAAAGCAAGGCAAGCATGATAAAAGCCAAAAGAAAATGGAGATGAACCATTTCAAACAAGGAAAAGATGGAGGAAGTTGGGATGAACAAAGGAGTCACCCAATCATTAGAACATAAACCGAGTCTCTGAAGCTCATTCAATATGGCACCATTGGGCTGCTCACATTCCACTAGGAAGTACTTTTGCACTCATTTGCTTCTGAACAGTGGTCTTGCACATGTATGTATGTATACACACACACACACATACACACACACATGCACACACCCTTACAATCTATAATCTAATCACAATTACAAGTGGTACAATGGAAAGAGAAATGATTCTGGGGTCAAAGTATAAGTTTAAATCCCACCTAAAGCAAATCACTTAATCTTACTAATACTTGCTTTCATCATCTGTAAAATTGGGGGGTTGGACTAGATGGCCTCTGAGGTTCCTTCCAACTCTAGAGCTACAATATTTTAAGAGGGATATGGTTCTACTACATTTTGTAGTATTTTGTAATAATTTGTAATTCCTGCAGTCACCAAAGACCCAGATACCACAATTCAATCAAGCAATCAAATATCTGGAGGGGGTGGGGAGTGGCATTGATAAAGCTGGGTGGCTCAGTGGATTAAAAGTCAGGCCTAGAAACTGGAGGTCCTCTGATCAAATCTGTCCTCAGACACTTCCTAGCTGTGTGACCCTAGGCCAGTCACTTAACCCCCTTTGCCTATCCCTTACTGTTCTTCCTTATAACCAATACACAGTATTAATTCTAAGATGGAAGATAAAGGTTAATTTTTTTAAAAAGTGTGGAGGTGGGATTCAGATCAGTTTGAGAGAATTACAGGATTTTGACCATTATCTAAAAAGCATATTACAAATTGAAACAGAGTAAAAGGAGCAGAAACAGGAGTACCTTATACACAGAGACTGATACACTGTGGTACAATCAAATATAATAGACTTCTATACTAGTAACAATACAATGATTCAGGACAATTCTGAGGGGCTTATGAGAAAGAATGCTATCCACATTCAGAGAAAGAACTGTGGGAGTAGAAACACAGAAGAAAAACAGCTACCTGATCACATGGTTCAATGGGGATAAGATTGGGAATGTAGACTCTAAAGTTTAGAGTCTAAACGATCACCCTAGTGCAAATATTAATAATATGGAAATAGGTCTTGATCAATGACACATGTAAAACCCAGTAGAGTTGTGGGTTGGCTATGGGAGAGAGGTTGGGAGGAGAGGAGGGGAAAAACATGATTCATGTAACCATGGAAAAATATTCTAAATTAATTAAATAAATAAATGAACTTAAAATAAAAAGAATATGGTAGCCAAGAGGTGTACCAGTCAAGAGATGAACCAGTCCATTGGTGGAAAAGTTCTAGTTTAGAGGATTCCAGTTTAAGATTTGGAAGTCCCTCAGAAGAACCCACTCTTGAGGGAAGGAAAGATTTTTCTCCCTCTCCTCCCATTTTTCATTCCCTTCATTGATCAAGTCATCAGATAAACTGGATCAGAAGTAGATAGCTCATCTAGCTAGAACCAGAAAAAACTGCAGTAGGAAACAATACATTCAGTCAGGAGTGATAGCCACCCAAGGAGAAGCTTCAAATAGTATGTAACCTGTTGTGGTTCAGAAAAGTATTGATGTGGTCACTACAAAGACACTACTTATTAAGGACACCCTTAGAGTTTGGCTGAGACCTTTACCTACAGGACTCTATGAAGGGAGAAAAGGACTTCTAGTAAGCAGGAGATGTGAGTTACCCTTTACTGTGTGTTCTCTGTACAACTCATATCTCCTGCTTACTAGAAGTCCTTTTCTCCCTTCATAAAAGAAACAATAATTATTCCATGTTACTATTATCAGTTATCAATGTCCCAACTATCTTTTGTTTTCCTAAACCTTTGACTTCCATCTTAGAATCAATACTGTTTATTGGTTCCAAGGCAGAAGAGCAGTAAGGGCTAGGCAATGGGAGTTAAGTGACTTGCCCAGAGTCACACAGCTAGGTAGTGTCTGAGGCCAGATTTGAACTTAGGACTTTACATCTCTAGGCCTGGCTCTCAATCCACTAAGCCACCTAACTGCTCCCTCCCAAATGTTGTAAACAGCAGGCATATAGATTTTTTTCAATTGTCCTCTTGCCTCTAGTATTGCTTAAAAAGCACACATTCATTGCTAACTTCAGCTGACACTGTTGTTGATGTTGTTCAGTCATTTTTCAGTCCTACCCAACTCTCCATGACCCTATTTGGGTTTTCTTGGCAAAGATGCTGGAGTAATTTGTCATTTCCTTCCCCAGCTCTTTCACAAGATGAAGAAAGTGAGGCAAATAAGTTAAGTGATCTGCCCAGAGTCACACAGCTAGTAAGTATCTAAAGCCAGATTTGAACTCGCAAAGATGGGTCTTTCTTGACTCCGGGCCCAGCATTCTATGCACTATACTACCTAGCTGCCTCAACTAACACTGGTCATCTCCAATTCATCTTATAGATCTTATTTGTACACCATTGTTTGGATATTGTCTCTCCCATTAGACTAAGCATGGTAAGAACTGTCTTTTCCCTTTCTCTGTATCTCTCATGCTTAGCACATAGAACGTGCTTGATAAACCCAAATCGAGGGGGTAGATGGGTGGCTCAATGGATTGAGAGCCAGGCCTAGAAACAGGAGGTCCTAGGTTCAAATCTGGCTTCAGATACGTCCCAGCTGTCTGACCCTGGGCAAGTCACTTAATCCCTGTTGTCTAGATCTTACCACTCTTCTGCCTTGGAACCAATACACGGTATTGATTCTAAGACAGAAGGTAAGGATTTTTAAAAATAAAGAAATAAACAAACAAACAAATAAATGGATGAATGGATGAATGAACACAAATAGACTATATGACTAACTTTTTTATACTTTAAGACTATGTCCATTCTCTTCATCAACTCTATATATTTGTGGGGAAATGTACCTTAGACTGAGGAGGGGATGTTAATGTAACTATTCTTTTGATTTAATATCTAAGTAGGTATCTTTGCTAAAACACTAAGTCTGGGTGATTGATTTTAAGTGGTACTTAGTACAAAAACCCACTTTCTCAGGAATATCTCTGGAACCCTGAGAGTAGTAGTCAATCATCTTCTAGGGATCCACACTGCCAAGGAAAGCTGGAATTAGGAAAATAGCCCCAAAGGAGATATTACATTATGACTGGGGACCCCATTAAGCACTTCTCAAAATGAGATGAAGCCCACTGATACTATACTGATTGGATCTCAAAAACCAAAGCTTCTATCTGATATAATAATAATTGCCAGCTTTTACATAGCACTTTAAAGTTTACAAAGCATTTGATATGTTGATGTATCTCATTTGCTCTGCACAATAATCCTGTGAAGTAGTTGCTATTATCTCCATTTTACAGATGAGGAATGGAAATTGACAGATGTTAAGTGATTTGCTCTGGGTCACTTCACTAGGAAGTATCTGATACAGGTTTTGAACTCAGGTCTTCTTTTCTCCAAGTCCAGCACTCCATACATTTTATCCACTATACCAATTATGATTGCTTGATGCCCCTGATAATCTTCCAGTTTACAAACAGAATATTAGAGCAAAAGGCAGAAGAACCAATTCAGAATTCCTACAACAGCTAGAAACAGGGTAACAAATTTTAGATAAGAAGGATGGATCACAAACAATGCAGGAAACAATGATCATCCCCATTTGGTAAATGTTCTTTAATTATACACAGCATGAAAGGACAATTAATCATATAATGGCTCTTATTTTGAGCATTTTTAGCCACACCTGCACACACCATAGCCAGAAATCATAGCTTCAAACTAAAAAGCATTTGAGAATTATCTATGGATGTCATTCTATTTGTGAGCATCTCTATAAGGAAAATGGCAAACCACTCCAGGAAAACCCCAAAATGAGATCACAAAGAATTAGATATGACTGAAAATGACTTAACTATGATAGAAGGAACAACTTAGGGGGAATAAATGAGTAATAATAAAAAAAATAGTCATCCCTCACTATATCACGGTTCACTTATTGCGGCTTCACTATATTGCGGGTTTTTTAAAATATATATATAATTCTGTATCGTAGAGTTTTCACTGTATCACAGGATTTCGCAGATAAATACCATATTGTACTCAATGGAAATGCAGTACACCACTACCACTTGTGCAAGTTTGTCAAAGTGAGATTGTACACAACACACTTGGTTAATGGAACAAAAGTTGACCAACCACAGCTCTGTGTTCTGTATCCTGGGCACTGATTGGCTCAGTGACTGCAGCATCAGTCTGTTTGCTCTCCTGCTACTTCTTGGATTTTCCACTATCACGAAGGTCTCTGGAACATAACTCCCATATAGGTGAGAGATCACTATATTTAGGAAGTAACATTGCAATCATCCTTTAAGGCCAAACTTTCTTGTTCTATGTGTTAGATTAGTTATTGTAGTTGAAAATACCCAAATAAAACTTGAATTTTCTTCCAAACAATCTCAAATAGTATTGTGCTGAAAAATTGTAAAGAGATGACATATGACTAAGAATAAGGTAAAGGCATTTTCAAGTAGTTTGGAAAGAAAAACAACTTTATCCCACAACAATATAAGATTTCACCTAAATGATAGTGTCAAATGCTAATCACGCTCAGGAGAAACCAAATTCACCGAGAAAGTAAAATTTAATGTGGGACTTGAAGGGTGGATAGGACTCAAATTTATGGAGAAAGAAACAAAGTGCATATGTAGTGAAAGGTAAACAAGACACTGGTATATAACACAGGAATATGCAGGTCTATTGTATGCACAGTAGATAGAACAATTTGGTTAGAGAAAAGGGTCCCAATCAAAGAATTTATCAGGAACATAAACTTGGAAAGTTATACATCACACAGAACTTAGAATACCAGTCAAAGAATGTTTGTGCTATGGAGAAGACCTTAATCATCAGATTATAAACAATCAATAATTAGAAAATCTACTAATTAATTTTGGCATGCATTTTCCAGAATTTTGATTAATAATTATTTTTAAGTTATGACATTTAAGCACTAAACATATTCAAAACATAAACATATTCAAAACAGCAATTTCTAATAACCAGCAATTCTCCATAAGTCTCAGTAAGTAAGCTATAATGGTAAAAAGTATATTTTAAGCTACATTGACCTCTCTTTACTACAAGTTGTACTAAAAGCATAATTTCACTTACAGGTAGCTGAGGTCTTATAAATAGCCCATTAAAACAGATACACACTTCAGAGCCTATTTTCTAGCCCACCACAAAGGTTGAATTTCAGCTTTTAATATCAGTACAATTTCTTACATAAATCATCATAATTGCTTTGTACACTCAAAAAGAGTGGGTTTTTATTTTTTTTGTATGAGCCAAATATTATTCCATCTAACAGGCTATTTGTAACTTATAATGTACTTTAGAATCTAAGGACAAATATTATGTTTTAAGGAAACCGAATTTAAAGATAATTAGCAAAAAATAATTTAGAAATGAAGATTTATTGAAAGAACTAAAGAATATGATTGTTACACCACTGTCAGTGATATCTGAAAGATGAAAAATAGAAGTACTGCAGAACCAGAAAAAAAGGAAAATGTGTCAAAATTTTCCCAAAAAAAAGGAGGAAGAGAGTGGAAGTCATAAATATAGACTAGTGATTTTGGTTTCAGCTCTGAGCAAAATTCAAAAGCCACTCCCCATTTTATAAATGGCCAAAATATATGAACAGACAGTTTTTTAGATCAAGAAATCAAAAACCATATTAAAATGCTCTATTAATAATAAGAGAAATGCAAATCAAAACAACTCTGAGACATCATTTAGCATCCATCAGATTGGCTAAAATGGTCAAAATGATAAATGTCAGAAGAGATATAGAAAAATGGGGACACTAATACACTGAAGCACTGTAAACTGATCAAACTATTTTGGAGAACAAACTGGAATTATGTCCAGAGAATTATAAAGCTGTGTATTCCTTTAGACTGGGCAATACATAGCAATTAGGTCCATTTCCCAAGGTGATCAGGAAAAAAGGCAAAAGAACCTAAGGGTACTAAAATAGTTATATCAGCTTTCTTTATGGTGGCAAAGAACTAGAAATTGAGAGAATGCCCATCAATTTGGGAATAGCTGAATAAGTTGTGGCATATTATTGTGATGGAGCACAACTGTGCCATGAGAAATGATGAGCAAGTTAATTTCAAAAACCATGGAAAGCATATGTGAAAGTGTGTATATGTGTGTGTATATATGTATATACATATATATGCAAATAATGCCTTCTGTAGTGCAAGGAGGGGAAGGAGGCATGGAGATACCTGGAAATTTTAATGTAACCACAAATGAATTAATTAAAAAATAAAAATAAAATTCAAGAGCATAGAATCCCCACCCCACCAAAGATGGGAGAGGTTCCCTGAAGCCCCGTGACAATGTGTATCATGCTATCTTTGCAAAAGAAGTTATGGGACTCCTGGTTGACTGAAAGTTCTCTGAATCCTCAGTACTGTACCATTCAAATCAATTTAATTCAAAAAAACATTTATTAAGCACCTACTATGTGCCAGGCATTACGAAGGGCTGAGGATACAAATAGGAAAAAGAATGATGGTTCTTGCCCTTAAACAGCTTTCAATCTAATAGGGGGGAAAGACATACAAAAGGAAGCTGTAAAAAGGGGAGGGGAGGGAGATATACAAGAGAGTGTGATGTTCCACGTAGTCCAAATCAAGCAAAGCTGTTGATGTAAAAGTGGAGAGACAGGATATGTAAGGGAGACATGCCTTTGGATTGTTAGAGAAATTGTGGATGAGAAGTCCAAGAGAGATGGGAAAAAAGAGGTACATGCAAACTTTTGAATGGCAAATAAGAAATCTCCCCAAGATCACAGACATATGGGAAAGCCAGTCCCCAATATATCCCTTGATCTCCATAGAGAATTCTATAAGTGAGTTTCACTTGGTGAGACTGTCTTCTCTTTCCTTGGTTCAACTGAGATCTTATGTTGCTTCCAAAGAGTTCATTTACTCTTGTATATCCTAACCTCTAATCTGTATAACTTCTCCTTACTGTTTACTTTGGTAAAGAGATGTGTAGTGATTTATAATATTCCTTTGGGTAACCAATGTTTGGCAGAAAGGAATTAACCTGATGAAAGTAAAACTTAAAAACTCTTGGGAAAGTGGCTTTTCTTCTGAACTCCTAGGCTACCAATATTTGAGGTGTATTAGCTAAATGTCATTCCGGTCAGCAAATGAAGGCTTGAGTATCTAGCCAGAGCCTTCAGAAATCAGTCTCCCTTCAAGGTAAGGTGAGTCAGATACCAGATCAGATATCTCTCCAGACCACCTGGAGGCCAGATGTCTTATACAGCTCAACCACATGTACTCTACAAAAATATTATTAAAGAGATTATTAATTTTTAAAAATCTAGAAAAGGAAACAGTAATGACAAAAAGCAAAATGACTTTACTAAAAATGGGCTATGCCTGACTACGAAACTAGTAGTTCAAGGAGTGCTGTAGACATCATTTATCTGTATTTTAACAACATACTCTTTTAATTATTTCTTACTACTCTTTTGGAGAAAATAATGTGGCATAGACAACAAGATGGACTCAAAACCATTGAATAACCAGAAGCAAAGAGTATTCATTAATGATTTGGTATCAGTTGGGAAGGAGGCATCCAGAAAAGTGCCCCAGGAATCTCTGCTTGACCCTTTACTGTTTAACCTATTTATCAGCTATTTAAAAGGCAGGCATTTCCTAGTTGCTGAAAACAAAATGTTGAGGGGAGTATCGAACACATTAGATGACAGATTCAGGATTCTAAAAGATCTTGACAGGCTAGAACATTGTACAGAATCTGATAATACTGCATATATGTGATATGTGTATGTGCATATATGTATATAAACACATATTGTGTTTATGTATAGGTGTGTATATACATATATGTGTAATATGTCTGGACTTGTGACTTTTCATTAGTGTAAAGGACTCCTGATTAGGAAACTCACTCTACCAATAAAGATGAACAATTGTTTGGCAATCTAAAGTCTTAGGGTACAATGAAAGGTTAAGTAACTCACCTCAGGTCATATAGCCAGTATATGCCAAAAGTCGGACTAGAATCTGAATCTTCCTGATTCTGAAGCTCCCTCTGTAAAATTAAATTTAATAGAGATAACATAGAATTTTACATTTGAGAAAATAACTAACTTCACAAATACAAAATGGAGGAGGCATAGTTAAAAAATCTGGGAATTACAATGAATTATAAACTCAACTTGAGACAATTGTGTGATATGACTGCAAAAAGAAAAAAGAAAGAAAGAAAAATTAATTTGATCTTGGGCTGCATTAATAAAGAAATCACTTCCAGAAATAAAGACATGGTCCCATTGAACTGTGCCCTAGTGGGAACACATCTGAGGTATTGTGTTCAGCTCTGGAAGCCCCATTTTAGGAAAGATATTAATAAGATGAAGAGCACACCCAGAGGAGGGCAACAAGACTGATGATGGGTCTCAAGTTGCTGCTATATGAGAATTAGTTGAAAGAATTGAGGATATTAAGCCTAGAGGACACTTGAGGGGTGAAAAACTATCATGTGAAAGAGAGATTAAACTTGTTCTATTTGGCCCCAAAAGACAGAACCAGGAGCAAGCAATAAGGGAAAGATGCCAAGAAAAAAAAAAAAGATAAATTAGACTTGATTTAAGGAAAAACTTTCTAATTATTAGAGCTCCAAAAGTAGAATGGCAGCCTCCAGTGGTAGTGGGTCCCCCTCACTAGTAATATTTAAGCAAAGGATTTATGACCACTATTCAGCTATATTGCTGTGGAGATTTTCTGCTATAAGTTGGAATAAATGACTGCTGAGGTCTCTTCCAACTCTAAAATTCTATAGGTTTTTGTTTTGGGGGATTTTTTTTATTATTTCAATCCTCTGAACTGCTATAGCAGCTTTTATTATATTTGTCTGCTGTCTTGTCTCCTCTATTCAAGTATAATAAACTCCTTGAGGTCAGGGACTCTTTATTTATCTTCATATATCTCTCAGTCCTTAACACAATACTCAACACATAGGTGTTTGGTACATCTTTGTGGAGTTCAGGTCCCCTCATTTAATTGTGGATTCCTGGAAAAGTACCCCAGGTTCCAGGTATACTTTGGGTCATCATCAAAACCAAAAATCATGAGTCCTCGCTGATGTTTCACCAGACTATCCAGAAATTCTTAGTTAAAAACAAAAGATATTTACTAAAAAGCAACCATTCCAAGTATCAATATTGCTGCTCTGATTCTTGGGAGGTAAAAAAGATCATTGCTTTTCAAAATCTAATATAGAGCCTGAACCAAAGGAAAGAATTCATACAGATGATACTCCTCCCTCCCCATCCCCACCACAGATAGAATGTTCTAAAAAGCTGTTAGCAATGGTGGGAGGGGTGGGAAAAGAGCATCCCTCTCAACAACTAAATCTCCAAATCTTAGAGATAGAAAGAAAGGAAGATTTATTACGCACCTACTATATCTGTACTAAACACTTCACAAAGATTCTCTCATTTGATCTCCACAACAACCCTCAGAAAAAAAGGTCCTATCCTCCTCATTTTATAGTTGAGGAAAATAAGCAAAGGTTAAGTGATTTGCCCAGGATTGTACAGCTAGTAAGTATCAGGCTGGATTTGAACTCAGGTCTTCCTGACTCCAAACCCAATGCTGTATCCATTGAATCATCCAGCTGCATAGAGTTGACCTTATACCTCAAGGCCAACAGGAAGGAGAAGATTAATGGGCTAAGATTGTCCATTAATATACCCATGGAATTCTGGTTTAGCACTCAATTAGAAATTTCCTCTTGACAGAGAGGAAACTTTCAGAAGATATCTGTACCTTCTCAAGAGTAGGAGACCCTGGGAGGGAGGTAGAAGGAAAGGTCTTACTCATCTCCAAGGGGGGGGGGGGTTGCTATATTCATGTATGTGCAAGGAAATCAAAGATTAAAAGAATTGTCTATATAAATTAGTTATAAAAGCTACTTTAAAGGAAAAAAAATTTCTTACTAGATTATCTAAATTGGGTCCTTAAATTAACCAAATGTATTATGTAATCATTCATTTCCATTTACTTGACTTGTGTAGACAAGCAGAGGAAATAAATTAAACTCCCAATGAATTCAGAGCATTTTTATGTTCCACATATTGGAGGACTATATTTCCTTACTTAGAATTCTCAAGACTTGCAAAAAGAGCCAGGGAGATGTCTCTCACTGCGTCACTGTTCCTTTCTAGCCTGGTTCATTTCAGCCTGAGAAGGCTTGGGAGACTTTTTTTTTTTCCATTAGTAGTCACTGATACTAGGGGGAAAGGTATCAAGGACTAAAGGGGGGAGGGAGGGAAGCAATTGAATTCAATCAGGGTTGTGAGGGTTGATATAGAATCTGAAAAGAAACACAAACTATTGGGGACAGATGGTTGATTTCGAGCCAGACCTAGAGACGGGAGGTCCTGGTTTCACATCTGGCCTCAGACACTTCCTAGCTGGGTGACCCTGGGCAAATCCTTAAAGCCTACTGCCTCCCTTACCCTTCTTCTGCCTTAGAACCAATTCACAGTATTGATTCTAAGACGGAAAGTAAGGGTTAAAAAAAAATTTAAAGAAACAAATTATCCTACTCATTTGCTTTTTTCATTAAGAATAGGAAACAAAATTATAATAAATAAATATAATGAAATCTATACTTAAGTTCTATATTATGAATAACTAAGATAAAGAGACAGGGAGAGAAAAGAAAGTGAAAGCAGGAAGATAGAGACAGAGATAGATAATGAGATAAAGAAAAATAAATATAGAGAAGGAGACTGATAGAGGAAAAACAGTAAGAGTACAGAGATATCAGTATCCACAGATGAGCTGGACACAGACATAGAAGATAGAGATATTGAGCCCCACTTCCTACCACACACACATAGATAGATAGATAAATAGACAGACAGACAGACAGACAGACAGACAGATAGATAGATAGATAGATAGATAGATAGATAGATAGATAGATAGATAGATAGATAGAGATAGAGATAGAGATAGAGATAGATATAGATATACAGAAAAAAGACACACAGAAAGAACCAAGTAAATAAAGATGCAGAAATAATCTCAAAACAGAAAGAAAAAGACTGCTATGGAGTAACATTTAAGATATTTAAATATGTGATTATTTAAGATATACCATTAAAGATTTTTTCAAGTAAAACTCATTAATATTTTTGGTTTTTATATCCTCTAGGTCAGGGGTCAGCAAAGTATGGCTCTCGAGCCATATCTGGCTCATTTGAGGGCCAGATATGGCTTTTTCTGCAGGAGCCATAAAGTCAATTTTTTTTTAGGCGCTGTTACAGGAGTGCACACTGTGAGCACTATACGGCTCTCACGAAGTTACATTTTTTAAAATGTGGTGTTTATGGCTCTCATGGCCAAAAAGGTTGCCGACCCCTGCTCTAGGTGTTCCACAATATCCATGCTTTTTCTCTTTCCAGAAAGCTATCTTATATCCCCAAAAAATGTTTTTAAGAAGAAGAGGAACCACCAGGTGGCTCAGTAGAGAGCCAGGCCTAGAAATGGGAGGCCCTGGGTTTGAATTTGGTCTCAGATACTTCCTAGGTGTGTGACCCTGAACAAGTCACTTAATCTCTATGGCCTAGCCTTTATCACTCTTCTGCCTTATTGATTCTCAGATGTAAGGTAAGGGATTTAAAAACAATTTTTTTAAGAAGAGGAAACAGCAAAAGTAATCAATACCTTAAAAAAAAATGATGTTAGATGCAATGTTCCACAACTGTGGACTTCCCATTGCTACAAAGGAGTCAGGGAGGTATCTTCTCCTATATCTTTTCAGGGGGTTGATTGTTTCTTATAATTTTACAACATTCATTTTCAATAATTTATGGTGGTTGTTCTATTTACACTGCTAATATCATTGGTTTGATTCTTTTACTTTGCTGACTTTATTCCACATGAGTTTATTTAAGTTTTTCCATGCTTCTTCATATTCAACATACTCATCATTTCTCATAACAATAAATTACCCAGCAGAGTCTAAATTAAAGAGAAATCAATAGTGAAGATTTCCAAATGTTCCTATTTGAGCATGGCATTGTGCTGTTTGCGTCAAGCCCTGGTGTGAGTTCCGTATTCTCTCAACAATTTGTCCTGTCTACCCAAAAAAAATCAAGTAGATTAAGAATGTTCATTGTCTCAAATGTGAAATTTTATATGGAACTGAATGAAAAACCCCATAAAACAGGCTTATCCTTACAAATATCTTTGGCAGACACTGGAGACAGTTGAAGAACTGAGTCCAAGGGTAAAAAAAAGGAGAGAAGCTATAATGCCTTTGAGAAATTGTTCATTGCTTCTAACTACCCCAATAAAACAAAAACCGTCTCTTTAATGTCCGTATTCTTCTATTGATAGTATATGGTTGTGAGCCATGGATTGTCACAGACTTAAAACTGTGGTTCACTAAAAAATAATGGAAAAGTTCATGTTGGATATGTGTAGATTATGTCATATTACTATTGAGGCACTAGACAGTAAAAGTCACATACAAATATCAGAAAAGTGAATTACTAGAAAAGACTGTAGGTCAGTCATAGCAAGAACAAAAGAAAACCAACAAATAGCCTATGTGCTACATTCATAGCTACATGGTAGCTATCTCATAAATTCCATCAATTAATCAAGAAGCATTTATTATGTCTCTGCTCTGCAGTAGGCATTATGCTAAGTGTCAGGGATACAAAAAAAAAAATGAAACAATACGTGCCCTCAAAGGGTTTATAGTCTATTGGGCAAATGTATACACAATATATAAACAAAGTAAATAGTAGGTAATTTGGGAAGGAAAGCATTAACACTAGCAACTGAGGGAATTAGACAAGGTTTCAGGTGGTACTTGAGTCATACTTTGAAGAAAGGTTAGCAAAGAGAGCGTTCCAGGCATGGGGCCCATGCAAAGACACAGAAACAATAAAAAGGATGTTATGTGCGAGGAACAACATGAGAGCCAGCTTATTTGATCAGAGGTAGCCCCCTAGCCCACTGAGATTTCCAGGAGGACATGGATTGGAGTCACAAATGATGAGACGGCATAGATGGAATACTTTACAATACATCACAGATCCATCAAAGTAATAAAATAATATTATTAGAGGCAGCGACCTTTTGAGCTGATTTTAAGTTATTGGCTGCTTCCACCCTAGAGATCAAAGATTCCCCACCCTAAATTATATAAGTAATTATATAAGTTTTGATTACTATCAGGTGACCTAGGGATTGTTCTCTAGTCTCTCTCTGAAAACAAGATTAACATATCTTTACCTCTAAGGAAAGCATAACAGTCTTTTTCTAAGATATTATATGTACATATATATTTATAACATGTATAATATATATTGCTACAGAAGTAGCAAGCTTCCATCTAATAAACATTAAATCAAATATTCAAAATTCATGAAAGCAGCCCTGCAAACCTTGATATCAAAGGACTAGAGGTGATACTATAAGCCTTGTTGCAAAGAAAACAGTAGTTGAGTTGATCTTTGAAGTAAAACGAATAGTGGAAGCCAGAAAATATAGAAAAAGAATTTTAATAATCTACCCTAAAATGGAATTATTAAATCTGCTAACACATCGCATTCTTTTCCCTCCTTCTCCCTTCTCCCAGCCCCCCAAAGAGTTGCAAGCATAATGATTTGTCCCTCATTTCTAGGAATTTGTGAATGTTTGTAGTGTTTTACATGATTAAGAAATGATGATTTGAAGGATAATAAATGAAGCTACTAAAACCTCATATTTAATTGTGAATTGTTCTTTACTTAAAGTGTCCAGCTGAGCTTCAAGTCAAAAAATGAAGTAGAGAACTATCTCGAATACAGTATTAGTCATTGATCTGGGAGTTCTTAAGGGTTATAAATTCTTCCAGAGTCTTAGAAAATATGTGGCCTTCTCCCCAAATAATATGGTAAAATAGCATATTTTTTATTTTCATATACCTCAAGGTCTTCCTAGAAATATTTTAAACAGACTGAGGGTCAGAATTCTGGGAAGAAAAGGGCATAGTTTTGAGTCATTACTTTATAAATTGCTCAGGAAAACAACAAAATAATGTCGGTATTTCATTTCTCTGGAGGTAACAGTGGTACAGTTATTTCTTATATATGGTTTCATTAAGATGCTAGGTCACTAAAAAGTGGCATGCTGGAATAAAAGTTTGCTTTCCCTCTCCCTACCCTAATTCATTAACAGTAAGTCAGCTCCTTCAGCAAGTCTATTTTCCACTTCTAGTTACAAGTTTCTTTTTCAAATTAGTAGTTAACAAATTCCCGGTTTTGCTTTCAGGAAATTAATTTATATTCAGTTTTCTCGAGGGTACCAGAGAACTTTGAATATAAAACAAAATATAAACAATAAGAGAACCATCTGAAAAAGAAAGAAAGTGTTTGGATTGTCAAAGAGCATCTTATACTTTACTTGCCTGTCATTGCCTTCTCTTGAAATGTCCCTAGTGATCAGAAAAAAGGCTTTTATGTTTATTTTGTATCACTCAAAGTTCAGTGATAGGTGCATAGTAGTAATTCAAAAAACTGATTGGAAAAGTGAATGAATAAACAAATGAATTAATTTTTAAAATAAACACAAAGTGGACAGCTAACAGTGATCCAATTAATTTGATATTGTGTAAACAATCAAGAAAAGCATCCTACTATAGTGAATAGACGGCCCACTTTATAATCAAGAAAACATGAATTCAAGTGTGCCTCTGATAAATTCTGTGTTATCATGGTCAAGTCACTTACCTTGTGAGCTGTCTTGAGGGATTCTCTAAGGCTAAATTACCAATCTGCATTGTTGGAAGGAGTTTCTATACCAGGATTTCTTCTCTTCAAAGGAATCACCATTCAAGACCAAAATTAAATTCAAACTGAATAATTTTGGAACAGAATTATTCCATTGTCAAATCATCATTTTATTTTGACCTGCATGTACAGGCTTTTTAGTAATCCTATCTTCTCTCCCCTCTTTCCCCCTTTCCAAATTTCTTCTCTTCCTTCATTTCTTCATCTCTTTTTCCTTGTTTAAGAAAATAGTAAGCAGGAGCCTTGCTACATTAGTATGACTTTTAAGTGGCCTTGGAATAAGATTTACTGTCAATAACCCAGCAAATACCAGCTGTTTGCATTCTTTATCCTTTCTTTCCTCTTGAAAGTCAAGTTTCTTAGCTAAAGGAAAGCCTCAGTTTTCTCAGTGATTGTTTTAAAATTTCTTTTCACAATTTAGTCTCTTTGCCTGCATGTACTACCACTTATATCATTCCTTTTGACAAGATAAACATGATAGAAATGGTTAGTGAAACATTGCATAACAACTGGTTAAATCTAATTAATTTTGTCTCTATCCCACTATACTTAAGTTATATTCAGCAGTGGCTCACCAGTAATCATCTAAAGCTGTCTTTGTCTTGTTTTTTAAAATAGTTAACAATCAGAATAATATTTATCCAATTTAATCTCCTTTTTCATAGGGGAGCACTAGACTAAGAATCAGGATACTTGGGCAATAATCACAGCTCTACCACTAACAAGCTATATACCCTGGGACAAATGATTCATGTATCTTCTCTGAATCTCAGTTTCCTCATCTGTAAGATGTAGGAATTATACTGAATGACCCCAAAAGTCCCCTTCAACTGAGATTTTGGGAGTGATCTTACTTGGAAGAGATTATAACCAGCAACATTCCAAGTCCATCTCTTCTTCTTACAAGTACATGTCATAGATTTTTTAAACACCTTTCCTCATTTATGCTTCTTCCTATATAGAACAGCTAAAAAAATTCAGCATCCAAGATGCGCACATTTGTTACCCAGAGGTGACAGTCAAAGCACCATCGCCATGAAAAAGTGGAGCAAGAAAAGGAAGGCTAGAAGATATTCTTTCCACAGCATATTGGGAACTATG
Organism: Gracilinanus agilis; assembly: GCF_016433145.1. Lineage (NCBI taxonomy): Eukaryota > Metazoa > Chordata > Mammalia > Didelphimorphia > Didelphidae > Gracilinanus > Gracilinanus agilis. Next base: position 181,288,082 of record NC_058130.1, on the reverse strand, counting down.
GGGCAAAAAGTAAGCCTCATTGTTCAAGTCAATTTCAGAGACATGCTTCCATTGGAACATTAACCACCTGCTCTGCTTTTCCTTGCTCCTATTTTTTAAGCACATCTGTTTTTATTGCACCATCTTAAAGCAAAAGCCAGCACTCGAAGCAAAGTACTCAATTTATTATCAGGCCAGATTAAATATTATTTTAAATGTCTCAGCTAACAGATATTTGTTCAAGGTTCTTTTAGAAGGAGATGAGAAATTATAGGTGACCTGCCAACTAATTTAGAGTAGAATATTTCAGTTCCCATTTTGTTATATACCTGTTAATCAAGGATTTCCCATCCTCAAGTTCCAAACAAAGGTCAAAAAATAATATTTCTTTCCCTCACAGGTTAGAATATGACCCTTGAATTCAATTACTCCCATTCAAATTGGAAAAACAAGGAAAGAAAAATAGAGAAAATGTCTGATCTCTTCCTATGGTCCCGCCTCTGCAAACCTGGCCTAGAACCTGAAATTTCAATATAGATTCCTTGGCTGTAGTATAATGGAAGAAGGAGGAGAGAAAGCAGGAGGTGAAGAGGAGTGTGTATTCCCCAGCATGGAGGAAAGGAGTTGGCTAAAGTATTTTTATACCCGGTACAGGCACCAAACCAATAAGCAAAATGCCTGTGGAAAAAAAGGAGTATGTGATGTTCATTTTTGTTTGACCAATATATTAAGAGGAAAATTAAAGTTACAGCAACAGCACAGACTGATTACTGTGATTACAGGAAACAGATTTTTTTTTTGGTACCAAACAAATTAATAGATTCAAATTCAGCCTCCTACTTTAAGAAAAGCAAATTACACATATGCCACTGCAGAAGAGTGATATTCTGAGTCAGGATTTTAGAAATGTCTTGTAAGAGGGGAAAGAAGCCCAATGGGAATTAACAAACACACACACACACACACACACACACACACACACACACACACACACAGACTAGAGTCAGAGCAACAATGGAAGTGAGATTGAGAAATTTAAGAGAACTCTGAAGTGAAGTTTCCTGGCACCTAGAAATGGAAGAAAGTTGAGAATGGGCTCCATATTCATGTTTTCTGTGCTAAAAGCTATTGAAATCAAGAATCCTTGAGAGAATATACTATGATTAAAGTTTTGGGTTTTTTTCCTGGTGGGAATGAGGGAGGAAAACCAGTCATTTCTTTTCTGAAGTGACTCTGAGCTGTATTACAAGTTGGAAGTAAAAGATAAATGGATTTTTTTATGTAGATGGGAAAAAAATAGTTTGCAAATGTTCTCCCATTTTGTGATATACCTGTTAATACCCTACAATTAGAAGAATCTAATTTGAAGCAAGACCTGTCTTCTGATTCTACTAAGAAGCATTGGATTTGGAGTCAAAAGACCTGGGCTCAAATCTTAGCTGTACCATTTATTTACTTTTTGTGTTATCCTGGTAAAAAGTCACAACCTCTCAGGGCCTCAGTTTCTTCAAATATAAAATGAGGAAATTGAAAGAGAATACTTTCCATACCTAAAATCTTATGATATATAATCTAGAATAGTTTGGTTATAGGAAAGCCAATGTCATATAGTAGTGATAGCGAACCTTTTAGAAACAGTGCCAGGCTCCACTCCCAACCTGTTCCCAGACTGTCATGCCCACCCCCCACCAAAAACCGTGTGTCATATTCCCCCACCAAATGCTGGGCATGCCCCCCCCACCTTTACCCTACACAGAGGAGGGAGAAAGTGCTCCCATTTGGCTGCTGGGTGAGGAGTGGGTGAAGGGAGGAATGTCCTCAGCAAATATGGAAAAGGGGAGGGGGATGGCCTGAATGCTCTGCTCCCCCTCCAGCTCTGCCTCCTTTGAGCTGCCCACCTTACTCCTTGTGCACTCCAATTGGGCCGCTGAGCAGAGGGGTGGGAGATGTGAAAAAATGTTGTCAGGCACAGTGGAGAGGGAAAAGGAAGTAACTCCACCTGAGTCCTTCTGCCTTTCTAGTAAGGAACTCTGGGAGTGGGGCTTGAGGAGAGAAGGTGGCTGTGTGCCCATAAAGAGTGCTCTGTGTGCCATCATTGGCACCCGGGCCACAGGTTAACCATCACTGTCATCTAGAATTGTTATTGCTCAGTCATTTTAGTCAGATTCAATTCTTTGTGATCCCATTTGGGATTTTCTTGGCAAAGATATTGAAGTGGTTTTCTCATTTCCCTCTCTAACTCATTTTTATAGATGTAGAAATTGAGGCAAAAGTGTTAAGAGACTTTCTCAGGGTGACACAGTAAGTATCTGAAGTCAGATTTGAACTCAAGAAGATGAGTTTTCATGACTTAAGGCCCAGCACTCTATCCACTGCTCCCCCTAGGGGTTGGTCATGTACAGTACTTGGTAATTATAGGAATAATAATAATATTATTATTAACAATAACAGTTAACATTTACTTAGGGATTTAAGGTTTTCCAAGCATTTTATTTGTTCTTACTTAATCTTCATAACAACCCTGTAAGATAGGTGCTATTAGTGTCCCCATTTTACAAATAAAGAAACTGAGGCTGAAAGGTTGAATGACTTGTTCAGGTTCACATGGCTAGTAAATACCTATGACAAGATTCAAACTCAGGATCTTCTTGACACTAAGATTAGAACTCTATCCACTATACCACCTACCAAAGCCCAGTTAGTGTTCATCTCTTCCATGACCATAGCCTAAGTAGTCCCATCCTTGGTCAACTCTCTAGATGCTAATGATTACAGAGAGGATAGGATAAGAGAAAGTAGATGGTTCCACATAATTCATTATAGCTACAAAAAAAGTAACTTCCCATTATTAGTAGGTTTATAGTGCTAGCCTTCCATTTTCTATGTGGCATTTGAAAGAAAGAAATTCAGAAGTAAGTATTTCTATTTTTTTTTAAACCCTTGTACTTTGGTGTATTGTGTCATAGGTGGAGGATTGGTAAGGGTGGGCAATGGGGGTCAAGTGACTTGCCCAGGGTCACACAGCTGGGAAGTGGCTGAGACCGGGTTTGAACCTAGGACCTCCTGTCTCTAGGCCTGACTCTCACTCCACTGAGCTACCCAGCTGCCCCCTATTTCTATTTAATTTTAACAAAAGAGTAAAATGAGGTAGATAACTATACAATATAGCATTTATTAGCAGGAGCGTGCTACCTGTCAATAAACGATTCATGCTGAAGTTCCAGAGCATATGGACAGCTCCCTTTTAATAGGTTTTGAAGACTACAGAACAAAGAACAAAACAGAGTAGATGGCATCATGGGAATAAAGGCAACATGGTTAATTACAGAGCTGTGATTCAGGGAACAATATGATTAATTGGAAGTTTGGTATTGGAAGCTACCAACAACCCCACTTCTCTCGTGTCATTGTTAGTGTTCAAGTGCAAGAGAGGAAGCCAGACTTTTGGACACCAAACCAAACATCCTTGAAGGATAGTTTAGTGGCATCAAGATATCAGTCCCAGACTCCCACTCTTTTTCATGCATTCCCCAAGATTAGCAAAACTATTTGAGATGAGAATAAAGTGGTAATTAGCAGAAGAGCAGAATTTCTAAACAACCCATTACAAACTAGTTGAGTCCTAAAGTTAAGAGGCGAAGAATCATCACTTAACTGGGTACAGGACAAAAGCAATTATTTGTAAATAATATCAATAAGAAAATGATACAATTTTAATCTTCCCAACTGGAATTCAGTGACCATATAATCCAATCCCAAACTTGAAAAGGAATATACTTAATATGTGGTCATTCAGTCTTTTACTGGAGACTTCTAATGATGAAGAATCCAGTTACACACAAAATATTCAATTCTACCTTTAGATAGCTGATTCTAATGGTTAGGAATTTTTTCCTAACATCAAGGGTTTATCTTTACTATTTCCACCAGTGATGGGTGGAATAATCTTCCTTTTGGCACAGAATAAAGCAAATTTGATTATTCTTCCACCTGACAGACTTGCCTAAAGATAGCTCTCATGTTTCTCTTGAGTCTTCTCTTCTCCAAGTTACATATCCTTAGTTCCTTAAATTGGTTATCACATGGCATGAAATCAAGACTTTTAACTATTCTGGTTGCCTACTTCTAGATACTCTGCAACTTATCAATTCCTTTACTAAAATGTGGTGCCAAGAATTGGCATACACCAGACATGGCATGGCTATGAATATTATTTACTAATTTCTGTTTGATATATCTGCCTTAATAATGTCCAACATTACATTAGAAGTTTTTAGTTTTCATATCACAAGGATGATTCAGGTGGAGCTTGAAGTTCTGCCTCAGTAGAGAGCCCCCAGATCATCTTCAGAGAAATTGCTCTAACCACATCTTATGTTTATGAAGTCTATTTCTTGAACCCAAGTGTAAACTCTTCAGTTATAGCTCTTCAATTTTGTCTACTTAGATTCAGGTACATTTTCTAACCTGTCAAAATATTTTGAGACAATCTCATATTATATGTCAATTATCCATCCTAGATTGTGTTGGCTTTTAAAAAAGAAGCAAATAATTTCCCAGCAAATTGGCAAAGAAGATAAAAGTTGGGAATAGTCAATGTTATAGTAATGTAATAGTCAATGTACTACAGTACAATGTAATAGTCAATAGTACTCTGTTGGTAGAAATGAAAATTGGTTCTAATAGTGTGGTGTTATAGAAAGTTACTAAAATTTCTGTGATGCAGAAATCATATGCTCCAAAGATATCAATGATAAAATGAAAATCCCTATATATACCAACATTCTTTGTAATAGCAAGCAACTGAAAATAGAGTAGGTACCCAGAAACTAGGGGAAACCTAAATAAATTGTGGAATACTTGTGTAATTGATTATTACTATATTATAAGAAACAATGGATATGAAGAATATAGAGAAGCATAAGAAGACTTGGATGAACTGATACAAAATGAAATACACAGAAGCAGGAAACCAATATATAGAATGGTCACAACAATTGAAATGGATCAACAACAAAATGAAAAATGATTTCTGTGAAAGTATAATAACCAAACTTGGTCCCAAGAAAGAGATGAAAATGCACTTTCCCAACTTCTTTGCAGAAGTAGAGGTCTTTTGGTATGGAATACCACATATAATATTTGGTTGAGGGTATTGGTCAGTTTTGCTGAGCTCATTTTTTCCTCCTTTACTTTTATTTTTTATTATAAGGGATGGTTCTCTGGGAAACAGGGACAGTGGGCACAATGGATAGAATGTCAGCTCTGGAGTCAGGAAGACCTGAGTTCAAATCCCTCCCAGACACTTAATATCTGTGTGACACTAGTCAAGTTACTTAATCCTATTTGCCTCAGTTTCTTCATCTGTAAAAAGAGCTGGGCCTCACTTCTTGGCCTTTTGGCTAAAATCAAGTATAAAAAGAGCTGGAGAAGGAATAGCAAACCATTACAATATCCTTGCCAAGAAAACCCCAAATGGGGTCAAGAAGAGCCAGATCTGACTAAAAGACTAAACAACAATTCTGGGAAAAGTTTAGAGAAGGAATATAATGGAACATTTTTTGAATAAGTAAAAAAAAAAAAGCCCTGTTAGTACATTGTATGGATTTTCTAAGGATGATCTTCAGGAAATATTGACAAGAATCAAAAAAGGATAAAATGATGAGGATGCACAAGTGAAGACAATATCAATAAGGCTATACATTCCTTAAATATCAAAATGTATTTTTTCATACTTTACTCACACATAGATGCACTCAAATAACATAGTGGGAAAAGTAGGAGTTATGCATAGCCCAAATAATTTGTGCTTTATGGTGGAACATGTCTTTGCCTCCAAAATTGCTACTTGTTGCTTTTCTATAAAGCTTCTTATATACCCTTTATAGGGATGTTTTCTACAATGAACTACTACTGCTATTAATTTTTTCTTTACCAAATTTGTTCTAGGCTGTTTCTTCCAAAGGAATGTTTACAACTCTTTTGTGAGACAGACCACAGCCTACTGGACTATTTTGGAGTTTTTTTTTAAACAGGCCCACAACCATATCTAGCCAGCACAGCAAAAAATATCTTAGATAATCTTTATTTTTATTTATCAGTTTTGCCTTCAGTGGAAATTCCTCAAGTTTGTTTGGTAATTGGAAGAGGATAAGTAAATTACTTTCAACTCTCACCATGCCATTGACTCCTCACATTATAACAATGAAGATTATCCTGGCATTTTACTTAGTGATTTTAAATGAATAAGGTGCAATTAGTGATTACTCTCCTACATTTCCATAACTACATACATATTACTGCACTCACTACATAATCAATCATTTAGTTAAAAGTGCAAGCTAATGTTTTGGATGACTTCACATGTATAATGGGTAAATATATTGCTTCCTTTCTCAATGCTTGAGGGAGAGGCTTTAGGGAGGGAGAGAATTTAGACCTCAGAAATTTGAAAAATTAACATGAAAACACAAGCTATTTCATTTCTCTATTATTTGGAGCCATTTCTTTATTTTCCTCTGCTTTCCATAATAAAATATCACTCACTGAATGGTGAGTTTGGGATAAACAAATGAGTCTATTGAAAAGGATAAATCATAGTATAAAATGGTAGACGGGGTGGGGGGAATCCCACTGGTTGAGGAGCAAGCAAGGTGCTTATGGAAAAACAATATTTCAGGCTTTAATTTACAATAAAATACCCAACTGAGTTTTTATGAAGTATATCACTGGAGAAAAAAGAAGACCAATCTTCCAACTGGTATTGTATGGTATGTGTAGCCATAACTGCAGAGATTAATGGATCCACATAGTCATAAATACTTTTCCTCCCTTTTTATGAGTCCTAGGAGGTAGTATTCTGGTTATAATTGGATGTGTTGCAATATTGCTTTTCATTTACAATTACAGCACTGAGCAAATTAAAAAGAATAGCATACTGCTTCTGTGTAGTGGGGGCTAGGAAAAAATACCTGTCAATCCATCAACATCAGCCTATGCCTACCTCTAACACAGACTCACTTCTTTATTGAAAACTAAATGCTCTCCATTGGGAAACATGTTCTGGTTTGAATGGGTTACTGGGATTTCAGAACTGTATATTTTATCCTGATCATTTACTGAACCTAAGAATGATCAATTTACTTAATTTAGATGAAAAGAGTCCTGGATTTGGAGTCAATCAATCCACACTGAAATCTAAATTCAAGTATTTACTGCTTGGGTGACTTGGGGAAAGTCATCTAGTCTCTCTGTTCCCATTTTCTCATCTATAAATGAGGAAATTGGACTAGATGACCTTGAAGAAGACAAGGAACACAAGTAAAGCCTCTATGCTTTATGAATGCTAGCAATGCACACCTAAAATCTTTCCTGGTCCATGCCCACAACTTCCTCAGCACTCTCACTTTCCAACATAAATAGGCTAACTTGATTAGTGATACTCCAGTTCAGATCGTTTCATTAAACCCAGAAATGGAATTCAAATCCTGTTCTTCCACTTATTATCCATTGTAGCCTTGGGTTAACTCCTCTTAGACTCATTTTCCTCATCTATAAAATCAAAGATTTCTACAAAATTATCCCTAGGGTCCCTTTCAGCTCAAATCACCTTATATTTACTTACCTATATAGAAGTTATGTTCCCCCCTAAAATATAAGCTCCTTGAGGGCAGTGATTATTTCCTTTTGTGTCTTTGTATCCCCAGTGCCCATCCCAGAGACTGACACATAGAAGATGATTAAATGTTTATTGTTGTGGGGCAGCTAAGTGGTACAGTGGATAAAGAGACAGACCTGAAATTGGGAGGACTTGGATTCAAATCTGGCCTCAAATACTTCCTTGCTGTGTGACTCTGGGCAAATCATTTAACCCCACTTGCCTAGATCTTGCACTCCTATCTTAGAGTTGTTACTAAGACAAAAGGTAAGAGTTTTTTTAATGTTTATTGCTAGATTTGTTTAGTCAGTAGTGAAAGAGTCCAAAAGACTTTGTAATAAACTAAGGTTAGGGCAATGATAAAGGATGAATGACAGAAATGAAGAAAAACAAGATGTTCAAATCTTAGTTTCAATGAGGTCATGTAGTAATAATTCTTCATTGTTGACAGTTTGTTGAATCTGGTTCTTCTGTGTTAATCCTTCAGAATGTTATGAAGTCCAATGACACATTTGATCTTTTGTTATTGTTCTTTTTCAGTCAGTCAGTTATATCTCTCTTCGTGACCCCATGGACTATAGCACACCAGGCCCTTCTACCCTCCACTATCTCCCAAAGTCCGTCCAAACCAAGGTTAATTGCTTCTATACTATCTATCCATCTCATCCTCAGACATAATCTTCTTTTGCCTTTAATCTTTCCCAGCATCAGGGTCTTTTCCAGTGGGTCCTCTCTTCTCATTATATGGTCAAAGTATTTAAGCTTTAGCTTCAGTATTTAACCTTCCAATGAATAGTCTGAATTAATTTCCTTAAGCATTGACTGATTTGATCACTTTGCTTGTCCAAGGGATTCTCAAAAATCTTCTACAGAACCACAATTCAAAAGTATTAATTCTGCAGCCCTCAGCTTTCCTTATATTTACCATATTTCACAAAAATGTGTTACTAATGAAAAATCATAGCTTTGACTATATGAACCTTTGTTAGCAAGGTAGCTCTGATTTTTAGTATACTCTCCAAATTTGCCACAGCTTTCCTTCCAAAGAGTACCTCTTTTAATTGCATGGCTATAGTTACTATCTGCAATGATCTTTGAGCCCAAGAATATAAAACCTTATACTGCTTTCATTTCTTCTCCCTCTATATACCAGGAAGTGAGGGGGCCAGGAGCCAGGATCTTAGTATTTTTGTGTTGTTTCAAGCCAGCTTTTTCATTCTCCACTTTCATCTTCTTCAAGAGGCTTCTTAATTCTTCTTCATTTTCTATTATCAGAGTAGTATTGCCCATATATCTGAGATATTGATATTTCTCCTAACAACCCTAATTCTGGCTTTTAATTCATCCATTCTGGCATTTCACATGATGTTCTCTGCATAAAAATTAAATAAGTAACATTACAATATACACCCTTTTTGTACTCCTTTTCCAATCTTAAACCACTTGGTTTTTCCATATTCAATTCTAACTATTGTTTATTGGCCTGAATACAGGCTCCTCAGAAGAAAAGTAAGATGATCTGGTACTCCTGTCTCTTTAAGGACTATGATCCACATAAAGGTTTTAGTATAGTTAATGAAGCAGAAGTAGATTTTTTTCTAGAACTTCTGCTTTCCCCACAATCCAGCCAAAGCTGGCAATTTGGCCTCTAGTTTTTCTCTGTCTCATTGAATATCAGCCTGCTCTTCTGGTATTTCTTGTTTCACATATTACTGAAGCCTAACTTACAGAACTCTAAAAATAATCTTGTTGTCATGGGAAATTAGCACAATTATTTGGTAATTTGAACATTCTTTGGCATCGCTCTTTTTCAAGATTGGGACATAAATTGATCTTTTCCAATCCAGTGGTCACTGCTGAATTTTCCAAATTTGCTAGCATAATGAGCATAGCACTCATTTGGTTTGCCCATCTGTTATCCTTTGTTCTTTTTTTATATAAAACTCTTACCTTCTGTCTTGAAATCAATACTGTGTTTTTGGTTGCAAGGCAGAACAGTGAGTGGTAAGGGCTAGGCAATGGAGATTAAGTAACTTACCCAGGGTCATAGAGCTAGAATATATCTGAGGTCAAATTTGAACCCAGGAGCTTCCATCTCTAGGTCTGGTTCTCAATCCACTGAGCCACCTGGCTGACCCCTATCCTTCGTGCCGCCCCCTAGCCCACTGGCTTTTTCAATCTTAGATATCATCTTAGATATCTCTTACAATGTCTTTTGTGTCATTTCTCATGTGTAAGTTATCTTTAGTAATATGCTACAACCATTGTGCCCCTTTCTGCTGTCCTTTGTATTCCCTGCAATATTAACTCTCATGTTCCATTATTCCCAACCATTTAGCATCACTGAGAGAAATTTTTTTGGACTGGACTTGTGATTTCATTAAATCTAAACCTGCTTACTACTGAAGGGAATAGAAAGGAAAGAAATAAGCATTTCTAAAACATTTGCTACATTCCGGGCACTTTGTTAAGCACTTTACAAATATCATTTTATTTGATCTTCACAAGAACCCTGCAAAGTATATGATGTTACTATCTCATTTTACAGATAGTGAAACTGAGGCAAATAATGGTTAAATGATTTGCCCAGGATCATACTCATTTCTTATTGAAAATCTATAATTATAATCTATAATTAATTTCACCATTCTTCCACTCAATGTTTGCTCAGTTCTTATGTAAAATGTGCATTATACATGCAGAGACCTGGTAGTAAATGTTTAACATTCTCTAGGAAGAAAAATATATACTCATTGCATACTTTTAAATTTAATCTTCATTGTTAACATCTTTTCCATCCATTTCCTAAGTCTAGACAATCAACAAAACAATATTTCTGAGGTATATATTTTCACATTGAAAATTTAGCAATCAGCTCTCACTAACCAGTTTGAACTATCTCCAGGATGCCCCTATATGGATCTCTTTGCAACAAAATACAAAGCATTTTCCAAATTCTTTATAATAGAATTGCTATTTAAAATAAATAAGTCATTGGGATGTATTTGGTAACCATTACTTCCTAAGGATCTCAGCTGTCACATAGTCATAGCAAGATAACCATCTATATAATGTATATATGAGATTGTGCTTGTTGATTTATTATTCTGCAAATATATTCATCAGTTCTCTCATTTATGTATACCCTTATTCCAAACTAGACTTTAAAGTCCTAGAGGGCAACAATAATATTATTTTTCATCTTTGTGTTCCTGGTGTCTACCACAGTATCTTGAGTGGAAAGGGTGCTTAATAAATGCTTGCTATATTGAGTTCAATTGAGCAGGATTTCTATATTTAGTATTCCTTTTGAGTGTTCACTACTGCATTCTATACATAATAGGTACTTAGTAAATGTTGTTGACTAATTTCAATATTTTCCTATTAGTGTTACATTATTATTTTATGTATTAATGAAAAACATAGAAGGATGGGTTTATTAAATTCATAGAGTAGATTTGATACAAACAGATTTCTTCACCATTAAATTCAACTGATACAACTATCTTGGAATGAGGTGGAAGTGTTTTGGAGGCCAGATGATTGGAATTGTATAGAAATTCTCAGGTGGCATCCAACAAAAGAAGAAAGAGTTCCATTAGCTGCAAGAAAGGAAGGAAAGAGGAAAGGAAGGGATGGAGGGAGGGAAGGGAGATGGTCATGCATAATAATTATAATAGATTGTGAGCCCCTTGAAGGCAGATGCTGTCTTTTGCTTCTTTTTTGTATTCCCAGTGGTTAGCACAATGCCTGGCAAGTAATGGACAATAAAAATTGATTGATTGATTGATGTAACATCCCTGAACATCTAATACTAAGGTAATGCCAGAGGATCTTTCACCAACTGCTGGCAATATCTCCAGATATGTATCTTTCCTGCTGTTTCATGTCTTTTTAGATAACATCTCTCCTTTAATACTGCTTCTCTCCTTCAAAGTCCTCCTTTAAGTTCATTTTAGCCAAGTTTCATATTTATTAAAATGCCATTTGGGGAGCCAAGTCACACAGTGTACTTTCCCCCAGGTCCAACAGTCCACTAACAACAGTACTAATTAATTTATATCTACATATTTCATTCTCATTAAATAACAGACTTTTCTTATTAATGTAGTGCACGAGCTAGACCCTGTTGACCTCAAAAATCAGAAGGACTATCTTAGCACGCTTGTGCTAGAGCAAGCTCCTTGCAACACCAAAGTCGATTATTAAATTTTCACTGCGAGTATTTACACCTTAGAAACTAGTAAATGCTACAAATCAGGATTTTATCTGTTGTTTTGTTGATTATCTAGATTTAAGAAAATGATAGAGAAAATATCAATAAATTGAAATTAAACTTAAAATCATATCAAACCTTTATGAAGAACCAATTATTAAACATTACCAGAAAAGCCCCTTTTCTTACATCTCCCTATAAGGAAGGAGCTTAGGTATTGAGAAGTGCTAGACTCATTGACATTAAAACTGCAGGAAAATTTATGTCATTTGACCATAAATGTATGTGCTTGAGTTTTGGGAGTATGCTTTCCAACAATATCCTTTGTTTTTCCCTTATTCTATTCTTTTATTGCTATGACCCAATAGATTCACAAGTTATAGAACTATTAGAATTTAAATTTAATTTGGAATTTTCCATCTTAAAAAATTTTATAACCATGCTTGGAAGGAGGCATATTATATATGTATTGCACTACTGTTTTATTGGTTGTAGCTTAAATACATTCATTCATTTGACTGTTCACTGATTGCACTATTAAATATTGTATACTTTAATAATATTTTTGTGTACCACATGTAACATTTTAAAAGACTGTAAAATATTATTATAAATAAGTCCTCTTTTTTAATGCTTACTCGATCATTTATTATAATGCAATACATCAATAATCTCTTTTAAATATTTTTAAACAACTGTTCAGAAGATACTGTATAAAATAAAAAGCACTAAAAGACACCAGAACTTAAATTAAAACATTATTGACCAATCTTGACTCCAGAGGGCTTATGACAAAGCTTCTCTCTCTCTCTCTCTCTCTCTCTCTCTCTCTCTCTTTCTCAGAGATAATGGTGCATTCTAGTTATGGAATGAGGCAAATACTGTCAGATATGACCAATGTATCCATTTAACTTGCACAACTTTACTTTGGCAAAAGTAAGGGTTCTATTGGAGGGTTCATACTGGAAATTACAGCATATAAAATAAATTTTAAAAAATTTTGGATGATGGCTTCAATGGCATTACTACATGTAATTCCAACTATTTGTATCATAACAAAATGTCTCCAAAAAAAGTTTTTCTAGTCATCATGTAGATGCCTTATCTATACCATGCCAAACCAAATAGACGGACAGCTGACATCATAGAGGAAAGAAACATCCAGATGACTAAATAAATTTTTCACTTGCTCAGAGTAAGAAAGGCTGAAGGTCATGTCAAATTACCCTTCTCTAAAGGAAATAAGAATTCTTTGAGTTACAAGCATTAGTGAGTGACGCACAGTAACCAGAAGGCCTGTCCATTCCCACACTAGCCAGAGGGCCTTCCAATTTGGGAGACCTTAGAATGAAAATTTAACTAAAACATTACATTAAAGGAATGCAGGAACAAAGTAGAAGTTAGAATAACCAAAGAAAAATAGGAAAATAGGCAAAAACAAAGTAATGTCCATAAATCTGGGGTAAATTACCAGCTGCTAAAAATCCAATGAAGAGTAGCAGTGAGCAAACAAATGGAATTAAGCCTGAAGTCAGATGGAAATCCTGTGAGACAGGTGATACTTCTGAAAAAAGAGCTATGCAGTTAGAAAGTCGGATTTTACTTATTGTATTGCAAGTTGCAAGTAAGTATGAAGTAGAATTGATTATTTGAATGATCAAGACTTCTCTGAAAAATCCCAAGTATTCTTGACTGATCTGAAAATGAAGTAAGCAAGATGATTCAAAAGACAATTTACCTTCTTGATCTTCAGTAGGAAAGGTAATTATTTCTTGATTTCTTTCACTCAAAAGCAACACTTTTTTTTTTACTGTTAGCATTGATTATTGATTTGGCTAGTCTCCTTTCTTCAAGTTCTTCTCTCTTTAGTTCATCCCCAACTCAGCTTTCAGCAATCTTTCTAAAACACAGATCATGTTACCTTCCTACTCAATAAACTTCAGTGACTCCCTATTGCCTCTAAGATCAAATATAAAATCCTCTGGATTTTAAACTCCTTCATTACCTGGCACATTACAAACTTTCCAGTCATTTTTATACTTTACCCTCTTCCATATACTCTATGATTCAATAATTTTGGTCTCCTTACTATTGCTCCCACAACACTCCATCTCGCACGTGACTCTAAACCTTCTCCCTGACTGTATCCCCTATCCCTAGAGAGTTCTATCTCTTCCTCACCATTTTCTGGCTTCATGATTCAAGCCTCATCTCACATCTCACCTTCTGCAAAAGATCTTTCCTTGTTGCCTTCAATGACTATGCCTTCCCTAAGAGTTAATTTCTAATTTGTCCATATATATTTTTTTTATTTATTTTATTTTTATTTAGAATATTTTGGTTACATGAATCATGTTATTTCCCTCTCGCTAAACCCCACCCCCATAGGCAACATGCTGTTCCACTAGGTTTTACATGTATCATTGATCAAGACCTATTTCCATATTATTGATAGTTGCACTAGAGTGATTGTTTAGCATCTACATCCCCAATAATATCCCCATCAACCCATGTTTTCAAGCAGCTGTTTTTCTTCTGTGTTTCTACTCCCAAAGTTCTTCCTCTGAATGTAGAAAGCTTTCTTTCTCATAAGTCCCTCAGCCTTGCTCTGGATCCTTGCTTTGCTGCTAGTACAGAAGTCCATTACGTTCGATTGTACCACAGTGTATCAGTCTCTGTGTACAATGTTCTCCTGGCTCTGTTCCTTTCACTCTGCATCAATTCCTGGAGGTCTTACCAGTTCACATGGAATTCCTCCAGTTCATTACTCCTTTGAGCACGATAGTATTCCATCACCAATAGATACCACAATTTGTTCAGCCATTGCCCAATCGAAGGGCATCCCCTCATTTTCCAAATTTTTGCCACCACAAAGAGTGCAGCTATAAATATTTTTGTACAAGTATTTTTCCTTATTATCTCTTTGGGGTATAAACCCAACCGTGGTATGGCTGGATCAATAGGCAGACAGTCTTTTAAAGCCCTATAAGCATAGTTCCAAATTGCCATCCAGAATGTTTGGATCAATTCACAAGTCCACTAGAAATGCATTAATGTCCCAATTTTGCCACTTCCCTTCCAACATTCACCACTTTCCTTTGCTATCATGTTAGCTAATCTGTTAGGTGTGAAGTGATACCTCAGAGTTGTTTTGATTTGCATTTCTCTAATTATAAGAGATTTAGAACACTTTTTCAAGCACTTGTTGATAGTTTTAATTTCTTTATCTGAAAAATTGTCTATTTGTGTTCCTTGCCCATTTATCAATTGGGGAATGGCTTGATTTTTTGTACAATGGATTTAGCTCCTTATATATTTAAGTAATTAGACTTTTGTTATAAAGATTTTTTCCCAATTTGTTGCTTCCCTTCTAATTTTGGCTGTGTTGGTTTTGTTTGTACAAAAACTTTTTAATTTAATGTAATCAAAATTATTTATTTTACATTTTGTGATTTTTTTCTAACTCTTGCTTGCTTTTAAAATCCCTCCCCTCCCAAAGATCTGACAAGTATACTATTCTGTGCTCACCTGATTTACTTATAATTTCCTTCTTTATCTTTTCTTTCCTAGTTGTTTACAGGCTGTCTCTCCCATTAGAATATGAGCTATTTGAGAGCAGGGATTGATTTTTCTTTTCTTTTTTTATCCCCAGTTATTAGCATAGTATCTGGCACATAGTAAAAACTTTTTAAATGCTTGTTGATTTGTTAACTATATAGTTACTAATCATGGAACCACAAGACAGTATTGCAAGTAAGCCAAAGGATAACTGGGAAATGCATATTGCCTTTGCTATCATATGCAAGAAATAGTATAAGAATATATATGACATAGAAAACGAGGTGAGACAACCATAAGGACTAACAAATAAATTACTTAAGTGCTCTTATCTACAAAATAAAAGAGAGTCTGAAGAAGTGATGGACTCAAGATGCATAAGACATACATAAATTTTTGGGCCCAGTTGTAAGTTGGTTGCTTGAACTCTAAAAGAGGAAAAATTTTCACATTTCATCATTTCTATTTCCTTTCCCTTATATCCTATAATTTCAAGTAAATTGGGGGACAACCAACCTGCTACACAAAGATTTCCTAAAGGTAATTATAACAACATGTAATGTCTGCTTTCAATACTAAAAGTCAATAGTGAATTTCAAATGCTGCATGACATTCCATGATGGAATTTGACTGAGAACTTCCCCTTATATTGGAGAATGGCTAGAAAAAATTGAGTTACATTAATACAACAGAAAAGTCTTGCTCTGTAAAAAACAATGATTATGAGGATTTCAACGAAATTAGGGAAGAATTGTGTGAACTGGCACAGACTGAAGTAAAAAGAACCAAGGGGAAAATTTGAACACTGAGTACAATAATGTAAAAGAAATGTAAATAATGTAAAGGCCAATATGTTAGTTTGTTTCATCTAACTATACATTGACCCAAGGGAAAGTTGTAGTGGGAGAAAAAATGTTGATTAAGAAGGAACAATGGTGTCTCCACTCCAAAGAAATCAATAAAATTTCTATTTAAAAAAAAAACACTTTTTAAAAAAACCACTAAAATTCATTAGAACTCATACCAATCTTAACTCCTGATAATGAAAAAACGTAAAGAACTCTGGGAAGAATGAGGCATAATATTTCACTGTCACATATTTCAATGTCAGTTTGTTTTGCTTAACTATCCTAAAAGAAAGGTTTTCTTGGGTTAAGGTAAAAATAGTACCAGGAAGTGACAACAAAGTTTTTTAAAAGAATCAACAAAACATTTTTTTAAATAGCATCTCCTTAGGAAAAAAGTAACCTATAGGAAACAAATATGTAATATTGTCTGTGCACACACATGGCTACAGGATTAGAATATCACATTCATAGTTCACATAAATTCATGACTTAGTTCATTAAAACATAATTACTAAACTTCAGGTTCTCCTATAATCAGTTTTTTGTTTTGACTATACTCCTGTGTAAAAAATAAAATAATCTATAACGATAACTTTTAAAATATTATGTTTTTTAAAGATTTATTAGTAGCCACTAGAAAATAAATCCTCGTGCCACGCTAGCTTAGGCAGTTCAAAAGCATGCCATTGACTGCTGCCACCATGGTGGATAAAGCACAAAGAGAAAGTGAAAAACCAGCCCCTCAGTTTTTATCCTTCTGTCTACGTCATTGCATAAAGACAGGCTCATGGAAAATGTAGTTCAAGGACACCAAAATTTACAATAACACAGCTGGCCAAACACTATCCATTGTTTTAGGAAGAGGATCAACACCAGCATACTGTTAATTAAGGTTTGATGTCAAAATAAAATGATTTATCATTGAACAGTTAACAAAAAGTAGCTTACTTAGTCCTAAAATAATAAGATTTTGAAGCAAGAATACAGTGACATTTGGCTTTTGTAGACAAGGCCCCTCTCGTTTCCATTTGGAAAATTTCATTTGCTGGGCAGTGCAATGACTTCTATAGTCTTTAGATATCTACCCAGTCTGAAGAGCCCAGATTCCACAAGATTAGGACATTTTTTTTTTGCCCTTAAATGATCAGGAAACACTCAATACAATTAGAAATACAACTACCAGGAAGCTGCATCAGGAAAAGCAGAAGCCAATCTGATACCTGGACAACTTGTTGCCTTTTAGGGAAATCTAATCCATGTTGCCAGAGAAGGATGGGGGCTTAGAAAAATGAGTCCTATCATACCATAAGCAGGAAGAACTGATTTCAATAAAATCAGAGATAAATAAAGGTTATTCATTATCACCATTTCTATACAACTTATTTTATATATATGCATATATATAAATATACATATATTTATATATATATAGGGCTAAAAATGCTAGAAATAGCAATAAGAAAAGAAAGGAAATTGAGGGCATAAAGAGGAAACAAAATTATTGCTTTTTCCAGATAATATGATAGTTTGCTTAGAGAATCTTAGAAAAAAACTAAAAAACTATTTGAAACAACTGACAACTTTAGCAAAGTTGCAGGATATAAAATAAAGCCATATAAATCATCAATATTTCCAAATATTAC
>NC_058130.1:181258815-181267675 GCF_016433145.1 Gracilinanus agilis | reverse complement strand
GGAAACACTCAATACAATTAGAAATACAACTACCAGGAAGCTGCATCAGGAAAAGCAGAAGCCAATCTGATACCTGGACAGCTTGTTGCCTTTTAGGGAAATCTAATCCATGTTGCCAGAGAAGGATGGGGGCTTAGAAAAATGAGTCCTATCATACCATAAGCAGGAAGAACTGATTTCAATAAAATCAGAGATAAATAAAGGATATTCATTATCACCATTTCTATACAACTTATTTTATATATATGCATATATATAAATATACATATATTTATATATATATAGGGCTAAAAATGCTAGAAATAGCAATAAGAAAAGAAAGGAAATTGAGGGCATAAAGAGGAAACAAAATTATTGCTTTTTCCAGATAATATGATAGTTTGCTTAGAGAATCTTAGAAAAAAACTAAAAAACTATTTGAAACAACTGACAACTTTAGCAAAGTTGCAGGATATAAAATAAAGCCATATAAATCATCAATATTTCCAAATATTACAAACAAAGTCTTACAAGGAAAAGGTAGAAAGATAAATATAATTTTAAATAACCACCAAATATATGAAACTCTTGATTTTCTATCCATAGGAACTATATGAACACAGTTATAAAATGCTCTTTTTTAATAAATGAAAATATAAACAATTGGAGAAATATTAATTGCAGGTCTTAATGCTTTTTTTCTTAGGAAGTTTATTTACAGCTGGTTCAATTTCTATGTCTAAAATAGGTTTGCAAAATGTAAGATTAAAAATAATATCCAATAACTCCAAGTTGTATATTTTATAAGATTTATTAATAATCACTTAAAGTAGAGGAAATAAAAAGGCAAAAGTAAAACCTGAGTGAAGAAAAGTTTTTCCCCCAACAGTAGTGAGAGAAGAGAGAACAGGGGCAGGGTTATAGAAACTTTATCTCCAAAACGTAAGGACTCAATGTGAGGATGAAAGTGGGATTCTGGAAAATGGAGTCCTGGGATACAAAATTCTAATTACACATTACATATTCTATTTCTTTCTCTAATAGCCTAGGCAGTTGTTGTTTTTTTCTAAATGTTCTTCTGTTTCTATTCCATTGTTCAATTTTTTTCATATAGTTGAGCAAAATAACTACTAATAGTTGCTTTAATTTCATCTTCATCAATGATATATTCACTCTTTTACTCTTTCATCATTGCTTAAGGGTAGGCCCATACATTATAATATAATGATACTACCTAAATTGATTTATTTATCCGGTGCCATACCTAACACATACCAAAGGATTACTTGTAAAACTAGAGGGGGAAAGTTATTTTATATGAATGTGATGTAATATGATTATGCTATTAGAAATAAGAATGGTTTCTGAGAAATATGAGATTTGTATGAACCAATGCAGTGAAATGAGCAGAACCAGGAGAACAATTTATACAATAAGGTGTAATATTGCAAAGATAAATAATTTTAAAAGTCTTAGGAATTTTTATCAACACAATGACCAACCAAGATTCTAAAGGCTACCTATTTCCTAATAGAGAGATGATGGATTTAAAGTACAAGTTAAAATAAAAAAAAATTTCTGGACAAGGCTAATGCAAGAATTTGTTTTACTTAACTATATAGATTTGTTTGAGGGAAATTTGTTTTTCTTTCTTTCTCAGTGCAGAGGGTAGGGAACAGAAAGAGGTGAGAAGGGGAGAAGATGGATCTTACTTTGAGAAAAATTATTTTAAAAAAAAAGAATTGTGAGACAACATGAACTAACCATCAAGATATGTGAAATAATCCACTCTCCCTTCTAGGGCCTGAAATTTTGGTGAAATAGAAACAACTTCAAAGGTGGCTTTTGCTCATTCTGTCAAATGAGATAATACTTATAAACGACTTAGAAAAGTACCTTGCACATAATGGCAACTGTGGAAAATTAATACTGAATTATAACAAATGTTATATGAAACCTTTCTTAAACTTCAAGTTTTGAAGGCCAATCAGGTTCCATGCTAATGTAGTTTACTTCCTAACCCTCAAGGAATCTCACTGGGTTGGGTTTTGTTAGAGACAAGGTAGAGATCCGCTCTTTATTTATCTGTAAATAAGAGCTCTCTTAGGTAAATAAGACGAAGTCAGCAAGCTCTAGCTGCCATGTTGGAAAGTAGGATGACCCAGCTACACGGTGGGGAGGAAAGGGTGTGCTAACATCCTTAAGACTCACCTCTTCCTGTGATGAAGTAATAAAGAAGTTGGGATCTTTAAGTCCACCTCTTCCATGGCTATTTACCAATCAGAGACATGTTGAGATATCCAGAGGAAAGACTTGAGTGGTGAAGTCACAAGGGTATGTATTGGCCTGCAGAGGATCTATGTGGCCCTCTCTTTTGTCTCACTCATACTCTTGGGCACCCATTTGGTTTGTGGAGGGACTCTACAGGCTAGTTTAGATTTTCTTGAGTAGTTGATTAATAAATTAACTTAAAGTTAAGAAATACTGCCTCTCAAAAATTTCAATCATTAAAGCATTAAATAAAGTATTTATTCCCTCACCTTTCCTGCTTTAAAGCATATTTCTGTGTTCTGATTTTATGATCATTTATATTAGTTTGAGTTTCAAGAATCAAATACTCTTAAATGCATAGATTCAATGAAGAATCTCCCAAAGTAAATGTGAAATTAACTGCAGAGATAGTGAATGCATATTATGTAGTTTATAAACTACAAAAGATATTTTGATACTTTTTAAAAAGTATTTTGAAATACAAATATGAATTATGAGCTGTGAATTATGATTTATGAATTATGAGAATGTGAATTATGATGCCCAAAACATCTAGGGGAAAGATCAAATGTACAAGACAGAAAGGTGATCATGATTTCCAAGTTTATATTAATTATGTGGAACCTTATCAAGACCACAAGTCCATGTTATCTAGCAGCTCAGCAAGAGTTCTTATAAAGGCAAACATGGATGACTGCCAAAGAAACAGAGGGAAGAGGTGTAATTCACTATGTCTGGAAAAGAGAATTTTTTGGCCAAAGAAGGCAAAGATAGGAATGGCTCAAGTTCCCTGCAGTCCATTTTCCTCTATGTCTACAAAGACAAAATAAAACAGAGTAGTAATTATCTGCTGAACTCATTCCATGTATATGTATCCCAAGACTTTATAGCTTTTCAGACTAGAGGCCTGGAATTCAGGAAAAATACAAGATCTTTGTGGAAAGAACTCTATCTTACTTTTCTGTTGTATCCCACCTTAGTATCACATGATGCTCTCATTAAAGTATGTGCTGAATAAACATTTCCTAATAAGTAAATAACTACATAAATAGTGTGGAGATTTGACAATTATCTGGTTATTCATGATACATATAAATAGCCAACCCACATCATTCAAGCACTGGAATATATTTTCTGTTATAAACAATTTAATTGGGCTACCTAACAATCCAATTTAATTAGATGCAACTGAAATAGAATATGTAAAAAGGAAATTATATGTGTATATATATATACATATGTATACTTATACATATACATAAATATGACAATAACCTTTTAAAAGATAAGACCTAAGGCAGTTACGGCAAACCTTTTAGAGATGGAGTGCCAGGCCCCATCTCCACCTCCGCCAAGTGCTATGCACCCCACACACACACACACACACACAGAGGGGAGGGAAGAAGTGCTCCCAATGGGCTACTGGGCAGAGGGGAGGGTCATGTGAGAATTGTCCTCAGTGCAGGTGAAGAGGGAGAGAGGAGTGGCCCAAATGCTCTGCTCCCCTCCAGCTGTGCCTCCTAAGAGCCACCCACCTTACCCTCTGTGTGCTCCCATTGGGCTGCTAGGTGGAGGGGCAGGTGATGTAAAAATATGTCATCAGGCACTGTGGAGAAGGGGAAGGGAGCTCCTTTGCCTGAGTCGCTCTGCCTTTCTAATAACAAACTGGGGAGAGGGGTGGCCCAGTGCCCACAGAGGACACTCTGAGTACCATCTTTGGCATCCATGCCATAGATTTTCCATCACTGACCTAAGGGAAATGCAAGAAAAAAAGTCTTTTGCCCTAATGTTCTATAAATGTCTCAAAATTTTAAAAAGTTTTAAAGATGAATTTAGTAAATAGTAAAGGGGATTTCATGATGTCCAATTTTTTTCCTCCTAAATTATGTTTTAAGTTTCATGCAATTAGAAAAAAAAAATCACAGATGCTTAATGAAGGCAATTTTTCCAATAATATTCTAGGAATATAGCAAACTGATTCAAAATTATAAGAATAAGAATCATTCTCCAATTGATACATGGTCAATGTCATATGTTGAATGGTTAGTGTTAATGTTTATTTGCTTCTTGAATTCCCAAACTAACATAAATTGTCATAAAATTAGAATAGCAATGTGATATCATTACTTTAGGTATTCCTCCAATAATTCAAATTATAATCTATCCATACCTGTTAAACATAAGGGATTCTTACTTGTGTCTTACAATAGGTTTGTCAGAATAGGGTATCAAGGAAGAGGGAAGGATTTCCAATCAAAATACTTAGTGTTAATTTTAAAAGAAACACAAGATACTTTTAAAGAAATAATTGTTTAAAGTAGTTTGAGAGATGAAACTCTGTTTGGGAAAGTGGCCCAATAAGGTTTGATATAAATTGAAGAAAAAATGAAGTCTGAATGAGGATTGTAAAAGGAAAAGGTTTACCACAAGTGGAGAGAGAATATTGCTAAAAGAATAGTTGGTAAGTACCTACCTACAAAATAGTTTTGCTAGGGTAATGCTGGATGAAAAAGAAGCAGAAGTGAGATTTCAATTACATTTTCCTAATTGTTACATTCTCCCTTTTTTTTTATTTCATTAAGGCAGTAGAAATCTATATTGTATAGATAACACTTTGGCACTAGGCAGCTTTCACAAATCTGCTTTTTTTTTTACACCAATTTCATATTACCTATATTCAGTCATGCTCAAAAGGGTCAGCTTGGAGGGGGCAGCTGGGTAGCTCAGTGGATTGAGAGTCAGGCCTAGAGAGGGGAGGTCCTAGGTTCAAATCTGGCCTCAGCCACTTCCTATCTGTGTGACCCTGAGCAAGTCACTTGACCCCCATTGCCTACCCTTACCACTCTTCTGCCTTGGAGCCAATACATAGTATAGACTCCAAGACGGAAGGTAAGGGTTTTAAAAAAAAAAAAGGGGGGTCAGCTTGGACATGCAAAGACATTTGGGGCAAAGGGAAGAATGGTAGTAAAAGAAGGAACCATAGAACTATCAATCATAAAGGCAGTAAAGATGAAAAGCAGTTCATCCCCCAAATTTATTGAGACTAGCACCCAGAAAAACATTAAGAAATGCTACCAACAGAAAAAAATTAGACTAAGGAAGTAAGTGCTCTGCCAAAAGGCGTCTTCCATGAATCAAGCAGGAAGCAGAGCAAAAAAGTGTTCCTTTGGATAATGAATGTTTGGGTTTACTTAATCCTAATGTGTGCACAGTCAATATGATTTTAGAGGCAGAACATGTTTTTCTTTTTCCCTCTAATATAAACTGTTCTTAAAGTCAATGTATATCATTGGGCAATGACATGTCTATCAATATAGGAGTCCAACATATGAAAATTTTATTTAGTGAAAAGGAATTAGGGTTTTGGAATTCCAGTGGCTGACAATAAATGGGACTTATTATATGTTATTACTTAGCAGACCTGGGTAGCAAAATCCATTCTCCTGAAGTGTATATGGAGATTTGGGGGGGGACAGTAATGGGAAGAAAGAAATTCAAATTTAGAAAGTGGCTTTCAGTTGATTTCTGGTTTTGCAATTGGTTTCTTAATCCCTGATACAACACTGGGCTAAATGAACCCAGAAGGCAAGGCTTTTGTATTCCTCCCTCCTACATTTTTTTTTCCTGACTTGTATTAAGTACCTGTTGACAACCTATTTAAATATGTGTAAATGTATTGATTTAAACTTATCCATCACATTTTTGTAGTCTGTTTTTTGACCAAAATCATACATTTTAAGATGGTTGCCAGGATTAAATGTAATGATCATATAATATCAGGAAGTTAAACTGGGTAGCATTATGGGAAAACATAAAGATTTAAACTGATTTAACCAGCCATGAACATCCATTGGATAAAATTGCTGCATTCTATTCCAGGCCATCCCTTTGATTCTTCAAATTTAGGAATATGCAATTATTCTTTGTATGACATGAGGCCTTATAAAAGTTTCAGTCATCACCTATTAGTTATTGGAAGACTAGTATAGGGACTGATCCTGTGATTTTTATTGATTTAGGGAATTCCCAGATGAGGAAAATCCCCCTACCAATTCAGATAACACATTCTCTTCATCATACAGTCTTAAAGAACTTCTTGGGGCACTAAAAGGGTAAGTAACTTGCCCAGGCTCACATAGGCAACATATGTCAGAGGGGAGACTTGAATTTAGTTTTTCTTGGTTCCCAGACCACTTCTCTAACCACTATTCCAAAGCTACCTTCTGGTCTCTCTAACACAAAGGTACAATTGTGCATTTTGATAGTCATGCCCCCTTCCTTATTGGGCAGGCAGAGCTAACTATATGTCTTCTTATTAAGTGTAAAAAATACAAAGGGACTGTCCAAAGTGAAAAGCTCTCAAAGGATTGTGGAATAGAGTTCAACGATATTGACATCTTCTGCCAAAAGAACTGTTTAAAGTCAACTGTCTATTGTGTATCATAGTTTAGTCCTGTTGAGGAATATGGCTTAATCCTTTTTCCTCAAAAATACCTTCACCCTGAAAATATTTAAGGAGAAAGAAGATATCTGCCTATTCTGAGCCACTAAGTGAAATAAGGTTTTGGGGATAATATGTTGGCCAACTCATATGAGCAGAAATTTTTTATTTGATGTATAAAGACAATATCCAAGACTTCACTTCAGTAAACAGAACACCCACAGAGTGAGTGCATGCTGTGGGCAGAGACTGGAGCAGGCTGGGCACATTTTTATTGTGCCAGACAACTAAGCAGAGTTGCCAGAAGGGGAATATACTAATTATCGACCTGTCCTGGTAGAGAATATTGATGGCCACCTGGAATTTGAAGCATAGTATTTTAGTCTCCAAATAAGTGCTTTCTCATCTTTGCCACACATAATATGCATGCCCTCAAGAACTATAAATTAGGCACCCCCATATACAACTCTGTAGGAATTATTGTAAACAAGCCTCATTGGGAGAGGTGCATACATCTTACGTGACATTGCTAGAGGTTTATAAGAAATTTGCCATGCCTACTGTATAAGTTCAGATTATTTGTAAACTCATAAATCCTTAGAGATAATTCTCTTAAAATGGTTGTCTTATGCCTAGGACATACTACTCTTGAAAATCTTTTATAAAATGTTCTTCAACAATTTAATACAAATTTGACTATCAAATTCTATGTCATTTTTAAAAGCCCACCAATTAAATTTTTAAAACTTCAGGAATTAACAAACCAATAACTAGATTGGAATCCAAGTTTTCTATTACTCTATTCACTAAAACCATGGTGCTTTTTTTGCTATGGATAAATCTTTCATATTCTTCATCTTGAACTGTTTTAAATGTCTCAAGTAGACCTCCTTTTTAATACTCTGAAACCTAATAGCTCATGATCTACCATCATAAAATTTCATGAAATTCATTATTGTATATAAACAACATTCTCATTTAAGTATTTATATTAGAAGCTATAGTAATAACTTTCTTTAACATTATAATTCATATGTAAGAGTGGGTATACCCCACTGGAAATGCTCCATGGCTCCAAGATGGGGGAGAGAACAGGGGAGGGAAAGAACATGAATCATGTAACCATGGAAAAAATTCTTAAGTAATTAATTAATTTATTTTATTTTTTTAAAAGAATGGGTATACCAATTGAATCAATCAATCTGCCCCTATTAAAGTGACTAATGTGTTCTGCATCTTCATAGCTTTATCAGGTGAGAAGACCTTTGTTGAAACAATCCATTGATCAATCCCATTAAACTATGTGGGGAGAAGGTCCTTAATCATTTTGGAAGAAGTGAACGCTATTGGATAAAACGAGATGACACTATACAGGAATTGTATTAGGATTGGTTGAAGAGTCTCTCCCACCCTGAGGGGCTTGGATAAAAACAATAAGCAAATTCAGAATGTAACTTTCCAGTAGCAGAAAAAGGAGTTCCAACTAAGCCCTTGAGAGAAAATCACTTGCCAGGGAAGGAAATAAGGAGGGAAGGAGTGGAAGAGATCTTCTGTTTCCTCCTCCACCTTGTTCAGAGAATGACTTCATGAACTTCAAAAGACTGGAAAATTTAAGACTTTTCACTGGCATTCCAGCAATATTCCAGGAACAACAATGGCTGCATCAGAATTTAGAAAAAACTAGGCACAATAAGGAAGGATGGCTTCACAACATTATAAGGAGCCCCATTGAAAGATACACTGTACCTAGGAGGAACCTGATGAGGACCCCACAAAGGGGAGAAAGACTTTTAGCAAGCAGGAGCTGTAAGTTGTGACCCCTTTGCCACATATATTCTTTAAAGTAAGACCACTTTCTCCTGGCCTCTGTGTGCATTAGTGAGAAAGTGTGACTACAGTTTAGGGGAATGTTTTGTACCAACTATTCTTAAAATACCTTAGTAAATATCTGTTCCAAAAAAAAATAGTTAAGCCTGGCTTGCTAACTAATATCTATTAATAATCAATGGAAGGAATACATATACTAGTTACAATTTATTAAGTACCTACTACATGGTCAAGCACCGTACAAGTTGTTTGGGATACAAATATAAAAGTCTTCAAGGAGCTTATCCTCTTTCTGGGGAGAAATACAATATATATATATATATATATATATATATATATATA
>NC_058130.1:181193120-181255911 GCF_016433145.1 Gracilinanus agilis | reverse complement strand
GGTCCTAGGTTCAAACCCGGCCTCAGCCACTTCCCAGCTGTGTGACCCTGGGCAAGTCACTTGACCCCCATTGCCCACCCTTACCACTCTTCCACCTATGAGACAATACACCGAAAGTACAAGGGTTAAAAAAAAAAAAAGAAAAAGAAATGTAGAACTGAGTTCCAAGTCACTCATGGGCTGACCACAATGGTGAGGAGGGGAAAAATGTAAAGAAATTGAACCAAAAAAAAAAGTCACTCTGACTTCACTAGATAAGAGATAGTGATAGAAACAAAAAGATTTTAGAGTAAAGGAAGCTTAAGTTGTATATGCGAGAGCCTATATGCAAAGAAAAAAAGAGAAATAAGACCTGACAATCCAACCCATAAATATCCACAAAGTTTGCATGACTTCAAGGAAAATAATTTTGACCTGAGAGGTAAATCTGAAGTTCCCAAAGAAAGGACTTTGTTCTCCAGCAAAAAAGGAAGATGAGACGAGGAACTAAAATCTAGAATTAGAAATGGAAATCAGGATGAAGAGGTTTTCATCCAACTCCTTTTGATTTGTGTGTGTGTGTGTATGTGTGTGTATATGTGTGTGTGTGTGTATGTCTTTCTGTCTGTGTCTGTGTGTGTGTATATATGGAAGATGCAGGTACAGAAGGGGAGAGAATGTAGGCTTATCATAGCTTCAGGGAGGGAGAAATTACTGTGTATTATTTTTTCCATGATAATTTAAGTAGCCTGACCTCAATTCAATCCAACAAGCATTATTAAGCATCCACTCTGTATTAAGTATTCTGCATGGTGAAGGGAATATTTTTAAGTATACACAAATTCAAGGGCTTAAATTCTATGGAAGGAAAAATAACATATAAACAAATGATAATAAAGATGATAATTTTAAGAGCACTCATCAGATCAAAATAAGTAACTATTGATCATTTTCCATAAGGAATGGCATGTGAATGAGCCTAAAAGGTAGTTAAGAATTCTAAGAAAGGAGGCATGAATATATATTCCAGGCAAAAGCATGAGGAGTGTGTTATGAGTAAGATTAGATTAGCTGGTTATTAGGTATTGATTATATATTGATTAGGAAATACCTAGCAGGAAGGAGCTGGAGCTGGGAATTCCAGGTTGGAATGAAGGAGGAGGAAGTCTATGTGTGTTCTGTGTGTGGACTCCATGAGTGGTAGGCGAAAACTGTTGCCAGCCTGGGAGACCTCAGAGCAAAGGACACCCTGCTTCCTGTTTTCCCCTGGGATCCTGTGTGGTGTGGCATTTAAGGAAAGAACAAGAGAAGAGGACAGTGCTTCAAGCAAACCTCTTACTACTTGGTTCCTGAGACAACTGTAGCTCCTGGCATCCAGACATCATCAGTGGATTGCTGTGAGAAAACCCAAAGCCACAAAAGCCCTAGCTGTACTCAAGCCTGGCAGGTTCCAGGTTTGAGGCAGAAACCCAGAGACTCCAGTATAGCTCCTTGGGCCCTGTTAGTTAGATAGCTTAAATTAGTGTAGTTGAATAAGTCCTTCCCTGTCCCTTTGGGTTTTGTTATTAGGTGTTAAGATTTTAGAGTAGTCATTCCTATCCCTCCTTTTAGTTGTTTCTAATTAAAACCCAATTTCACCTTGTTACCTTGTCAGTTAATTCAAGGCCTCTGGTCAGAGTGACAGTTGGCTGTTATTTTTTTTTTTTCTTGAACTTCAGTGAGTTTATTCATGCAACAGTTTTTGCCTACCACTCATGGAGTCCACACACAGAACACACATAGACTTCCTCCTCCTTCATTCCAACCTGGAATTCCCAGCTCCAGCTCCTTCCTGCTAGGTATTTCCTAATCAATATATAATCAATACCTAATAACCAGCTAATCTAATCTTACTCATAACAAGTGGAGATGGAGAATCAAGCTCAAGGTTAGCAAATAGGCCAGTCGATAGTTCATGAAAGGGATAGATGTACAATAAGCTAGGCTTGATACCCTTTAACCCACTACTGAATCACAATAGCACTTTCGTGTCTGGAAACAAAGTAGGGGCCAATCAATTGGAGAATGATTTTAAAAATTTGTAATATATGAATCTAATAGAATATTTTTATATCGTAAGAACAAGTGACTATCTGAGTAGTCCAGATAATATGAAAAGGTGTATATAAATTAATGCAGGGTCAAATAATGCAAACTGAAAAAATATATATTTGATATATATTATAAATATAAAGAAGATCAAAAGCAAGCTAAATACTTCATAATTGTAATGATCAATCTTGGCCTCTAGGGGAAAAATGCTTTTTTTGTTGGAAAACTAAAGGACTTTGGGTACAGAATGAATATAATGTCAGAAGGGGTCATTAGAAAATTAATATTTTCTGAGGGATTTATGGGAAAAGAACGCTACCCACATTCAGAGGAAGAACTACAGGAGTGGAAACAGAAGAAAAACAATTGCTTGAACACATGGGTTGAGGTGGACATGATTGGGGATGTAGACTCGAAACTACCACACCAATGCAACTATCAACAATTTGGAAATAGGTCTTGATCAATGACACATGTTAAAACCAGTGGAAATACGCATCAGCCATGGGGGGAGGGGGAGCTGGGGGGGGAGGTGAAGGGGAAAGAGCATGAATTATGTAACCGTGTTAATGTTTCTAAAAAATAAATATTAATAAATGTTTTAAAAAATAAAAATAAAAAAATTAATATTAAACTATACCCTGTAGACCACCCAAAAAAGCCTTTTAATTTTAGAGTGCAAACATTTTGATTTCAAGACTAAAGCTCAAGCTGCCTCTCCCCAAGGCTGTTGAGTCCTCCCTTCTTTTGTCTAGATCTTTTGTCCTTGTTGAAAATAATGATATTATGGGCAAACAAAGTGATCACTTGACCCACTGGAAGAGATGAGATAATTAAATCAGCTAGGCAGACACCATGCTGAGAAGAGTGCATGAAGCACTAGGCAACCACATTGTGGGGAGGAAGAGGGTGAGTTGGCATCCATGAGATGGGCTACTTCCCAGGAGGAAGTCTCTTAAGTCCCAGTGAGAAATCTCTTAGGATGTCCTGGGGAGGGACTAAATGATATGTCAGAAGGGGTATCTATTGACTTATGCAATGGGAAATCTGGCTCTCTCTCTCTGGAAACAGAATCAGCTCCTTGAGCTTTGCCTTCTCTCTCATCCAGTCTGCCCCTGGCAGAAAAAAGTCCATGGCTAGTTAGATTTTCTTGAGTAATAAATTAATAAACTAATATTTAAAAAAATTTTCAATACAGCCTCCAGATAATTTCAATCATAACAATTATATCTTTTGGATTTCCTTAACTTCTTCTTTGTTACTAAGGAGAGAGAGGGGGTGGCAATGGAGAATATCTGAAAATGACTGTGATGTAAAAGCAAAAGGCATTAATAAAACATTTTTTTTAAGTAAGGTTAAACTAGAGCTAGATTGTGAAGATTTCAATGCTAAATTGAAGAATTCATGTGTTATCCTAGAGGCAATAGAGTCACCTAAGATTCTTCAGCAGGGGAGTGAAATGGTCAAAGGGGTTTTAAAAGAATTATTTTGATAGTTGTATGGAAAATAGTTTGGAAAGCAGAGACTAAAAACAGGTAGTTCAATTAGGAAAACATTGCAATTACACAGATGAAAGCTAATGAAAGCCAAAACTAACATGGTGGCTTTGCAGGTAGAGCAAAGTGAACAGAAGGGAGAGAAGTTATGAAAGCAGAATTGACAGTCTTTGGCAACTGAATAGATATAGGGTAAGGGAGAATGGAGGAGGACGCCAAGGTTGTGATCCTAGGTAACTGGAAGAATAAAGATGTCCTTAACAGAAATAGGCAAATTTGGAGGAGTAGAGCTGTTAAAGAAGATAATGAGTTCCATTTTGAAATGTTGAATTTGATGGTAAGGGAAGAGGTATTCATTACGCAAGTGCTGTGTGCCAGCCACTGTGCTAAACACTTTACAAATATTATTTGATCCTCACAACATTCTTGAAAGGTAGATGCTTTTTATGTTCCTCATTTTATTATATATCCAACACATCCAAAAGATATGGAGATATCCAATAAGTAGTTGATAGTGAGAGAATGGATATATAGACATCAAAGTTATCTGCACAGAGATAATAACTGAACCCATGAGAGCTTATGAATTAACCAAATCAAAGCTACATAGGGAGAAATGTTTGTTTCTAGGACAGAGCCTTCTACAGTTAGGGGATGGGACATGGATTATGATCGAGCAAAGGAGTCTATAGAAGAAATGGCCCGAGAGTTTGTAGGGAAACTGAGAGAGAGGAAAACAATTTAATAAAATCACAGAAGAAAGTGTCCAGGAGATGTTCAGCACTGACCAATACTGCAGAAAGCTCAAGAAGTGTAAGAATTATCTAGATAATCCATACCTCATATCCCATTTAGTCATTCACCAGGAAACCAGATGTAGTACTACCCTCTACCTCTACAGGAAAGAATATTAAAATCAACTGCTTTATAATTCCATTCACAATCCCTCTTATTCTTCTATGATCTCAATTAAATTTCTATGAAGCCAATTCCCAGATCTACATATTGTGAAATTGGAATGTTACTCTAAAAAACTACAATCCCCAGTAAAAACTATGAATCCCAGAACCCCACTCACTTCTTATTGTTACATTTTGACTTAGATAGGACATAAATTGGGTGGAATTCCATGTCTAAGCTCTTTTCCTTCCTGTTCTTGGCTTTGGTGGAGCAGGCTTTTTTGAGCAGGTAGAAAACTTAGGTGGTTCTATTTTGTCAAATAATAAACTTTAAAAAAATAATACTTAAAGTATTGTATTTTAATTTAATTCTTACAATATCTAGACCCCGTCTCTCTCTTAAACTATAACTCTCTCTTGGACATCCCTTCTTCCAAATTCTTCCAAATTCCCCTATTACTGTCCACCTTCCCAGTTACATCAATAACCTTGGTGTCATCCTCAATATCTGTTTCTTACTCACTCCACTAACCAATCCAATGTCAAATTTTGTCATTTCTACCTACTACATCTCTTTTGTTTCTACTCTCCACTAACACAACCATGACCCCTCACCTCATTACCTCATGCCTAGATAGATTTCTGATTTGCCTCCCTGCTTCAAGATTCTCCTCTCTCCAATCCATTATTCATTTGTTAAAGTGATCTTCCTAAAGCACCAGTTTGACAACAATCTGACACCCTTTGCCCCACTCCACATCACCCCATTCAGTAATCTCTAATAATTAGCCCAACTGCCTATAAAATCAAATAGAAAATCCTCTGTTTACATTTAAAATCCTTTTCCACCTTACTCCTTTCTACATGAGGGAAAAATAGGAAACACAATTATTTTGTGATATCTTAATGTATTAACAATGTAGAAATTCCCCCAATCATTTGTTGGCCTAGTTTAAGAATGTTCTCAACTTCTATTCAAGGACATGGTGAAGAGGAAGGTTTCAGCCAGTGCTGTAACTATTTGCTATCCTTAGATAGTAGACCTTGCAATTTTATCTAAAAGAATTTCTTTAAAAAAAATGTTTTTAAGTATTTTTTTTCTTGTCTCTTGGCCTTGAACAAGAAATGTTTTCTTACTTTGGTAATAAATCCTGACAGTTGCATTCCACATACTCTCCCTTTTCTCCCTTGACTCTCTCTCTTTTCTCTGTCCTTCCCTCTTGAGAAAAGCTTTTCTTACTCTATCCTAAGATGCTTCCAATGTTTCTGATTGTGTGTTCTAAACACAACTGAAAAGTTATAAAAACCAAATCTGTACACCAGGAATCTCAATTTGCTATTACCCAGAGCAGACTCTAGCATGAAAAGAAATCTCTTTAATTTTTGTCTGGCCTCCTATCTTTGACCCACAGTCATCTATCCCTCACTAATAGGTGTGCCTCTTCCAAGAAATCAACACTACTTTTTTATTCTTCTTATTCCTCAGGCCTCTCTTCCACATATTCTAGGATCCAGAAACACTGGCTTTCTTCCTTTCACATGACAGTCCCTTTTCCCACCACTTTTAAGTCTATTCACTGGTTGTTACCCATTCCTGTAATGCTCTCCTTTTCACTTTGTCTCTTGGCTTCTGGGACTTCCTTCAAGATTCAGTTCAAATTCTGTCTATGATGCCTTTCCTAATCCTGCTAATTGTTAGTGCCTTCCTTTCATGATAACTCTCCATAATATGTGTGTATGTGTATAACACACTCATACACATTTTTATATATGCCTTTTATGTCTGTGGTCTCCTCCATTTCAACGTAAACTACTGGAGAACAAGGACTGTGCTTTCTTTGTATCCCCAGTACTTAGCATAGTCCCTGGCCCAAATGTATTATAAACCCTTACAAAATGTTTATTGACTGGCTGATGGAATCTCTAGACCAAGTTTCCCTTCCCTAGTCATTACTTCCACATATGTATTATATCCCACAATAAAAAATATTAGCTCCTTGAGGGCAAGGACTGCCTCCCTTTTGTTTTTGTAGCCCTAGTTCCTAACAACTTAAAGACACAATAATGAAGCCAGAATTGATACTCCAGCCTGTGGTGCTGCTCCTGGAAGTTGCTTCTTGGCTTGGAATGATTATTTCTCTATATCTGTCTTAATCTGAAGAATGTGTCTCTCCTTCCACAACTGTGCCCTCAATTCTCCTGAACAGTCAAACTCTTGAACTGCTGGATGAAATGTCCATAAATCAGATGTAAGACTCATAGGTGCATGAGAGACCTAGAAGAAAGAAATCCCCTTCTGAAAGGTTCAGTCAAGTAAAGGTCTCTTAAGATACCGACAATTATTCCCCAACATATTTTCCACTAGGTTCCCCTTCTAAATCAGTCAAGGAATTTGTCTATTTATTTGAACTTAATAAAGGGGTCATTTTTTTACATTGAAACCATCTAGTTAGTATATTTTAACCTCATTACTTGTTATCTGCCCTTTGCTTTCTATAAATATACATCAAGGATCTGGGGAAAGGAAATATACTGAATAAAGACCAACTCACCCCATATAAAATCATACCCCAGTCTCAAATAAGGTGACCCTTCTCTTCCCCAAAGCCAACTTATTTCTCCCCTTGATGGTATCCCTTCCTATTTTTTTCCAGCATATTGTCACTACAATCATGATCATTCTCTCTGACTCTTCTTCTGTATCTCTATGTCCTGTCTCTGGCTCTCTGTCATTCTTGGGCATAAATCTTTAATCTCTCCCAATCCCTTCCCAGTTCCTTCCCAGCTGCCTACAAACATACCCAGGTTTCCCCAGTTCTTTAAAAAACAAAACAAAACAAAAAACAACTATCACTACATGCTACTTCAAGCTTTACTTCTACATTACTCTTTCTTTTCACAGCCACTCTCAGTTGCCTTCACTTCCTCTCCTCGAACTCACTTTCTAACACTTTGCAATCTAGTTTCTGACTTCGTTATCAACTAAAACTACCCTCTCCAAAGTTATCAATGATCATTTAATTACCAAATCTGATGACCTTTTTTTATTTCACTCCTTCTCAACTCTGCAACATTTGATACTATTAATTACCTTTTCCCCTGCTCCTCAGCCTCTTCGAATCCTGTTTTCCCTTTGAACTTCTGTTGGTCACATCAACAGATGAAATCCTAATCCTCACCGTCCACCGGTCCCCAGCTGCTAGTCCTCTGTTCCCTCCTAGCAATATTACAAAGTCATCTTTAGGCGCTAAATATTAAATAACTTATTTTTAATTTCCAGTGCAGGGGTGAGTTATTTAGAACTTAAAACTTTCTAAAACTCTTGAGCTCAGAGATTACCAAAGATGTCCCTCTTGTGGTAAGGATATGAGTTAACATGCATTTGTTCATTTTTTTTCCTTTCAATCACTCATCTGAATGATGGACTTAGAGGAGGGAGGGAAAAGAGATTCGGGACATCAACATAAACTATTGTTTATTAAAAATAGAAGTCAAAAAAAAAGAAGAAAATGGATACTAACCCATTCGGGCAGACAAACTAGAAAGCATCATTAATTCTAGAATCTTTGCATTTACAATGAGATTTTACTTTGTCAATTACTTCTTTTCTGCTCCAAAAAATAGACCTGATGTCGGGAGGACCAGATTTCCAAACCGATTTAAAGGCCAGTATGGGTGATAATAACTGACAATAAGTGGAACGAGGCAGCGCCAAGATCTTGATAATTCGGTGCAATTTGGCAATGCTGAGCTGCACAGAGGCAGGGAGGAAAATGGGAAGGGGCTTAAGGCACAGGCAACAGTGGCCTTGGCCCCGCCTACTTCACTTGGGGATACAGAGCTTGCGCCCTGGTGCTCTTTGCCTTGGGATCGTCTGCGCTAGCCAGTTCTGCTTTGTCTCGAATTCCGCAACTTTCGGATCAGACTTCGGAAACCTGCTCAGGCGAACTTCGGTTCAGGGAAGCTCGGCTTCGTGGATACTCGGCTCTGGCTAGCCCTTGAACCCGGAAGAGTTACGTGGGGAGTTCCGGTGCCGGCTGCTGGGGGCAGCCATGGCGCCGCTGCTGGAATACGAGCGCCAGCTGTTGCTGGAGCTGTTGGAAACGGATGGGCTAGTGGTGTGCGCCCGGGGGCTTGGCGCCGACCGGCTCCTCTATCATTTCATTCGGCTGCACTGCCACCCGGGGTGCCTGGTGCTGGTGCTCAACACCCAACCGACCGAGGAGGTGCGGTCGGGCGTCGGAACCATGGGGATGAGGGGACCGGGAAGACCCGAGTAGACGGTGGGAATAGGGAAAGCCGGGAGACGGGTGCTGTAGAGAGATCCAGGGCATCCTGGGAGGGAAGCGGGGAGGAGGAGATCCATGGGGACCTGAGGGAAATGGGAAGACCCGTGGAGTTGTGCAGACACATAAGGATGTGAGGGGTTGGAAAGAAGATGTGCGTTGGGGAAACCCAGGGGATGTGAGGGATGATAAAGAAACCTTTGTGGCTATGAGGGGATGAAAAGAGGCATGGGGATATGAGGGCAATAGGAAGACTTTGGGGGGTATGAGGAAGATGGGGAGAAGTGTGGGAATATAAAGACATAGGGAGGAAGACCCATGGGAATGTAAAGGGGACAAGGACCATCTTGGGTGTGTGAGGAGGAGATGGAGACACTTGGTGTGAAGAAGATGGGGAGATTCATGGAGTTGGGAGAGGGATGGAGAGTAGATACAAATGACTTTGTACACAGAAGATATGTACAGTGTAACTAGTTGATGTCAGAGCGAGGGTGTTAGCTTTAAAGGGGTAGTGGGAAAGGACTAGTGAAGAAGGTGGAATTTCAGGGAAGCCAGGAGTTTGAGGTGAGGAAGGAGTATTCCAGACATGAAGGACAACCTGTGCAAAGACAGGAAATGGAGTATCATCCTGTGGGGGAAACAGCAGGTAGTCTAGTTCTGCTAGATTGTACTGAAGTGAAGTGTGCAAAGGGAAGTAAAACATAAGAAAGGTGGAAAACTAGAAAGGGGCCAAGTTGTGAAGGATTTTAAATGCCAACCAGAAAGTTACATATTTGGTTCTGGAGTAATAGGGAGCTACCAGAGCTTATTAAATAGGATGGTGACATTGTCAGACTTGCACTTTAGGAAAATCACTTTGCAAGGTGACTGGAAGGTGATTTGGAGTGAGAGATACTTGAAACAGAAAAAACAAACAGAAGGCTAATTCAGTAGTTCAGACATGAAATGATGAGGGCCTACACCAGGGTGGCAGCTGTGTGAGTGGAGGAGAGAAAATTAAATGAGAGATGTTATAGATACAACAGGATTTGGCAACAGATTGATTAGGGGAAGTGAGCTCAAGTGGAGTCTAGGATGTTACCAAAGAGATGAGCCTGGGACACTGAACATTAAATGGTGGTACATTGCAAAGTGATAGAAAAGTATAGAAAAGGAGAGGAGTTGGGGGGGAGGAAGTATTGTTAAGATGTCCAGTAGGTTTGGTGATGTGGAACTGAAGCTCAGGATGCAGACTATGCTTAGATAAATAGGATCTGTGGATCAGTGAATCATGCAAATTCAGGTATAAAAGATGATATGGAAGGTCAATAATGTCAAAGATTTCAAACAAGTCAAGAAGGATAAGAATTAAGGAAAGGCCAATTAGATTTGACTATTAAGAGAGCACTGATAACTTTGAAGAAAGCAACTTCAATGATAAGTTGGAAGCCAGACTGCTAAAGATTTAGAAATGAGTGAGAAGAAAGGAAGTGGAGGCACATAATGTATAAATGGTTTTCTCAAGAAGTTTATCTAATCAGTGAAGAGATACAGGATGATAATTGGGTCAGGTGAAATTTTTTAAGCATGTGGGGGAGAGGGACTTGTTTGTAGGTAGTGTAGAAGAAACCAGTATTTGGGAAAAGATTGAAGATTAGTGAGAGAATAAGAATAATAAAGGGGGCAGTCTCCTGGAGAAGAAAGGATAGAGTGGGATCAAAGTGGATTTACCTTGACAAGGAAACACTATTGAATCCATAACATGTAAAGAGGAATGAGGCAAAATCAGTTTAGAAATAAGTCTGAAAAAGTAGGATGGAAGCAGATCACAAAGATCTTTGAATGCCAAACAGGAATCTGTATTTTTAAGTTACAGGGAATCGTGAATACATCTAGTTTACTTATCCCTATACAAAGTACCTTATAATTTTAATATTTATAGTCATTAAAGTTTACTTATCCCTATACAAAGTACCTTATAATTTTAATATTTATAGTCATTTGTAAAATGTTCAAATTAAATAGGCTAATGAAATCTGATTTGATTTAGGAATATTTTATCAATCAGCTGAAGTTAGAGAAAGTTGAACACCTTCCTCGACGAGTGACAAATGAAATTGCAAGTGGAAGTAGATATGAGGTTTATACCCAAGGTGGTGTCCTATTTGTAACAAGTCGAATTCTTGTGGTAGATTTCTTGACTGACAGAATTCCTTCAGATTTGATTACTGGTAAGTATATTTAAAATATTGGTTTTTTCCCTTAGGGTTTAAATACACAATAAATAATCAACAAATATTTGGCTATTTATATTTACTTTTGTATGTTAGCCAAATTCTTAGCATTAAAACATTTTTAGCTTCAGTTGTCAAATGAAATGTATGCCTCTTCTTAGGAAAATTATTTTTCCTGGCCTAGTTAGGGATTAAAGTAATTTGTTTTGTTTTGTTTTAAACCCTTACCTTCCATCTTGGAGTCAATGGGGTCAAGTGACTTGCCCAGGGTCACATAGCTGGGAAGTGTCTGAGGCCAGATTTGAACCTAGGACCTCCCATCTCTAGGCCTGGCTCTCAATATACTGAGCTTTTAAACTAGAATATATATTTAAAGGTTGATCTTTTACCAAATCACCTAGGCCATTAGTAGATTTGGAAGTGGGAGGGGGAAAGGAGCTCTGTTTTATACATTATCACTCCTTGTATGTGGGAGGCCTCTTTTGCAGAAAGCCTTCATGGGTGCTAAATATAAGCAACATTTAATTGCTTTTTATGTAAAAGAAACAATAAAATTGTTGGTAACTAAATATATTAACCCATCATAAAATCTATCATCATTTACCTTTGTTTCCAAAGGTTTTTTCTTTAAAATTTTTTCCTGATTTTGGGTTCAAAAATAAAATGGTGATTTTGTTTCTTTTACCACTAGATGTCAGTGTTTTTCTGACAGTGACTTTTCTTGACAAAATCAGATTTGGACTACCAATATGAATTAATGAAACTTTGGGAACATAACCACTTTGTTTTATATAGGGCCTGACTACTATATATTGTTTAGTAGAATCGTTAAGAAAGTAGAGTCCTGTTTAATGAATAACTCAGAATAATTTTAATTAGCATAATAACTTTACATATATATTGAGAATGCTGTAATATTGAATGTATTTAAAAACTCATCTGAAGTATTTTTAACATTCTCCTATACTCTTATTTTGAAAGTAGAGCTGGATTTTTTCTGTTAAAGAGACCTGGCTTCAAGTCCTGTCTCTGACATAGGGTAGCTGAGGGACTAAGCAAGTCAGTGCCCCTAGGCAGCTCCCCAAGGCTATAAATTACCAGTGAGCAATCAGTCAGAATTGTTAGGAGAGTTCTACTCAGTTCCAAATGGAAAGTTCCCTATAAATTCATCCCACTTACCCCTCCTTGACATTGGATGTAATAAAGGAAATTTTTCACCTCTGTCCCTATCCAAATTTGTGAAATGCAAATTAATTCAGTTTTTCTTAAACTTGTAAAAATGAGAAAATCGGAAACATTCCAGAGTTCACATATATTATGTATCAAATATATTGTCTTCATAAAAAAGGGTGGTATTTATTGTAATCTACATATAATCTTGATTTAGAATGCTTTGAGAATATGGAAAATAATGAAGAGTATCAAACTAGGATTCCCAAAACCTAGGTTCTGTTTTTAGCTCAAATTTGAGAAGTCATTTTTCCTCTCTGAGCCTCAGTTTCCTCAGCTGTAAAATAGGGATGATACCTGCTCTGTCTAGTTCCCAGGCTAATTAGAAAAATCAAATGAGATAAAAGTATTTAGAAATGCTTTGGAAACAGTAAAATAATACATCTATTGATACTGATAGTCATATCTATCTTTATACAGTAGTAATCCAGTTACTAAATACAATTATTATTGTTTAGTTGTGTCCAGTTCTTCCTGGCTCCATTTGGGTTTTCTTCACAAAGACTTTGGAATGGTTTGCCCTTTTCTTCACTAGCTCATTTTAGAGATAAAGGAACTGAAGTAAACAGAATTGAGTACCTTGCCCAGGGTCACACAGCTAATAAGTGTTTTGAGACTGGATTTGAATTTAGGTCTTCCTGACTCCTCCTGCACCACCTAGCTACCCCCAGAGTACACAGAGCAGAAGTTATTCAAATGCTAAACCAATATAAATAAGCTCTCATTTCAAAATATCTTAATAGGAGGCAGCTGGGTGGCTCACTGAGAGCCAGTCCCAGAGACTGGAGGTCCTGGTTTCAAATTTGGCTTCAGATACCTCCTAATTGTGTGGCCCTGAGCAAGTCACTTTCCCCCCCATTGCCTAGTCCTTACCACTCTTCCATCTTGGAACTAATATACAGTATGGATTCTAAGATGGAAGGTAAAGGCTTTATTTATAAATCAATATATATATTGCATATATTTATATAATCTTAATAATTGGGTTTAAGTACATAAATTTACTCCAATCTGTACCCTATATGATATGATAAAAGAGCCAGAGACCACTTTTCTTATTTCCTGATAATGAAAGAAATATGAAATACATTTAGTGAGGGAAGAGAAATGAGTTTTCCAACCAGATTTCTTTATGTTGAGCTATAGAAATCTTTGTTTTTTTCCTCTTAGGTATTTTGGTCTATAAAGCCCACAGAATCATCGACTCTTGTCAGGAAGCTTTCATCTTGCGCCTCTTTCGTCAGAAAAATAAAAATGGCTTCATTAAAGCTTTCTCAGATAATGCAGTTGCCTTTGATACTGGCTTTTGTCATGTGGAAAGAGTAATGAGAAATCTTTTTGTAAGGAAGTTGTACCTGTGGCCAAGGTAAATTGACATACTCTATGGCATATTTTTATGCTTACTACTGTCTGTTATAATCAGTAGCATAATAATTATTTTACATGTTTTGCATGGTATTGGCATTGTCAGATGTGCCAAATAGAACATAGAGATATGAATCGTGGTTGAAACAGTTATAATAATTTAATAACAGGGTTTGGTTGTCAGAGTCCCTTCTATTTTCCACCAAAATTATACTGTGTTGGTTTGAAAGCCTATTTTAATTTTCTTTAAATCCTTATATGAGACCTTCAGATATCTGGAGGCTGGGATTGAGCAAAGTTTTAAGCAAAGAAATTATAGACTTCGGGGCAGATAGGTGGCTTAGTGGTTATAGAGTCAGGCCTAGAGACAAGCAGTCCTGGGTTCAGACACATCCTAACTGTGTGACCCTGGGCAAAACACTTAACTCCAGTTGCCTAACCCTTATCTCTCTTCTGCCTTGGAACTAATCCTTAGTATTGATTCTAAAACAGAAGGTAAGGGTTTAAAGAAAGAAATAAAGAAATTATACAGTTCTCTCAATTTAGAGCTTAGCAGGCAAGAAGATTTTGAAATTTTTGCATAAAGTGCATTGGAGGGGCAAGAGAACAAGAGTTTCAATTTCAAGCACTTTTATAGCTAATCCTGATGTGTATTTTAATTGTTCAGAATGCTATTTATGGAAGATTCCTATAACTTTTCTCTTTCCTTGGTTATGTCATATTCTACCTACATATTCTACATAATCATTTTATATGTTAGTCAGCCACATAGCATTTATTAGGTACCAACCTTATGCAGTCACTGTGCTATGCTTCTTTTAAAGAATCTTCTCTTTTCTTTAGCTGTTAGAGTAGTTTTGAGTATTAAACATGGAACCAGTGATATGAATGTTCTACGTAATTAATATGATAGTTTATACATTTTAAAACATTACTTTCCATAGGTTTCATGTAGCAGTTAACTCGTTTTTAGAACAGCACAAGCCTGAAGTAGTTGAAATACATGTTGCCATGACTCCTGCCATGCTTGCTATCCAGACAGCTATTCTGGACATTTTGAATGCATGTCTGAAGGAATTAAAGTGCTACAACCCATCTCTTGAAGTAGAAGATTTATCTTTAGAAAATGCTATTGGAAAACCTTTTGACAAGGTACTTTATTTTTACTTGTAGAATATGTTGAATTGTCATATTAAAGAATGCAAGATATTTTAATATTTGAATTGTTCTATTCAGGCATGTGCTGTTATCATTCCAGAAATAATTTAAAAGCTTTTTAAAATGTAACTCTTTTGGTTTATTTGTAAACAAAACAATACAGTAACAGCATATTGAAATCTATTTATAAGTATGCTTCTTTTAGCACTTTGCATTTTGGCAAGAATACAAATGATTTGCTTGTCCCCCAGTTTAAGTCTAATTAAAAGAAGAAATTATAGTGTTTTGTTATTTAGCTGCTTTTTAACAATTTTGCCTTAATGTATTTTGCCTTAAAAACCTGTTTAGTTTAAATATGTGTGGGACAAGTATGATAGAATATTACATTCGAGCAACTTTATAAAAATATATTCATCTGTGTTTTTCTTTTTAAGAATACATAGTAAAATTGGTTAATTTTTAGTATGGAGAAAAGTGAGAAAGGCTCTCTTTTAAAATGAATTTATGACTTGGTAAGAAAGTGATATGTCTATTGGTAATCTTTTGTGAAAATAATAGAAATTAATATAATATTTTTATACCTTTCAGATTTAATTTTTCTATTCCATTTTAATCATAGGCTAATTTTAACTAAAACATGAGTTTTAGAATATTAAACTATGTAGCTGGTTTTTTTATTTCCTAGTTACTATTTTTTATATGTTGATAGGTAAAATTACTTTTAATTCCTTTAATTTGAATAATCCTTTTACAATTAGAAGTAAATACTTTGGTAAAAACAATTTCAACTCAGTATTCCTCTCTTTCAAAATATTTCAAAGTAAGTCATTTTACTGAGAAATTTATATTACCTATGTTCTGTTTCCATGTCCTTCTTTATCATTTGGTGCATGCTATTAAAAAGGACATAAGTTTTTTTTGATCCAAGTTGTGGAAAATGTGGAAAAACAAAATTGATATATCTCTCTATTGTGGATTGAATTTTTTTTTTTATCATCCCTCAGACTTGGAAAAGCTAAAGTACTGTTTTAGGGAGCCTTTTAGTAACCAAGTCTATATATGGCCATAACTTGTCTTTTGGAGTTCTTCAAAAGAGGCGTATAACTGAAATGTTATTCCTGCCCAGTGTTCATTTGTTTAAAAGCTAAAATAATGCTGTGTAATGACAGCAGTGGTAATGTTTTTATAAAAGTTATGTTAAACATTTTTTAGCAACCTTAAAAGAATTTTATTTTTATAGTATGAACTCTTATTATTATACACCAGATTATAATAACCTTTACACATTTAAGAACAAGACATAGGTAATCATTTTTATAAGGTGAATTTCTTTAAAACATTTTAAAGAGAATCCCAGGAAGACAGAATGAGGAGTTACTTAGAAACACTTCTACTCTCTTCCACAACAAATACCACAAGATTTTTTTTGTTTTTATTTATAAAAAGGTGATGCATTAGAAATTAATATCACTGAAATATAACAGTAATATGATAGATAAGTCAGAGAAGAAATGTTAGGTATTTATCTTGGTAAGGAAAGGGAAAAGTTAAGCAAAAAGAAGAGGTAAGGCAATAATAATTAAAGCAAGCCCAGTAAGCTTTAGAAGGGAGGGAGATAAGAGAAAGGAAGAATTAGTAGGAAGATACAAGCAAGCAATGAGCGTTTATTAAGTACCTATTATATGCCAGGCACTGTGCTAAGCACAAAGAATGCAAAGAAAGGCCAAAAACAGTTCCTACACTCTAGGAGCTTACAGTCTAATGGGAGAGACAACATACAAAAAACTATGTACAAACAAGATATATAGCTTAATTATAGATAATAATTATAAATTATCTTCCCTCTGAGGGAAAGGACTAGCATTAAGAGGAATAAGA
This sequence comes from Gracilinanus agilis, assembly GCF_016433145.1. Taxonomy (NCBI): domain Eukaryota; kingdom Metazoa; phylum Chordata; class Mammalia; order Didelphimorphia; family Didelphidae; genus Gracilinanus; species Gracilinanus agilis. The sequence continues at coordinate 181,239,316 of NC_058130.1, read as the reverse complement.
AAAAGTTTCTTGAAAAAGTTGAAATTTTAATTGGGAACTTGGAAGACACTGGGTTCAAATTAGTATAAGCAAAACAAATGACAGAGACTAATGCTAGCTTAAAAGAGGAGGTAAATTTGTATTATTTTTGTGCGTGCGTGCGTGTGTGTGTGTGTGTGTGTATGTGTATGTATAAAGCTTGTTAATTTTTAGACCTGTGATTTCAAAGGCATAGTGAACTGCTGGTGTGGAAGTTTCTCTTCCAATGAAGATCTGTTCCTTATATAGTCTTAGAGAGTTGCTTGGGGTACCAAGAGAATAAATAATTTGTTTAGTGTCAAACAGCCAATATGAGTCAGACAGGACTTGAACTTAGGTCTTCTTAAATCTCAGGCCAACTCTGTCCATCATGCCATGCCACACATATTTATATAAGTTGTTAATGTAAAAAAAAATTTTGATAATTATGACATTAAATGTGATTAGGGTAAATTTCCCAAGAAATGTAAAAAAGAATAGAAGAGATAAGGGGGGAAAGCAACACTTCATTTCATATGAGACAATTTAAAACATGCAGTGAAAATGAGGGGATAGAACAAAATTACTGTGCTTTAACTGACACTTTAAAATGCAAGAGTTCGCAATAGTGAGGTGGCTCAGTGGATAGAGAACTAGGAGGCCTGGTGACAAGAGATCTTGGGTTCAAAAGATATTCCTAGCTAGGTGACCCTGGGGAAGTCACTTAACTCCCATTCCCTTTCCCTTACCACTCTTTTGCCTTAGAATCAACATGATTCTAAGTTGCAAGGTAAAGGTAGATAATAAAAAATTTAAGAGAGATTGACAACATTGTGCTTAAAGGCCACATAGTCAATTTAAAAATAATCCTATTGAATGTATTTCCAATAAATGGAATAATTCTTAAAATATAAATTAAAAGAATTGCAAGAAAATGCTAATAGTAAAATAGTATTAGATTCTTAATGTCTCTCTTTTAGAGCTAGATAAATCCAACAAAAGTTAAACAAGAAGGATAATACAGATCTGGTCTGGTTGATATTATCCTTGGATTGGTTTATAGTAGAATAAACTAGATTTACTAACCTGTGGTAACTTCTGAAGGGGAATATTAAAAACATATCTTAGTATCCTACAGTATTTTTACAAAAATTGATCATGTTCTAGAGTATAAATTAATCATAAATCTTAAAAAGCATCTATAGTAAACACATCCTTTACAAATCAAAACACAGTAAATGAAAAAAGGAAATATGAACAAAAGATACAGACTGAAATGGAGAGTAAATAATATCTTGAATGATTAGATCAAAGAACTAATAAAAGAAACAATAAATACTTGAAGATAGTAATTACAAAACATACCAGAACTGTTAAGACAAAACTATAGTAGGCCTCAGGAAAATTCATGTCTCTTAAAGCCCATATTAACAATACAAAAAGAAAGTATCAATAAGCTGAGCATGCAACTTAAAAAGATGAGAAAATAAACAACTTTTAAAACAAATATATAAAAAAGAAATCTTTAAAATTAGAAAAGAAATAGAGAAAATTAGAAACAAAAATTACTATAGAGCCAATACAAAAACTGGGTTTTTTTACATTTTAATTTATTTTTATCATTCTTAAATTTTGAGTTGCAAATTCTCTTCCTCCTTTCCACTCCCTTCCACACCCACTGAGAAGGCAAGCAATATAATATAAATTATACAAGTGAAATCATGCAAAACATTTCCACATTAGCCATTAAATAAAAGCAAGAGCAATAAAGTGAGAAAAGTACATACTTTAATTTGAAGTCAGAGTTCAACTCTGGAAGGAGATAGCAATTTTTTCAACATGAGTCTGTTTGGAATTGTCTTGGATTATTGTATGGTTCAGAGTAGCCAAGCCTTCATAGTTGATCATTATCACATTGCTGTTAATGTGCACCATGATTTCCCAGTTCTCACTTCATTTTGCATCAATGCAGCTTGCCACATTTTCCTGAAAACACTCCCCTCATCATTTCCCCATCAGAATCATATGCCACAATTGTTTTTTAGCCTTTTCTCAATTGATGAGTATCCCTTTAATTTCCAATTCTATGCCACCCCAAAAAGAAATGCTATAAAAACTATTGTACATACAGATCATTTTCCTTTTTCTTTGCTCTCTTTGGGGTACAGACCTAGTAGTAGTATTGTTGGGTCAAAGAGTATGATGGTTGGACATTGTTCTCCAGAATGGTTGTACTAGTTTCCCTATTCCACAAACAATTCATTAGTATACTTATTTTTCCCCCATCCCCTCCAACATTTATTATTTCTGATAGTTGTAAGGTGGTACCTCAAAGTTGTTTTAATTTGCATTTCTCTAATCAGTAGTAGTAATTTTGAGTATTTTTTCATATGATTTTAGTTTTGATTTTTTCATCAGAAAACTACCAATTTTGTCCTTTGATCATTTAACAATTAGAGAATGGCTCTTATTTTTAGAAATTTGACTCAATTGAAATCTTTATCAAAGAAAGTCCCTATAAAAATGTTTGGCATTACTTCATTATTAGTGGTACTTTTTAGCAGTCGTTTCCCTGATTATCTCTTTTAATTAGGTCTGGCTTTGCTTTTGCTTTTCTAAGATCATAATTGCTACCCCTGCCTTTTTTTATTTCATCTTAAGCATATTTGATTCTGCTCCAGTCCTTTTTTTTTTTTGTCTCTGTGGCTGTCTTTCTTGTTTCAACCGTGTCTCTTGTAAAAAAAACAGGTTGTTAGATTCTGGTTTCTAATCTATTCTACTATTTGCTTCAATTTTATGTGCTCATCTCATTCACAGCTATGATTACTAATTGTATATTTTTGTACATCCCAATTTTACCTCTGTTACTTCCTCCCTTTTTATCCTATCCCTCTTCAAAAAGTCTTATTTTGCTTCTAACCACTTGCTTCCCTTAATCTTCCCTCTTTTTTCATGATCTCTTATCACCTTCTCCTCCTACTTTCCTGTTGAGTAAATTAAATTTCTTAGTATAACTGAGTGTGCAAATATATATTCTTCCTGCTTTGAACCAGTTCCAGTGAGTAAGGTTCAAGCATTGTCTACTATTCCTATTTTCGTTTCCATTGTAAAAGTTCTTCCTTGTGTGCCTCCTTTATATGAGAAAATTTTCACTACTTTACCTTTCCCTTCCCCTTTCTCCCAGTGCATTCCTCTTTCTCACCTCTTCATTTTTTAAAGGTCATTCCAACATAATCTGTTCACACCCTTTAACTGCCTAATTAATGATAAAGTTCTTAGTAGTTCCATGTATCATCTTCCCATATAGGAATGAGAACAATTTAACTTTACTGAGTCTCATTTGATTATTCTTTCAGGTTTACCTTTTTTATGCTTCTCTTGAGTCTTGTGTTTGAATATAAAATTATCTCCTCAGTTCTCACATTTTCATCAGAAATGCTTGAAAATCCTCAATTTCATTAAATATCATTTTCCCCCCTAAAGGATTACAATACTTCTTTTACTAACCTGTTACTTCTCTTACTCATTTCTTTGCATCACTCCAGTTTTTCCTCTACCACTAATCTCTAACTCTTCTAAGAATCCTTGTTGGGTTTGAGTACAATTAGTATTTTTCTGTGAAGCTTTGCTTTTTGAGACTTTTCACATTATTGTGCTCTTAAGAGTTTATGTCTTGGTCTTCCTTGCCACCATAGGAGCTTTATTATGGTTATTTTTTGTTATTGTTGTTTCTTCCTCATTTTTTTAGCCTATTTCCTGACTTTGAACTTTATGTTAAAGTTGGAAACCGCTCACCTAGGAGTGGGGAAACATTGTCCCAAGCTCCAGGGGTTTTTGTGTTGTTTTCAGAGTTAGTTCTTAGAAGCCTCCCAAGTTTTTGGTGCTTCCAAGGTGGTGTGGTCCTGGGAGAAGTATGGTCACTGCTCTCCTACTCTTTGCTCTGGTCTTTACCCAGGAAAGACCCCTGGTCCCCTGCAGCCACAAGTAGTAGTGTTCTCTTTGCCTTGGAACTAAGACCAGAGTCTCTTCCAGCACTCCTCTCCAACCTAGAACTATAGCTCAGAAATATATATATGGGCAATAGCATTGCAAATCAGCATTGGCTGTACCCAATGCCCGCAAAAGTCCCTTGTTATCTCTTTTGGACCATTTGTTTAACCTCTGATCCCCTTACCATCTCTATGCTTAGCATTCCAGAAGTTCAGCTGCTGCTGTAACCATTGTTGCTGCCACTACATGTGTAGGCTATGGACAGGCCTCCACTCTGGTGCCACAGACTTCTCCTGATGACCCTATTTCCTTAGGCCAGAAAAATGATTCACCTCAACTTTTTGTTGATTCTGCTGCTCCAAAATTTGATTTGAGGTGCTATTTTAAAGGTTTTTGGAGGGGAATGTTGAGAGAATTCAGCTAGGTGATAGCCCCTAATCCACATCTTGGCTCTACCCCAAGCTGCCTGTTGTTTTTTTTTTTTTTAAGATTAACAATATTAATAAATTACTAGCCTGACTATTCAAAAAAAAGAGAAAAAACAAATTATCAAAATAAAAGATAGCTGGAAACAACTGGGTAGCTCAGGAGATTGAGTGCCAGGCCTAGAGACAGGAGGTCCTGAGTTCAAATTGTAAGGAATTAAATTAAGGGTTTGACTAAACATATGAGAATTTTTTAAGATAATAGTGTGGTTGCTGATTTAAAAATATTATAGCTCAAGCCAAAATGATGCTTAGTCGTTTTATTTACAAAAACATAGAAGGAATGAAAGCAGAGAAATATAAAAGAAAGTAGAGAAGATGTCTAGCCTATTGCCCTAAATGTGCTCTAGTCCCCTAGTCAGCCTGGGAGGGCTTGTTAATCCCTCAACTGGAGGATCTGGTGGTAAATTAAACAGGGGTTCCACTCACGTGGCCTCCTCCAAGATGGGAAGGCCTCTCCAGAACTAATCTCTCCAGAAGCTCCAAAGGAGAAGATCCAAGAACAGTCTTATCAGAAGCAATCCAAGAGCCAGAGTCCCAGGTTGAAGTCCAAAGTTGTAACTCCAAGCCACAGTCTTAGTCCAAGATCCTCCAAGCCCAAAATTCAGGCTGAAGACCCTCTTGGACAGGAAGTTCAGGACTTTTATAGTCCTTTTTCCACATCACTTCCTGTCCCTTTCTTCACCTTACAGGAGCCAATTGCATTCTTTAAATTTGCTTAGCCCGGGGAGTGGTCAGTTGCTTTTAGAGTTGTCACTCACTTTAGTAAGTGGCTTGCAGACCTCCCCTACTTAGTGTTAAATGGGGGGGTATTTTCAGTTTTTGTTGATTAATTTAAAAATAGGCAAGGGGAGAGTTAATCCTAACTTCAAAAAATCTGGCCTCAGACACCTCCTAGCTGTGTGACCCTGAGCAAGTCACTTAACCCCCATTGCCTAGCCCTTACTGCTCTTCTGCCTTAGAACCAATACATACTATTGATTCTAAGGTGGAAGGTAAGAGTTTAAAAAGATAATAATAATAATAGCCAAGATGATTTCACAACAAAGATGAAAATTTAAAAATATAAGAAACTAATAGTATAATTTTATGCAATCAAAATAGGGAAATCTAAAAAAATCAGTATTTACAAAAGGTCAAAACCAAACAAAACACAAAAAAGAGATCTTAATCTAATACAAAAACAAAAAATTAAAGAATCCATAAAAGAAATGTCAAAGGAAAAAATTCTGGGCCAAATATATATACAAATTAATTCTATCAAATAGGTAAAGAAAAATTAATATCTGTATACCAAATTTATTCTCAAATGTAGAGATAGAGGTCATTCTACCAAATTGCTTTTATGAGAAAAATATGGTCCTGATATTTAAATAAAGGGGAGAGAAATCAGAGAAAGAAATCTGTACTAAATTCCCTAGTGAATTTTTATACAAAAAAAATTCTAAATGAAATCTTACAAGGAGACAACAGAATTATATTTAGATAATAATTTCCTATATCTAAATCATAGCAAGAATGCAAGGGTGTTTCAGCATTTGAAAAATAACTAGTAGAACCAATTTTCTAAAGAACAAAGGTTAACAAAAAGCCTATGATTATTTCAAGCCATGGTACTCCCTTTCCCTATTATGAGTGTATCTACTTCTTGAAATACTAACCATAGCAATAAAATGAGAACAAAACTAAATGTATAGGCTTCAGCAAAGATGAGACAAAACTATCCCTATTTGTAGATGACACGATGGTTTAACTTAGAAAACATGGAAGGATCAGTGAAAGAACTGGTTTAAATGATTAATAGCTACATCTGAGTTAAAGAATACAAAATCCACAGAAATCATGAGTATTTCTATGTAATAATAACAAGGGAAAATTTTCAAAATAGTTACAAAATTAATAAAATATCTTAGTATAATATATATAAGATATATACATATATCTTAGTCAATATATAATATACATATTCTAATTATATAACTTTAAAACTTATTGATCAAAACAATTTTAAATATGGAAGAAATATTCCTAGCTATAATTGGACTTTGTCATTTAAAAAAAATGAGACTACCTAATTTGCATATTTGGTGTTAACAGCAATCAAATTGCCAAGATGTTACCTTTTTGGAACTAACTAATAAGATTCATTTTTAAAAAACAAAAAGCCTAGGATCTCATCATATAAAGTCATCAAAACTATGTTAGTGGGTTGTTGTTTTTTTAATTAGTCAATGTAACAAATTAGATGAGAAAAAGAAGCAATTACAAATAATAGTCTAATATTTGATAAACCCTGAAACATAAATTACAGAAATTTGGAGGACAGATACTTATTTGATATTAAAAAAAAAAAACTACTAGAAAAAACTGGAGTGTTTTATCATCAATTAGGTTTAGACCAACATTTTATACCACATATATAGTATGACAAAAAACGACATGTCACACCTTAAAAAATTAGAAGAGAATAAAATCAAGTTCCTTTCACTCAGTCAGCAGGCTTTTCTTTCTTCACATATGGCAGGTACTGTGCTAAGTATTAGGAATAGAACTGCATGCAAAAAAAAGGAGTCCTTACTCTCAAAGAACTTAAATTCTAATGAGAGAAAACAACACATAAAAGGAAGCTGGAAGGGACAGAGATGGGAACCCAGAAAGATGAGGGTGCTTTTAATAAGGGAAAAGACTATAGTGTGTTATGTTGAGAAATTAATCACAGGGAAAGGCCACAAGAGTTAGCAGTACTTCCACAGTAGGAATTAAAAAGCTAGAGTAAGTTTCCAGGAAAGGAAAGTTCTGGAGCATGATAGATTTCAGAGTCTTTTTGAACAGAAAGTTTTGAAATATATATTTAGAAACATGACTTAAATTTATCACAAAATTATCACAAAAAATCACAAATTAGAATAATTATAATGCTTAACCTCATAATGCAAATTTTTAAAGATGAAAAAGAATGGAAACATTCAGTATTAGAGAGGCTATGAGAAAACAGGCATAGTGCACCATTGGTAGCACTGAAATTATACAATTCTGACTTTCAGTTTAGAAATATGGAAGGAAAGTAAGTAAACTGTAGCTTAAAAATTCTACTCTTGGGTATACACTTTAAGGTAGTCCAAAAGAAAACAGTGGTCCACTATATACCAAAATATTGGGATAGAGCCAAAACGGCAGCTTAATAGCTACAAAAGCCAAAGCTGTTCTATCTTTCCAAACCTATCTTTAAAAAACACTTCAAAATGACAGGAATCAAAATCCAGTAGCAAGATGGAGTGAGGGGGTTCTCCCCCTGAACAGAACTTGAAAGGTAGGCAGAGAAGAGTTCATTTTTACAGGATAAGGGGGAACTGGAAGCAAAACTTCATACAGAGGAGTTCTCCAACCATACCCCCACCTACTGCACCAGATTCCAAATCTGGACACAGGCCACCTTTGGGATCCTGGGACTTGGGCTCTATCAACACAAAAGCACCTCAGACCCACCCCTTGAAGTCTCAGGCCCTGGCACCAGCCTGCAGTGAGGTCCGGAAGTTCATATTACTGTAGGAGACAGAATCAGCATGCAGCTTACAGAATTACCAGTCCATATGCCCCCCAAAAAGGCTGGGAAAATAAGCATACAGCAGAAAAAATACTTAAGCCTCAAAAATTTCTATGGGGACAAAGAGAAGAACCTATAGGGGATGGTGAGATCTATGCAAATACAAGCAAAACTTAAAAAACAAACAAACAAAACAAAAAAAACAGGAATTAGTCTCAAGCTCTGGAAGAACTCAAAAAAGGAATTCAAAAATCAAAGGACAGGTTGAAGAAAAATGGGGGAAAGAAATGAAAGTAATACAAAAAGAAAATAACAGCTTCCAAGCAAAATTGGTCAACTGGAAACAACTGACCTGAAAAATAGATCCCAGAGAATTATTGGATTACCTAAAAGTCATGACCAAAATACTCATAGCACATTTTGTACTGGCAAGGAACTGAAAAAAATTGCCCATCAGTTAAGGAATGGCTAAAAATGTGGTAATCCCATACTATCATGCACTAATGAATGATAAATATGAGAAATTTTAAAAAATAAGAGATTTCTATGAATTGATACAAAGCAATATAATCAGAACCAAAAGAAGGTGGTACAAAATGAGTAGAGCAATGTAATCAAAAAGATCACTGGACTTGATTTTCTTTTGAGTAACTGAATAACAAGTGAAAGGGCTAGAGAAGAGATAATTAAACATTTTATCCTTCTGGCAGAGAAGTAGGAGATTACTGTGGCAAATATTTTTCAGCCAGTCTGAAAGAAAACAAATAGGCAAAGCTCCAAGCCAATAACAAGTTTATTGAGAGAGATTGATGTTTCTCAGCAAAGCTGGGTCACATTAGGTTTCTTCCTACCTAAGACAATTGAATGAGAATTTTCTCCCCTTTTGTACCCTAACATTACATCATTCAAGATTCCACCACAATAGTCAACCACCAATCCTAGGATAGTTGAAAATGAGAGTTATCTCTTCAAGGCATCTTTCTGTCCTTGGTATCCTTCTGCCCAGATATGGTCAAGCTTTCTGCTCATGGATAGTGGGTGGGATTTATATTTTTCTAACAATGATTGGGTGCTAATTTCTTGAGGAGGTGTCTCAGCTTTTTTATTGATCATGAAACACTACTGCTCTTCCCAATATACCCTATATGACAATGTTCACTGGTCAGCAGGTCAATACTTCTCCAAGGACACCATCAGCCATCATCCAGACATGCCATATATGTGAATAAGCTTTCTGCTTACTTGAAAAAAAATACCCCATTGCAAAATTCTGGCTTATAGAAAATTACAGTAAAAAGAGGAAATAGTGAGATTCACTGCATTAGTTTAAACTTTTCTCTTACAAAATATAATTACTGTAATTCTGTTAATTACATTAATCATTGTCCAGATTAATTATATCCTTTGGCTACATACTGATTGTAATAACTGAAGTCTCATTTAAAAGAGTCAGGGGTTAAAGATTCTTGTTCATTACTAGGATATAATATCATATATGTTGTCAGATATAACATATTGGGCATTTGTGTTATTATTTTACTTTGCTAAAAGAGAGAATTCAGTCTTGTAGTAGAATAGGAAATATTTGAAGAGGTAACCTTTCTCCTTGCCTTCTGCTTGTACTCTTTATCCTATTTTCTAACCTCCATTAAATTGCCCCCCTAGTCATCTCCACTCCTTATATAATTTTCAATCTCTTCCTATCTTCTAGCCCTTTTCCTGCTGCCTACAAATACATCTATGTCTCCCCCATCCTTAAAAACCCTCATTTGACCCAACCATCCCCCTTAGCTAATATCTTCTCCTTTCTTTGGGGACTAAACTTGAGAAAGCCCTCTATCTTAGATACTTCCATTTCCTGCCCTCTCACTTTATTCTGAACCCTCTTTAGTCTGGTTTCTTGCTTCATCATTTAATTGAAACTCCTCTCTCCAAAGTTACCATTAATCTCAATTACTAAATCTAATTAATGGCCTTTTCTCAATTTCCATCCTTTTTTGATATCACTACAGCCTTTGATGCCAGTGATCACTACCTACTGTGTCCTCTCCAGTTTATAACCCACTCTTCTCTGTTGCTTCTCCTACGTATCTTGTTCTCAGTCTTCTTTCCTTGATATTCAGCCATGGCATGCTCACTGAGTATCCCCACAAGGTTCTATCCTTGGCCTTCCTTTTCTTTTTAGTATCTCAATTGATGGTCTCATCGACTCCTATGGATTCAGCTATCATGGTATAAGTTATTTGTATATATGATATATTTCCAGAACTATATATCCAGCCCTTTTGTCTTTATTGAGCTCCAGTACTACATCATTATTTGCTTTTTGCACATTTCTAACTAGTTATCTTAAATTCAACATATCAAAAATAAAACTCACTACCGGTTTTTCCCTAAAGCCTTCTCCTTTTCCCACTATGCCTTTCAAGGACACCACTATCTTCCTAGTCATTCAGGCTCAGAATTAACGTTTTTATTCTCATTCCTGGAATGCTCACCCTCCTCATTTCTATCTCTGTGTTTCCTGGGTTTCTTTTAAGACTTAACCTCAAAACAGACCTGTAAGTGGCATTTCTCAGCCCTCCTAACTGTTAAAGCCTTGTTCTCTAACATTCCATTCCATCTATTCTGTTTATATCTTTAAAGCACCTATTTATTTAGATATTTTCTCCCCTCTATTAAAATTTGAGCTCCTTGAAAATAGGACTGTTTTTGCCTTTCTTTAGATCCCCAATACTTAGCATAGTGTCTGCTGCATAACTATTGCTTATATATTGACTGGCAGAGTACCAATAAAATATTTTTTTAAAAAAGAACTGCTTTTGAAAAGAGATTTTCAGAGTAAAGCTTTTTCTTTGTTTTGTTTTGTTGCTGCTCTCTTTAGTATCAGTCATTTTTTTCTAGTATGACTTCTTAAACCTTCTCATTTAACAAAGAAAAAAAATAAAGTAAAATCAATACAGTATCTAGTTCTGACTATATATATGTGTGTGTGTGTGTGTGTATATGTTGATCTATGCCCATGTTCCCTCATTTCTCCACCAAAAAGAGAGAAATGTGTTTTTCTTCCTTAGCCTGGTTGATCATAGCATTTCATCTGAGTTTACCTCAGATCTTTCAAACTGTTTAAATCAGTTTCAACAAACTATTTAAACTGTTTAAAAACTGTTTTTAAATTTTACATTAAATCATTATATTCTCCTGGTTCTGCTTTTTTCACTATATCAGTTCATGCTTATCTTCACATGTTTCTTCATATTCATTGTTTCTTACCAACACAGTTATACTACATTCATATGCTATGATCTGTTCAGCTATTCCACAGTAGTTGACACATAGTAGACACTTAAATGTTTTCTTGAGAAAACCAAGTACTCTCCCCATAGAGAGGGAAATTAAATTTAAAGGAATTACTAAAAAAAAAATTCTTTCCAAGCTCATTTCTATGTGTGGTGTAGCCAAGGTAACTCCCTTATTACAGGATGTTATGTTTTAGCTGCCACGTCAGTTCACTGCTAGACTGGGTCTAACAGGTTATCCTTAGTTCTCGCTCCTCATTAGACTGAGCTACTGATCGTACCAACTCTCATTGCTAAAAGCACCATTGGAGGCTTTTCCAACCTTTCAAAGCTCACAAGGTCCAATACTCCTATAGTAAATAACAGAGATGTCATTTGTTCATAACCACATGGAGGTATAAGGATAATTATTCTGGGAGCTCAAGATGTTAATTTAGACAGGCTTATGTGATGAAGCCTGCCTGAGCAACTCTCTTACCCTTACTGGAGGGAATAAAGGGGTATTCTTTGTGAAGGGGGTGTACTGACAGAGATGGGCAAGTGTTGGTAACCTGGTAAGGGATTCTTCTAGGGGTTAATGTTGTTAGGTCCCCAGGGCTTGGCTTGAATGCCTTGACCCCAAGAAACCCCTTTCAGATCACAACCCTGCTGGGTTAAGGTTGAATGGCTAGTGGCTTTGGACTTATGAAGCCAAGGCCTGAACAGACAGCCTTTCCCTTTATCCACTTCTTCCCTGTATTCTCAGGAACACTATGATCTGACTGCTCACAAAAGGTTATTTATTATTATTATTATGAGTAAGATGGGAGAGGGTGGTGGTAAGAGGTATCCCTAATCTAGCCTGAAGTGTCAAGGTCCTTCTTCACTGGTCAAGCCAAGTGACCAGACCAGGAATTCTCCTTCCCTCCCATATATCTTAATCCTAAACTAATCTAACAGAGTAATAATATAATAAGGGGTCTCTATAGTAAGGCAGGACAGACAGAGTCTTCACGGTTGGTCCAGTGGCCTGCCAGGTTCGCCGACCCTTTGGCCACTGATATATCCTAGAACTCTTTCACGATGGTATCAGAAGAATTCAGAAATGGCAACAGGTCTTTGAGTATTCAGATGTCCAAGGAAACCTTCAGATAGTCTCCACTCAGTCCTGGGGTGGGCAAGAGTCCTCCCTCTCTCCTCCAAGATCAGAGAACGGAGACCTCCACTTTATTTATGTATTTGTTTTAGCAAACTCTAAAAGAAGTACAAAGATAAATTTCAATCTAACCTGATTGAGATTTTTCAAGGTCTTCGTTAATACAAATTAATGAAGATTTGTTATTCTATAATCTCTATCAAGGGCAGCAATGTGGCAGTGGATAAGGACTAAAGTCAGGAAGATTCATCTTCCTGAGTTCAAATGTGACCTCCCACTTAATAGCTATGTCAGTGTATAAGCATCATAAGTGTTTATGTGTTGACTAACTTTTCCTTTTAGTATATTCTAAGCTTAAAAAAGTATATTCTAAGCTAAGTAATGATTTTTAGATTATTTAATTCCTCTTCTCCCCTTCATTAGTATATATGTTTAATAATTTACTCTCTGTGATATCATTAATTTTGACCATGAGGTAAATAACCAGGATCAATATTATTTATTACTTTTGAAACTAAAAAAAATTCATAAAAGCATATGAAGTAAGATGGATTTGTGCTTCCTTGCCCATAATGTTTTCTAATAACTATGTTGAACATAATTTAGCAACAATACAAATTTTCATTTTTATTCTTAGACAATTCGCCACTATTTAGATCCTCTGTGGCACCAACTTGGAGCAAAGACTAAATCTTTGGTGCAAGATTTGAAGATACTACGTACTTTGCTACAGTATCTCTCTCAGTATGACTGTGTCACATTTCTTAATCTTCTGGAATCTTTGAGAGCAACTGAAAAAGCATTTGGCCAAAATTCAGGTGGGAAATGAAAAGTATTAATATTCTTTAAGTTGTTTTGAGAATAGAACCAGAAGATTGAGCTTTGCCTATTCAGGGAATAGAGGGGAAAAGAAAAGAATGTTATACTGAACCCACATACTGTCCTAAGACTTCAAATTAGATTCAAAGCATAAGGATGTAGGTTTTGTTGATGGTTAATGTTTCCTCCTACTTAACTTCTGTTCTGTGCAATACTAAATATTCACATCAGAATCTAACATTTTATTCCCAGAAAAGACTGTAAGTATAGTACAAATAGTCCCCAACTTACAAAATGGTTTTGTTCCCAAAATTCTATTTTTTACAAGTAGACTTTTTGTTTTTTAGCACAGTGAATTTTCAAATAGGAATAATATTTGTAAATTGTGGTTTAGTTCACATTCTAGCCCCCAGTAGTCTACTTAACAGATAAGGTGGATATGCCATAATTTTAATAATGTTAGAGAACCTAATAATATTTCTAAGGTAGTATTTCTATGGTGTTTTGTAGTTAAGATGTGTGTGTATGTATTCAATGTTACATATATTATATGTACATAAACATTATCTCATTTGTTTCTAAGTATTATTTATGGCATTTTTTTTAGTAGGGAAAACATAAATTTAAACCTAAGGCACCAAGAATATGTCTCTCCCTTCACTGGCTTCTGCTGTAGCACCTCCATTAACAGGGAGGCAGGGACTAAAGAAAGGAAAGAGCAAAGGCTGTAGTACCACAGATGCTATGGAGTAAGTTTTGATCCTGTTACACTGGTACTTTGGTGAAGAGGAGGGGAAGCTCTTGCAATGACATTCTGAAAATAGATGCAGAACCAGCAAAATCACTGGGGCCCTAGAGCACAAAGGGCTGATCAAGTATTGAAGAATGATGGCAGAAGTAGCTTCAAGATAGTGGAATGGTGGCTATTTGTATATATCTGTTTAACTTTGGGAATTAACTATATATCATAAAACCAAAGAAGATTATGATAGGCAAAAGTGTCTCATAAATGTAAGATATGAATCTAAAATGTCAGGCTTTCTTTTCTCTTTAGGGTGGCTATTTCTTGATTCTAGTACTTCCATGTTTGTAAATGCTCGAGCAAGAGTTTATCACATTCCAGATACCAGAATGAATAAAAAGTGCAAAATGACTGAAAAAACAAATGTAAAAGAAAACCAAGGTATTGTATATGTTTTTTTTCTTTTTGAAACCCTTACCTAATGTCTTAGAATCCAAGGCAAAAGAGCAGTAAGAGCTAGGCGGTTAGGATTAAGTAACTTGCCCAGGGTCACATGTTTAGGAAATATTCATCAAGCTACTAGCTAACCCTTTGTATATGCTTCTAAAAGTAAATTCTCTGCAGAAACCAAAAGTAGACTTTATTTATGTTGTTGTTTGCTGAAAACAACTTAAATCATTAATACGAAATTTTTTGTCAAGTTTCTTATTTAAAATGCATTTCATCCACACTTTTCCATTTGTAAAATGCTATATTTATATGTTCTCATTTGATCCTCAAAATTCTGTGAGGTAGATGCTATTATTATCCTCATTTTCCAGTGTAACCTGAGAGAGATCAAGTGATTTTTCCCAGGACCACTCAACTAGTAAGTGACTGAGGCAGGATTCCAATTCATATCCTGACACTCAGGCCAGTACATTATTCACTACCTTGATGCCTATATTATTACTTCAGGATTTTCAAAGTGCTTTCTTCACAAAAACCTGTGAGGTAGGGAATATAGTGATGTTATGCTTAATCTGAAACAACATACTCTTCAGCACTTCTGCATGGCTGCCATATGTGAAGCTTGTATGTTGTCAGGACCTTTAAAATTCTCTTTAGCTTCATAGGAGTCTCAGAGCATGAGTATTTTAGGGGAACTGAAGAGATATTAATTTTATTTCCACAATTTACTTTCAGATATCTTAGATTAGTCATCAGTTTACCCCAGAGTATGAAATAAGTGTAATACTTCCCTCTGCCTAATTCATAGAACCATGGTGTTCCTTAAATACTTGTAAAAAGAAGAAAAAATTTTTCAGTATTACATAATAATGCATTGCCAGTTTTGATAATTTTGTCAGTTGATTTTATTCAACTGTTTGTTGAAAGGAAGGGTTCAGTAGGAGAGTGTATCAGGAAATGATCCCAAAAAGCAAAATCATCAACAAAACTTTAAAAATACAAAGAAAGATTACAAGATCACAGATTTAAAGCTTAAAGGCAAGGGCTCTTAAAAGCTCTATAGTCTACCTTCCTTATTTATAGGTAAGGATACTAAGACTGAGAGGGTTGAATGACTTGCCTGGTGTCACACACAAAGTAGTCAATGAAGCAGGATTTAAACCCACATGTTCCTGGCTCCAAATCCAGCACTCCATCCACCATGCCATTATCACCTAGGTGTTATTAGTTGTTTGCAATAGTCATTAATTAAGCATCTAATATATGCATAGCACAGTGCTAACCAAGTTTATGTAAAATATAGGTCCTGTCTTGATGGAGCTGGGAATCTACTCTGAAGATAGGTTATATTCAAAAAATTATAATATAAAATAATACATGATAAGTGTATAAGAGAGGAGCAAAACTTAACACTGTAAGACCTTTATCCTTTCCTATATCTTCATTATGATCATCTTCATCCCTTTGAGTTAGAAAGCCTCTATAAATATACACTTTTTTTTTCTGTCATGGCTACACATTTAGGGAGTAGATTCTAGCTATATTTTAAAAAAGCATATAGTTGAACTCATAAATTGTGAGGTTTTAGCCATCTTGGGAGGTGGGCTAAAAGATGTTGAGGTTAACTGAAACATCTTAAACCCATCAGTGAGTTAGGGGTTGTCTACACCAAACATGTGGCAACTTTCCCCAGAAGAATGGGCGGGTGAGAATACTTTGTTCCAGTGGCCATGAAGGTGTCTGAAGCAGACATTGTGGAGTGCCTAGAGCTCAGTCAGACAATGAAGATGTCATGGTCATCTGCTGCATTCTGAGCCACTGCCAGTCATCCTGATTTTTGCCTTGCCACTGGACTTTGATAATGAGAAGAAAGTGAGGCTGACAACTTTGTGCAACTCTGCCTCATTTAAATCCCATTCATGCACATGTCAAGACATCAACCTGTGATATTATTGGTCCTCTTTGATAACAAGGGCAGACAACAATATCCAGGGCTGGAGGGGATGGCCAAGGATGCAGTGTCTCCTAGGAAAAGCCATATCTCAGTAAAGGCAAGTAGATAGATGGAACATGAGAGAAAGTATTCCAGCTCAAAGGGGAAGTTTTGTTTGCTATGAAAAATGAAAGTTCCAGAGGACAAACTGGAAAGGATAAGAGAGGGTCAAATGGGCTATGAATGGATTCTGGTTAAGAAAGATAGACTGAGAGTACAAGAGGTTAGGGGATGGGGGGTAATGATAATTTTCTTCCTATGTATATGTAATTAGTGATTGATTAATATAGTGATAGTGAGAAAAACAGGAGGTGGTTAGTAGTAAATGAACATATTGTAATCTCCTAGAGATGTGGTTACTAGGCAAAGGCTAGGTTCTAAAGCCTTGGATACTCCACCTTCTAGCAGGTAGAGGGTACTTAGAAAGGCTTGGGTCCAGCCCTTCTCCTCCATAAGATTCTCTGGGCAGAAATGTAAGGTGGGCAAAATTATAGACCTCTGTCCCTCTTTCCTGATGTCTTTTTGCCTTCACTCTTATTCTTCAGTTCTGCTTATCTGACTAATTTTCCTGCTACAAAGATCTGTCATGTCACTTCTTTACTAAGAAATCTTCAGTGGTTCTTACTGCTTACAGGATGAAGTTCAACCTCCTTTGCCTACTATTTAAAGGCCCTCTACAATCTGGTGCCACCCTGCCTTTCCTAGTCTTAATGAATAAAAAGAAACTCTTGTACAGCAGACAGACTAGTGGTTTTTCACCTGTGCCTTGAATTGAATGCCTTCTCCTGCTTCACTTCTTGAATTTCTACCTATCTTTAAAGCTCCGTTCCAATGCCATCTTTTCATAAAGACTTCTGGTCACTTCTGTCAGTAACTTCAGGCATCACATAACACTTTGTTTTGCACCTATCTGGTACACTCCTCATGAAATATTATGTGTATGTTATCTGACTTTGTCTTTTTTTTTTTTTTTAATAAAACCCTTACCTTCCTTGGAGTCAATACTGTGTATTCTCCAAGGCAGAAGAGTGGTAAGGGTAGGCGATGGGGGTCAAGTGACTTGCCCAGGATCACACAGCTAGGAAGTGTCTAAGATCAGATTTAAACCTAAGACCTCCCATCTCTAGGCCTGGGTCTCAATCCACTGAGCTACCCAGCTGCCCCCTGTCTTATTCTTTATTAGAACTTAAGCTTCATAAAAGCAAAGACCATGTTTCATCTACACTTCATATCTTTACCAATGCCTGGCGCAGTGCTCTTTATGCAATAAATATTTAACAGATAATTTAACAATAATATTTAATAATTCAAAGTTTGTCAAATTGAACTACTGACTATCTTAAGAAGGGAAGTTTCCACATGAAGCAAAGTTATCATTTATTATTTTGCAGAAACGAAAAGAGAACTAGTTCTAGAAAGTAATCCTAAATGGGAAGCCCTAACTGAAGTATTGAAAGAAATTGAAACGGAAAATAACAACAGTGAAGTTCTTGGTGGTCCAGGTAGGAATAAACTAAACAATATATATTTTTGGATTAAGCAGTTGTGTTCCATTTTGGTAAACTGCTTAGAAATGACTCTTAAATCATTCTTTTGAAAAATAAGTTAATAGGTGCCAAATGTAAGACATGAAGAACCTGCCCAATAGTAATTGTTACCATAGCTTAATTATCTGTGTTTTACCTGATTTGTTGTCTGAAGGAAGGACTTTATTTTTTAGAGGTTGCAGGACTTTTGAGCTCACTTTACAAAGATCTAGTCCATTTTCCAGAAGAAAAATCAAGAAAGAATCAAACTTTAGTTTATAGTATGCTGTATTTGTTCTTGATTTAAGCCTCTGTTTGATTAATAGAAATAGTCTTGTTTCACAAATTATCAGTTATCTGCACAGAAAGTTAGTCGTAGTCCTATTTAAGTTCACATTTACCAAGTCCTTTCTCAAATAATTCACATAATTGAATTTAAAGGAGAGTTGTTGACAAAAGACATACAATAAGAATGAAATGCATGTTGAATTTAATATATGCACATGATAATGTAGTTTCTCACCAGATTCTCTTGTCTTTAAATGGTTTTAGTCTAGTAAGTTAATAGTTTCTCAGTTCTGAAATATTTTTAGTATGATTTCTTTAAAGAAAATAATGTACCCATCACTTTTTTCTGCTTTATATCTCTTCAGCTTTTTAATTCCTATAGATCAAAAATTTGACAATCTTACATTCTTAAGGTATCTGAATATTGCTCCAAATATAATTGTGTTATGATTTAAAACCCAACATTCTAAAGAAAATCTTCCCTAGAAGGCCTTTTGTTTTCCTTCCCAGATCCTATTTCCCAAGTTCAAATCCTTGTTTATAACACACAATAGACTTTTTTTTTTTTAGTAAAAGATTAATTTTTTCAGGTTAGCTTTAGCAAACTAGCTACAAGTTCTATCTGTTAGCATTTTCCATCCTAGTATTTGTTTGTTTTCAATTAAGTGTGTTTGAATTATGTGAGACAAACCTGTGAATTATTGGTTTATTCAAGTGAATAAGGCACCAGATTGGAAATCACCCACTTCTTCCTTAGCTTAGTCACTGACTAAGTCTATAACTGTAACCATGTCATTTAATGATTGTATTCCACTGGGCTTTTCCATCTGCCCAACAACTATATCATCTAAACTCCTGGGTCTTGCCATTTGTGCTACCTTAAAACCCTGAGAACCACTGATCCTTCTCATCTTTTCTGAAGGCAGACTGTCCTTTATGCACTCTTATGCAATTAGAATGTGAACTGCTTGAGTACACCAACTATTTGGATTTTCTCTTTGTATCCCCAGAGCATAGTGCTTGGCACATAGTAAGCACCTTATATATGCATTTTCATTCATCCTTTATCCAGAAAATAAAAATATATGTGTTATTTCAATGTAAAAATAAAAGCTGAAAATTAAGTTTATAAGTAACTGACATAAAAGTATAAATTATAGCTATGATTTTATCTAATATTTTTTATAGTAGATAAAAATAATTTAAACAAGATTGTCTTTTAAATATGGTAATGTATATTTTCTTTTTGTTCTTTACTAAAGTAGATAAGTGATTAAAAGATTGATAGTATAGGAAAGTTTTTATTTTTTAAAAGTTTACTAATAAAAATATTTTATATCTTATTTGTAATATTAGTATTTTTTCATAAAATACTAAAAATATCCAACTTAGACTTTTAGCCAAAAGATTTGGCAAACTTCCAACAACAATTTAAAAATCATTTATAAATTATCTATCTTTACTCAAAAGGCATTAATTAGATTTTCTTATTTTTTGAAAGTGAGATGTGAAATTTTTTTTAAATTTTCTTGGCTTTAGGGCAAGTACTCATTTGTGCAAGTGATGATCGAACATGTGCACAGCTTAGAGAATATATCACTATTGGAGCAAAGGCTTTCTTATTGAAATTATATACGAAAACCTTTGGAAAGGATAACAAAGCTGGAGAAGTGAAGGTGAAATTAAAAAAGGAAGACAATTCTAAGGGAAACCAGAAATCTAGCAAAGAATCCAAAGTCTCAAAAGCCAAAGTCAGGACTTCTACAAAACAAAGACCTCCAAAGAAGAAGCAAGAATTGACTTTAGCTCAAATGATAACAAAGATTGAAGATGAAACTGAAGAAGTTGATTATAAAGAAACAAGCATCAACCAAGAAAGCTGCCTCAAGGAAACAGAACCTGAAGTGTTTCATATGAATTTATCATCTGATGCTGCATATGGCATCCAGAAAGAACCCCTCACTATCATCCATCCACTTCTGGGTTGTGGTGACCCCTATGCCCTGACCAGGGTACTTCATGAAGTAGAGCCAAGATACGTTGTCTTATATGATGCAGAACTGACATTTGTTCGTCAGCTTGAAATTTATAGGGCAAGTAGGCCTGGGAAGCCTATGAGGCAAGTGTATTAAATTCTTGTGAGTATAATTACAGATTTTTTTTCATCAGTTTTGCTTTTCTTTGGCATTAACCCAAAGTCATTACTGGTTCTTTTTTCCTCCTTAAATTATTATTATGAATTATAGTTGTTACCGTTCTTAAAAATTATTTGAAATTTTGTTTGCTAAACTGTATAATCATGAATTTGGAAAGTGTTTATTTAAAAGACTCTAAAAGGGGCAGGTAGGTGGCTCAATGTATAGAAAGCCAGGCTTGGTGACAAGAGTTCTTGGGTTCAAATCTGGTCTCAGATACTTCCTAGCTATGTGACCCTGGGCAAGTCATTTAACCCTAATTGCTTAGATCTTACCAATCTTCTGCCTTATAACTGATACTCAGTATCAATTCTAAGACA
This sequence comes from Gracilinanus agilis, assembly GCF_016433145.1. Lineage (NCBI taxonomy): Eukaryota > Metazoa > Chordata > Mammalia > Didelphimorphia > Didelphidae > Gracilinanus > Gracilinanus agilis. The sequence continues at coordinate 181,218,533 of NC_058130.1, read as the reverse complement.
GAAGGTATGGGTTTAAAAAAAAATCTAAAAATCCAACATCAGGCAAGTAGTATTAGTTCAGTTATCTCATTTTATAGATGAGGAAACTGAGACTCAGTGATAGGAAGTGGCTTGCCCAAAGTCATACATTAAATAGCAGAACCTGAAATTAAAAACCAGGTTTTCTGATTCTAAATACAATGCCTTTCTAGATCTCATCCTAGCAAATTACTTCTAATTGTTCATTACCCTATTATCACATTGTATTTTCATTGATTAGAAGATTAAGATGTAAAATCATTTGAGTAAGTCCAGTAATCTTTGCCAAAAATTATTCAGCTTACATTCAGCCTCACTTTTGATGATAGTTTTCAGTATTTTAAAATGACTTTTGGGGGGGGCAGCTGGGCAGCTCAGTGGATTGAGAGCCAAGCCTAGATACAGGAGGTCCTAGGTTCAAATCCGGCCTCAGACACGTCCCAGCTGTGTGACCCTGGGCAATTCACTTAACCCCCATTGCCCAGCCCTTACCACTCTTCTGCCTTGGAACCAATATATAGTATTGATTCCAAGATGGAAGGTAAGGGTTTTAAAAAATAAACAAACAAACAAATGAATAAAATAGAATGACTTTTTTTTTAAAACTTGCATTAAGGAAGAGGGAAGTCATTATATTTGTCTTCAAGTACTTAAAGAACTGCCATATAGGAAACTGGATTTACTCTATATGATTCCAGATAACAGAATTTAGACAAGTGAATGGAAGCCATAGGGCCATGTTGGCAAAAACTTGGCACACAGGGGGCAGCTGGGTAGCTCAGTGGATTGAGAGTCAGGCCTAGAGACGGGAGGTCCTAGGTTCAAATCCGGCCTCAGACACTTCCCAGCTGTGTGACCCTGGGCAAGTCACTTGACCCCCATTGCCTGCCCTTGCTAATATTCCACCTATAAGTCAATATACAGAAGTTAAGGGTTTAAAATTAAAAAAAAAAAAAAAAAAAAAAAAAAAAACTTGGCACACATGCCCCAGCATGCTGGAGGGAGTGCTCTCCACAGCATGTGAGGACATTTTTCACATGCCCCACCCCTCCACCCAACAGCCCAGTGTGAGCACTTCCTCACTCCACTATCTGGGGTAATGTTGGGGGCTCACGGGCAGTTTGAAGGTACAATTTGGGCACCTCCAGAAGGTTTGCCAATGCTGCTATAGGGAGACATTTTGCTTCAGTAGAAAGAGCTTTCTGATAAATTGAGTTGTCAAAAATGGAATAAGTTGTTTTCTGGCGTGTTGATATTCCTGTAACCAAAGGAATGTCTAAGCAGAGGCTAGATAGTCCCTTGTGAGTGGCATTGTAGAAGGGGTTTATTTGGTAAGGAATTGGACTAGAGGTTATTTTCAATAGGCTCAGATTCTTTGAACTTATGAGTATAGTATCTTGGATGTCCAATTTTGAGAGAAATAAACATCAAAATGATTATCTTGAACTTATTCTGAATCACCATCAGCCAAAAGAAACCTTTCTGGCTGTATAACTAAAGTAGCCTTTCAGATAAACATATGTTGGCATATAAGACCAGTAGAAATGAATCAAAAGTAATACAGGATTAGAAGTTTGGATAGAGAATTAGCTGAGAAAAGTAATCAGTGAGTAGTTAAATGTTTCATACTCACTTCTCATTGTGCTTAGTGATAGTATGTATACTCTGAAGAAGATTTCTTTTGCTTGGATTAGATCAGTTAGTAACATGAAAAAAGGTTTACAAGGAAACCCAGAAAAGTTGGAGAGAATTTTTCTTAAAAAATGGGATTAAGGGAGGAAAACATTAAGAAGTTGGAGAAAGGAGGTACAGAGCAGAAGGGATATAGTTGATTCTACCTCCCAGCAATATCAGCTACAAGCAAAATAGAAAAGAGGCAAATTGTCTGTAACTCTTTGTTACAAGGGAGTTTGGGGGATAAAGGAGGGGAGAAACATTGGGAAGTAATTGTGATATGAAGAAGAAAAGTGCATCAGTGAAACATTTCTAAAGAAAAAAAAAAGAGGCAACAAAAATGAGTAGACTTTTCTTCTCCACCAATCCCCCAAAAGAAGATACATGTATAATTAATTTTGAGAAGGTTGATAAAGTCCATGTGTGTCACATGTTGTGTTTATATAAAATATATGATATCTCCATTCTGTTGAGACATTTACCAATGGAAAAAAGGCCTGAGCCTGGAGAAAGATCATATAGATTTCACTTATTGTTTATTTTCCACTAACATATGATCTTTTATAGATTAGTTTCTATAACTAAACAATCTAACATTTTTAATATTTTTTTTGGTAGGAATGTAAAACAAATATAAGAAAAGAATATAATTTCTATAGGTCACTGGACTCTTATATTTTTGAGGAAATAATCATTCATCTTCTCTAGTTGTATTTCACTGTTTACCCAAATTTGATTTTTTTTTCTGACAGAGGGAAAGATAGTAATAAAACTTTTAATAGGTAGAATTTAACGGCTTAGTTTTATAAGTATGATTAATAGAACCTTTTATTCTTAGCCAAATATTAATAATTTGTGTACTTTGTGTTGCAAAATTTTAGAGTTAAACTCTTCCCTATTGGAATTAAGGACTGTGTTTTTATGACCTAACAGTCTTCTGTCTTGACTTTCAGGGTTTATTTTCTTATATACGGAGGTTCAACTGAAGAACAGCGCTATCTTACTGCTTTACGGAAAGAAAAAGAAGCTTTTGAGAAACTCATTAGGTAATAAATAGAACATTAGAGTATAATTAACGAACAAGAGAGTTCCCTTAAGTGATCCAGGGTGTGTTCCCAGAAGAAAAACCTAAAATGCACATGTAATAAGTATGAAGAGATTGTTATATTCAAATAGTTTGATTTTTTCCTAAGTTTCCTGGATAATGGGAAAAATAGAAAAAGAAAGGTAGTGTGGTAAAGCTTCTGTGGAGAATATAAATCTGACCATTTTTTCCCCTACTAGTAGTTAATACACCTCTGTTTCTTTTTCTCTTTCTTGTTTTATGTCTCTTTCTCCCCTCCCCAGTCTCTCCCAGAAATCAGAAGGTAAAGCCAGAATTGGAAAGGCAAACCTGAGAATACTGAGCCCAACTGAAGTAGTTTAACTTTTCAGTTTTCCAAGATACTCCTGATATACCAATGTAATCATTGACAACCTATGGCAATACACAGCTGCCAGATACAGAAAATAGATGGTTTTCAGTAGCACACTACCTTCCACTAAGGTCCTAGACAGAAATGAAAAGTAAATAGTTTGCTTTTTTAGCTTTCCCTATCCTTCACCCTTGCCTCACCAGTATATCCACTGCATGTATCGTACTCTCCTTCCTCCAATACAAAGCTATTCCCAAAACTTTTTTTTTGTAGCCACACGTTTATATAATATAACCCTCCATAATTATAAGGTACCCTAACCTCATTTCTCTCTCTCAATCTTTATGTAACATTTTTTGCATCAAAACTTAATCTTCTACCTTTCCCTGGACTAGTATAAAATATCTTCTAGATATCACGAATAGATATTCTGTATTTAAATATGTCCTAACCCATACTTAAGATTAAGGAATACTTAAATCCATTGTAAAGGCACAACTTAGATATTTTCTTCTATACTAAATAAGAAAACAGGTAACTATGCAAATAAATGGGAAATATTTATTATTCTATTTTTATCTAGACCAGAGTTGGGGTTTAGATAGAGGGAGAAATTTCAAATTCAAAAATAAATGCTTATTTTGGGGGGCAGCTGGGTAGCTCAGTGGATTGAGAGCCAGGCCTAGAGACAGGAGGTCCTAGGTTCAAATGTGGCCTCAGAAACTTCCCAGCTGTGTGACCCTGGGCAAGTCATTTAACCCCCATTGCCCAGCCCTTACCACTCTTCTGCCTTGGAACCAATATGTAGTATTGATGCCAAGATGGAAGGTAAGGGTTTTAAAAAATAAACAAACAAACAAATGAATAAAATAGAATGACTTTTTTTTTTTTAAACTTGCATTAAGAAAGAGGGAAGTCATTATATTTGTCTTCAAGTACTTAAAGAACTGCCATATAGGAAACTGGATTTACTCTATATGATTCCAGATAACAGAATTTAGACAAGTGAATGGAAGCCATAGGGCCATGTTGGCAAAAACTTGGCACACATGCCCCAGCATGCTGGAGGGAGTGCTCTCCACAGCATATGAGGACATTTTTATATAAACTGACAGATATAGTTTTGCTTGACACCTGACATAAGTATAAAACTCTCTTACGACTAATTTTCTATTTTAATTTTAAGAATTCTGCCATTTCAAGTATCATCTGTATTGAGGTTTTTTTATAATATTTTTCTCTCAGTTAAATTTTTGAACTTTGAGAACTATGCTTTAAAAGGCAAAATTTGTGTAAGGAATTGTATTGTGGGGATCAGTTATATTAAAAAGTATTTATATTAAAGTCAGACTTTAGAGTATGACCTCTACCACAGCCTGTATATGCCAAGTTCTAAGGAATGCAAATATTACTATTTAAAGTATTTTAATATATACTAATATAAAACATTGAAGCTAGCAGTGGAAGACCTGTTTGTAGTCTTTGGAATAGCATAAAAAGACCAGTACAGTAGCTTATAAGTAAAGGAAAAATATCTTTGGCGGTAAAACTGTTAGCAGTAGGATTCTACCTATGAGGGAATAGCAGTAGTCTCAATTTACATTGTTGGTCTAGTATTATTATTCATATTTTACCAATTAAGAGAGTGAGACTCTGATACCATAAATGTCCCATGTTACAAACTAGCAGAGCTTGGTTCAAAAACCTTTTTTTTTTTTCAGGATCCTAGAACATTCTGCCATTAATGCATCTCTGAACTTTCTAAAGGTCGACTGTGTTGAATTGAAGGTGTTAAAATAAATATGATAAAACCTTACTAATAGAGAATCAGGAGTAAATGTGAATAGTGACATATTTAGTGAAATTTTATGTGTTTGTACAGTCAACTTCACTAGCCTCGTGTCGAAAGTAGAGAACCCTTGTTTTAAAAAGATTATATTTAGTTGTTAAATCAAGTTAATTTAAGTGACTAATTTGGAAGACTCACTTCAAATCAAAAGTTTAACTTTGGGGGGCAAATTGCCATTTTTATTTAAGTTTTACTGTACTTATTAATAAATTGAATATAACTAACATAATTTTTGAAGATTTATACTTTGCATTTTAAAGTAGTTATTTTTTTCTGTTAGTTTTGAAGCCATAGCCAAAAATTTAATTATTATTTTTAACTTGCTTAGTAAAACTAGTTGAAAAAATTATAAAATAATTTGTAAATTTTTAATTTAACAAATATTAATCATTGATACTAGAAATGCAAAAACTTTATAAGTATATATGGTTGCCATACTGTATTAAGAAAACAGAAATGGCAACCCATTCTTGTATCTTTACCAAGAAAACCTCAAATGGGGTCACAGAGTCAGACACAAACTGAGCTACAAGTACTAAATCTTATGAGCCTTGAAAGGGAAATTGGGGTTCCAAGAAGCAAAGGTGAAGAGAGAGAACTTTTCTAGCCTAGATGAATTGCAAAGGCCTGGAGGCTGGATATAAAGAAATGCAAGTCTTCTAGTTTGGCTAGAACTTAAAGAATACATGAAAGAAAAAGTAATATGTAACCATCCTAAAAAATTAGACTAGAGCCAGATTGTAAAGGGCCAAAGTAAAGAGTCGGCATTTATCCTAAATGTTATTTTATCACTCTAATGCATTAATAATAGCACCTTCTGGGGGCAGCTGGGTAGCTCAGTAGATTAAGAGCCAGACCTAGAGATGGGAGGTCCCGAGTTCAGATCTGGCCTCAGGCACTTACTAGCTGTGTGACCCTGGGCAAGTCACTTAACCCCCATTGCCTAGCCTTTGCCACTCTTCTGCCTTGGAACTAATATTCAGTATTGATTCTAAGATGAAAGGTAAAGGTTATTATTATTATTATTAATAATAATAATTGCACCTTCCATTTGTGTTATACTTCACAATTTACAAAGTGCTTCCATGTGCATTTCATCCAATCTTCATTTCAATTCTGTGATATCCTTATTTGTCATATTAGGAAACTGAAGGTTAAAGACATTAAGTTCTTAATCAAAGACTCACAGCTAGTAAGTGATGATAGAGTAATGATTACTGGATGTCAATGTTGTAGTCAAGTTTTATTCTTCAGCATTTAAGGCATGACCTTTGTAATTATTGGGTATTGAAGAAATTGGACTGAAAATAGTGTCTGGCCTATTGTGACCAACTTCTCTTCTTTATCATCCTAATAATAACTTGATTTTATATTCATTGTCTATAAAAAAGCCGTATGACTAAAAACCATAATTAATATTTCAAAATTATATATTTGACTTTTAGCCTATAGCAGATTTAAACAAAAATGAAAGCTGACATGACCAAAGTCCTCAAGGAATTAAGTGGCAAGTTTTCTGGTTAATCAGAACCCCCCTTTTGTTTTGTTTCAACCCTATTTTAAAATCTTTCACAACTTCAATAGAATAGCAGACTTCTTTGACACTTCTCACCTTAATTACACTTCTGGGATACCAATCCTCAGCTTCCTAATTATTGCTTGTTATTAATTTTGCCTCTTAGATTATAAACTCCTTAAGGCCAGCCTCTAGTCTTCTACTCGTTTCATATACCACATAGCACAGTGCTGTGCATATTGTAGGCACTCAGATTTTTGTATTTTTCTTTTCCACATTGCACATAAATGTAATTTTAATAATTGCTTTCTGACATTTTGTAAACTATGTTCCCTTCCTCTCCTTCCCCCATCCCCAAGACAGTAGGTAATATGATATAGGTTATACATATATCAGTTTTTTTTTATCTGCCTTTATAAATAATGTAGGGGAACATAATTTAATTTTATTTTGATTATTGAGAATTGTGTGACCACCACATGTTGGCAATGCAAAACCTCAATTATCATGTGTGTGTGTGCATGTGTGTATAAAATGTTTTGAGGACACCATTATCCTTCTTTCTATCCAGGTTCAAAACCAGGTCTTATTTAATCCTACCTCCATAATATATTTTACATCAGCTCTCTTTTCTTTGCCACCACGCTAGTGTATATCCTCATCAATCTCACCTGGCTTAAGTGAATCTACCAATTTTTAGATTCATTTTTCTCATCAGCGTCAAATTCAAATCAGTACACATTCATATTGTGACCCACATATTTAAAAACAAAAGTTAACATGTTACATTATAGTTTTATTTATTTTGTTAAACATTTCCCAATGATATTTCCAGCTGGTTCATGCCATACTTGGGTTTTTTGAAGGCTGTAAATTTGACTACTCCGCTTTACATCTTCTAAACTAACCTTTCTAAGTCATAAGTCACTTCTCTATTTTAATTGTTTCTAGGATAAAATATAAATTGTTCATTTTAGCATTTAAAGTCCTTTATCATCTGAGCCATCAGACTACTTTTCTAAACCAAGTTCACATTTCTCCCCTTCATGTATTCTCCATGTCAGCTGAACTGTCTTTCTCTTCCCCTAACTTTGCATTTTAGATCCTACCTATTTGGTACCAAGCTTTTAGAATTCTTAGTTTTCTTCAAACCTCAACTCACTCAGTTGGCATTTCTCATAGAAAGACTTTCCTTTGATCTTCATATTCTTGCTCAAATTAAGTTGTGGTTATTTATGTGTTTAGATTTTATATACTCCCTAATAGAATATAAGAGAGTAGGCCTTTTGTTATATACACTCACCTAGCACAATATCATGCACTGATGGGATACACATTAAAGGCTTGAGTTTTTGAATTGAGAAAATACAAACTGTATTGGCCCAAAGACCTAAATGTGTGCTGAATACTGCACAACCTTGAAGTTGTTTTTAACTGTTATAATTCTCTTTTGTTAATTGTTCCTGTTGTATGTCTTTTTCCTCAAAAAGGTTCATGTATTTTTAAAATTCCAGTTGAGAGATCTAGCTTATTAAAGTTTTATTTTGTTTCTCGTTTTGCAAAAAAAAATATTTTTACAAATAAATTATTTTAAATCTAATATTTGTTCAATTTTTTAAAAATACATTGATTTTTATCTGTTCCTTTTCTAATTAGCATAGCAATTGTTTAGGCATAAATGTTGTAAATACTTAGGAATAATTTATTATCACAAACACTCCCCTCGTGGTCTTTTTTTTGTACTATCCAATAATAAAATTTTGAATTATTAAATCTTTAAAGAGCTGGTAGAGTGAAAAATACACCGTCTTCTACTGGAGAGCTGCAAAGTAGTACACAGCCTATTTTTTTTAATAGTGATCATTTGTTGTATATTTTTATTTTTAACATATCACTTAGCAATACATCAAATTATTTGGATTGTTTTATATTTGAAAAATATGTGAAAAATAAATTTAAAGTTCTCATTGTTCAGTTAAATTTTTTGCATTTCATATTTCAGAGAAAAGGCAAGCATGGTTATCCCTGAAGAAAGAGAAGGCAGAGACGAAACAAACTTAGACCTGGTAAGGGAAGCTACATCTACACATGCTTCCACTGACACTCGCAAAGCAGGTAAGTTCTTGCCATCTTCAAATCTGTGCTTTATACCTTAAGATAAACTTATTTGTATGCATTTGTCATTTATAAACCCTTCATTTGTAAGTTGGGAACTACTGGTACATGATCTCTGAAGTTCTTTCCAACACCATAATTCTGGAATTCTGTCTTGTAGAGTCACTTTTGACAATCAGACCCATTATGTCTTTCAGCAAAATCAAATTGGGCTAACTGTGAGAGGTACACCAGCAGTATTCAACCTAGCTTTATATCCAAAAAAAATCTTATGTAGGAAACTTGATAGTGCCATGCACCTAATTTGGGATAGTATAAAGTATTTTTCAGAAATTTTGTGGATGATTGTTAATAGACGTTGGTTAAAAACTCTTTCCAGACATTAATCATAGTTGAACAAAAGACGGTTTTAAACTTTAAATAAACTTGTAGTCCTTATTCAAATATATTTCTTTCTTTAACATTCTAAATAGTTGTATTCTTTTCATAGGTGGCCAGGAAAAGATTAATTTGCAACAAAGCATAATTGTGGATATGCGAGAATTTCGAAGTGAACTTCCGTCTCTGATTCACCGACGTGGCATTGACATTGAGCCAGTTACGTTAGAAGTTGGAGATTATATCCTTACTCCAGAAATATGTGTGGAGAGGAAAAGTATCAGTGATTTGATTGGCTCTTTAAATAATGGTCGTCTCTATAGTCAGTGCATTTCCATGTCTCGATACTATAAGCGCCCAGTACTTCTGATTGAGTTTGATCCCAGTAAACCTTTTTCTCTTACTTCTCGAGGCTCTTTACATCAGGAGATTTCCAGCAATGATATTAGTTCCAAACTTACTCTTCTTACTCTTCATTTCCCAAGACTCCGTATCCTTTGGTGCCCCTCCCCACATGCAACTGCTGAGCTATTTGAGGAGTTGAAACAGAACAAGCCACAGCCGGATGCAACAATAGCCATGGCCATCACAGCAGATGCTGAAACCCTTCCTGATTCAGAAAAATATAATCCTGGACCCCAGGACTTCTTATTGAAAATGCCAGGAGTCAATGCCAAAAATTGTTGCTCCTTAATGAATCATGTTAAAAGCATTGCAGAATTAACAACTTTGTCACAGGATAACCTCTCAAGTATTCTTGGAAATGCTGCAAATGCTAAGCAGCTTTATGATTTCATTCATACTTCCTATGCAGAAGTTACAGCTCAGGGAAAAGTTAAAAAATGAAATCATAGCAGTGGCTTATTTTGATCATGTCGCTATACACTTTGTTGTCCTTTGTTATAATGGCAGTCATGCTCTTATTTCTTTGTTTTCCTTTCAGCCAGTGGAATATAAATCTTAAAATTTTCAAATCTGGAAATCATCTAGTCCAAGTCCTTCAGTGTACATATAAAGATACAAATGCCCAGAGAGGAAAAGTGACCTACCCATAGTCAAACAGCTAGTTAGTAGCCAGAGCTAGTCAGAGATCAAATCTCCTGACTCATAGGCCAATGTTCTTTCAATTATGCCACCTTGAGATCTTTATGACACGTCAAGGAAGTCTTTTTAAAGCTGTCAACTTTCTTCCTTTTTCCCCCAAATCATTCTTTTAGGATACTAACACAGTTAAAAATGAAGCAAGTCCCTAGTATCTATGTAAATTTCTTTAACTGTCTATGGATGAAGGAATTTTTTAATGAATTGAAATTGGTGCTTTTAAAAATGTGATAAAATACATACATATAGTCCAATTTTTCTGCGATGACTGAATGAAATAAACCAATGTACCACCAAAATCCCCAGAAGAAAAGAAACTGCCTTTTGCCAATACTGTCCAATTTCAATTGAATGAAAAGTACAACAGCTAGGAGAATTATTAGCCCGAATTTCTAATTAGGAAAATATATATAATGTAATATAATTTACCTAATTCATTTTTTTACTATAAAGTGAATTGCTTATTTGCAGAATTTGTGAGTATTGATAAAACCTTGGAATTTTCATCCTTCAAATACCCCTAGTCTCTTGGCCCCCTGAAAGATCAGAGTCTTATATGCTAGTGTTTCAAAGCTTTTTAATTCTTTTATCTTCCTACATATACCCTAAGACCATTTTCTCCCTCACATCCTGAAATACTCCTTGAAGTCATTTCTGAACTGTTCACTTCCACATATTGTGCAATTCTAGTACTATAGTGCTAATTATTTTCTTCTCAACTCCACATCCTGTTATGAGATCTGGATTATATGCAAATAAGTGGCTAACTAAACTGAAGTTTTGGTTTGTTGTTGTTTTGTTTTTTTTTTGTAGTTGAGTTTTTTCCAAAGAAATACTTCATAAGATTCGGTAAATAGGAAAATAATCATATATGATTTTAGGCTTAATACATTTTTGAAAATCATAACATTTTATAGAAAAAAAGGGGGCAGCTGGGTAGCTCAGTGGAGTGAGAGTCAGACCTAGAGACAGGAGGTCCTAGGTTCAAACCCGGCCTCAGCCACTTCCCAGCTGTGTGACCCTGGGCAAGTCACTTGACCCCCATTGCCCACCCTTACCAATCTTCCACCTATGAGACAATACACCGAAGTACAAGGGTTTAAAAAAAAAAAAAGAATCAGGTTGTTGCCACTTTTGTTAATGATTTTATTTAGCATTCTACTGAATATGTAAGATTTAAATTCTATTATTAAATTGGCTATAATAGAACAATCTATAATAATCTGGTCATTGACCATGAATTTTCTTAAACCTGATGTGGATTGACTGGGTTCTGTAAAATACAGTTCCATCTCACAAAGTTTGCATTCTTGTCTGTATGAGTCAGTGTATGTCACACAAAATGAAAGAAGAAAGAATTGCACACAACCATATAAATTTGTAAATGCCATTTGTATGTGGTGTCAGTGATACTTTTGGTCTAAGTTATTGACATTTAAAGTACACAAGGACTTTTTTAAAAACTGTACTTTTAAATTGAATTCATAGATTATCATTAATTACATTGGCTGTGATTATAAAATTGAGAGGTTGATTTGGAATGAGTGGTAGGGCAAGGAATCTATGAGAAAATCGCTTTTTTGATCATGTCAGAAATTTACTCATTGATTTTCCAAATAAAAAATGTTAAATTGGGACAGTGAGAGTTTCCTAAGTAATCATCTTACATTTACTTTTATATTCACTTTATTTTTGGAAATGAGTTCAAGATCAGCTAATATTTATTAAAATAGAATAAGTTCTTTTTAAAGATGCCAAATTTTAAATTATCCCATGTCTAGTAATCATAGATGTCAGTGTCAGAATTTATTAATACTCTTGTCTCTTGGCACTCTAATACTGTTATTCACTATTGTACATAATAGGTATTTTGAGAGCCGTTGATCTCTCTCCTGGATATTTGGGGTATAAAAGATATGTCATCATCAGTGAACCTTAAAATAACAATTGTTACTGACTCATTGTCAACCAGGTTAACTAATGCTCTCTTCCATTAAATAAAAGTATATGTCAATATGTATTCACATGTAAATATAGCTTATCATGGTTTTCTTGAATTGCATTAGAATCCTGAACTTGGAATGATGGAAATGTATACAATTTTAGACTTAAAGATTGAATAATCTTTTCATATTTTTAGGCTTTTGTTTATTTAAATTTTTATGTTTATTCATTTTTTCAGTATTCTTTTTTAAAATAAGCATTTATTTTTGAATTTGAAACTTCTCCCTCTATCTAAACCCCAACTCTGGTCTAGATAAAAATAGAATAATAAATATTTCCCATTTATTTGCATAGTTACCTCTTTTCTTATTTAGTATAGAAGAAAATATCTAAGTTGTGCCTTTACAATGGATTTAAGTATTCCTTAATCTTAAGTATGGGTTAGGACATATTTAAATATAGAATATCTATTCATGATATCTAGAAGATATTTTCTTCTAGTCCAGAAAAAGGTAGAAGATTAAGTTTTGATGCAAAAATGGCTTCATATCTGTATATAGAATTTATAAAAGGTCATAGACATGAAAATAAATTGAATGTTCCAAAACGGTTCTGAAAAGCTATAGACTGGGAATAAGATATGTCAGAGGAGCTTGCTTTTTAATAATAATTTAATGTTTTGGTTCAAAAACTTTTTAGAGATATTGTTTTATATGCATATGTTTTTTTCAACATGAAGAACTTTTAAGATATGTGATGTTTAGGGGGGAAAGAGCCCTTTCACAGATTTAAATTTGTTGAATGAAATTTAACTGGACTTCAGTAATCAATGTCACATGAAGTTGACTTATTTTTTTCATTGTATTTACTTTACATTTACTGCCTGATGCTAAGCCTCATGAAATCTGATATATAATATAATCATCATAATAGGCTAGACATTGGGATAGCCTATAAAATGCTGTTGTATTTTACTTTAAGGCTATTTAAGCAAGTAGGGGGAGAAGTGGCCAATTATAAATGGCTTATATCTATGCTAAGCAGAATATTTTGTATTAAAATTTATATTATTTATTATTTTCCTGGGTTTACCATTATGCAGTATAGCAAGGTATACAAAAGAATTTTTTAAATCTCAAAATAGAAGTACTTAGAGTAAATACAAATACAACTTAGACTTTTAAAAACATTCAGCATATAAAAACTTCTGAAAAAAACTACAAAACAAATGAATTCTTAAACTAAAATGTGCTTTTTACTACTATTTATTTTTATAATTTAGCTTGTTTAATAAAACCTTCCCTTCTCAAAATGCTTTCACTTTGGTCAGTTTCATTTTCTAGTTTCCATTTTTAACCCCGTTTCTCTAAAATAAAAACCTCCAATCTATTCCTCTACTTAAGTCTCATTATTATATAATTTGGAATTATATATATATATGAAGTTCAGAGGGCAAGAATTAGCCTTTTTATATCGTCAATACTGTATTTTGTTATGAATGAATGAAAGGGAATAATGTGTCAAGTATTAAGGAATACTAATACACAAGGAAAACCAGGTCTTGCCCTGGAGAAGTTTATATAAATAAAATCCCTTTAAAGATTTATATAAACTTATGAAGAATGAAGTAAGCTGAACCAGGAAAACAATGACTATAAAATAAAGTGAAAGAAGGATAACAAAAACAATTCTGCAAAATTATAGTGACCAAGCCAACGCCCAAGAAGAGATGAAAAAATGTACCTCACTTTCATTACTGGAGAAGTGGAGGGAAAGTGATTGGCACTGACCATAAGGGTGGAATATTTAATACATTGTCAGACATTATCAAATTTGCTAAATTTTCCCCCTTTTTTATTCTTATTACAAGAAATTATTCACCATAAAGGAGAGTGAGGAATACATTGGAAATGAATGTTATTTAAAAATAAGGGATATCGATAAAATAAACTATATATTTTTAGACAAAAATAAATAAACCTTTTCTTAACAAGGAGTACTCAAGCTTTCCAAAAAGAATAGAATAAATTCTCTTGGTATTTTCATTTGCACTCAGAAAAATAGAAGAGTTTTTGTTTTTGTTATTGTTGTTAATGTTGTTCAACTTCAGGAAAACCAGACCTCTGAATGTTTTTTTCCATATACTGTAGCACTGCCAACTTAGACTGGCATTTTTGGTGTTTGGTGTTGGCTAAAGCTCCGTATTCCATTCTAAAATTAGAGGTTGTGAATGTGAAAGATGGCTGTTGGATTTTTTGTAATAAGGCAGTGAAGGATAGTAATTTAATACCAAGACACTTGTATTTTTGCCTTAGTAGTGCTTTATTTCTCCTTTCTATTTACTAAACCATACTAGAGCTCATTATTACCTTTAATCAGAATTCCTTATCTGTATATCCAGCATCCATGGACTATCAGTAGACTAGGACCTACTTTGTAAGGAGTAAATTCATGAATGAATGAATAGACATTTCAGATGGTTCATTTCTTTATAAAAGCTTAAATTTAGCAGCACAACTCTCATTGGGGAAAAAAGACAAACTGATATGATAGGCCAAACATTTCAGGCAAACAGTTCCAGGCAATTATTGAAAAATAGGAATGGCACTTGTAATACTTTTTAATGGGAATCTATGCTAGATATATACAGACATATGTCTATCCCAGGAAGTTCAAACAGAGAGAGAGAGATGAGGGGAGAAAGAGATATGGGGGAGGGAGAGAGAGATTCATAGCAGTATTTTTGTGGTAGCAAAGAACTGGAAACAAAGCACATATCCCTCAACCGGGAATTACTAAATAAACTGGTTCTTAAACATAATGGACTATTATAACTCCCCTCCCCCCCTAGGAAAAAATGATAAATTCAGTGAATGTAGAAAAATTTGTATGAAATGATGCAACATGAAATCTGCAGAACCAAGAAAACAATCTACATAATGACTACAATATAAACAGGGGAGAGAAAAACAGTACTGTGTAATCACTAAAGTTGGCCAAAGGAAAAATGAGAAAATGTACATCTCTCCAGGAAAGAGGGGGAGAAGGAGCTACTGTTGTTGCTCTGTGTTGAATGTTGCATGTACCATCAGGCCTAGTTGATGTGTTGGTTGGTAAGTTTGACTGCACTGCTTTTTCCTGCCTTTTCATTCTGTATCATAAGAGATGGCTTACTAAATGGGGAGGTATATATAGTATATATTTTTAAATGAAGGTAATACTAAAAAAACTTTTTAAAATAGTTAAGTATCATGTGGATGTCTTTCCTGTAATTATAAAACTCTAGAATCTAATACAAGTTTAAAATTATTATACGGTGGGAGATTTAACTAGATGACTGATACTCTCTTCAGGATCCATTTTCCCCCAATACTACAACTACTATTTTGTTTGTTTTTAATTCAGAGATATTTTATTTTCCCAATTACATGTAATAATTTTCAAAATGTGTTTTCTAAAATTATAAGATCCAAACCATCTCCCCCCCTCCTTTCCTTTCTCCCACTTGGTAAGCAATTTGTTCTGGGTTATACATGCATTATCATGCAAAACACTTCCATATTGGTCATTGTACAATGATCATTAGATCAAGAGGGGGGGAATCTCCACAATAGTCACATCATCTCTTATGTTATGTTAACTTTGCAATTCTTTATACCTCTCATCTAATAGAGCTACCTACAAGGGGGACTTGTACATTAGGTTGAATTGCTTGATCAGAAAACTTAAATATAAAGTTGCTTTTCACCATCAGTCATCGAGGATTTAAGTGTCTACACTGTAGCATAGGCATGTTATTACTGTTAAAACATTTTTATATAAGTAACAGCCATGTTCTACATTCAGAACTCATAATTCTACGAGGAATACAAAGATGAGAATGCAAGTAAGCCGTTCTTAAGGACTTTACATTGTAATAAGTAAAAGAAACGCTTAAGTATATACAAAATTTATGCAAAGTTTGAGAAAGATTTCATAAGGGGTGTCAAATGAGCTGAGCTTCAAAGGAAGCTAGGGATTTTAAGAGACAGAGAGGATATGGAGTATAGTTTGGCTGAAGGCATGGAAATAGAAACTGGAATGTCCTGTGTTGATAATCAGCTTAAGTTTGGCTGGACAGTAGAGTACATGAAGAGGGATGATATATAGTTGAATCCAAACTGCAGTATCCTTTAATGACAAAGGACTTTGTTTTTCATCTTAGTGGTAATAGGGAATTGTGAGTTTATTGTGCAAGGGAGTGGTATGTTCAGATCTAGGTTTTAGGAAATAATTTTTTACAGTTAAGTAGAGAATAGCTCCTTGAAGCATTAGTCCAAGCAATGAAAGACTGAATTAGGATGATGATCATGCAGATGGAGAAAGGGGATGCTATTGATGTACAATTAGTACAACACAATAAAAATCGATTGGATATATGATATGAAGAGTATGATTGGGAGCAGCTGGGTAGCTCAGTGGATTGAGAGCCAGGCCTAGAGAAGGGAGGTCCTAGGTTCAA
Source organism: Gracilinanus agilis (assembly GCF_016433145.1). Lineage (NCBI taxonomy): Eukaryota > Metazoa > Chordata > Mammalia > Didelphimorphia > Didelphidae > Gracilinanus > Gracilinanus agilis. The sequence continues at coordinate 181,202,022 of NC_058130.1, read as the reverse complement.
ATTTGGCCTCAGACACTTCCCAGCTGTGTGACTGTGGCCAAGTCAATTAGCCCCCATTGCCTAGCCTTTACCGCTCTTCTGCCTTGGAGTCAATATTGACTCCAAGACGGAAGGTAAGGGTTTAAAAAATATATATGATTCCTTTAGGGTTGCAAACCTGGATAACTCTAAAAATGATAATACCTCCAACAGAAAGGGAGGTTTGTTCTATTTGGCTAATGATGAGCTTTATCTGGTTTAAAATGACTAATAGACAGTTGGTGATGTAAGACTAGAACTTAGAAGAAGCTAAAGCTGAAACTATAAATGTAAAAGTAATCTGCATTGAGATAATAATTGAACCCATGTAAGTTGGTGAGGTCACCAAGAAATTGTAGAGAAAGGAGGATGCAGGACAAAGCCATGAGGGATACTCATAGTTAAGAGGTACAATTTAAATGATGCAGCAAGAAACTAAGGAGTCATCAGACAGAAGGAAAAGAAAGTAATTTTCAAATAAGCAGACCCTAGAGGGGAGAGAGTATCCAAGGAGAGTATCATATGCTGCAAAGAAGTACAAAAAGATGAGCTCTGAGAAAAAGCATTGCATTCATTGCCTTGGCGATTGAGTGCTCACCAGTAACCTTGAAGAGTTCAGTTGAGTGATGAAGTCTGAAGTATTCTGATACATTATAGAACTGGAAAGCTGGAATGGCCTTTCAAGGCCTTCTGTTTTGGTTATAGAACCTTGGCAGCTCCTTTGTGAGGTCTGCTTAAATGTAAATTGGCAATAGAGATTGGCCTAGCCCCCTCTGCTTTGGAATTTGGTTCTGGATATAACTGTTTTACAGGCTTCTTTGCCATCAGTTTATGAAGCAAAAAATGTGCTCAGTAATGTTGTCTTGGAAACTGAAAGTAAATGTTCAGCAGCTTTAGACAACCAATACTAAACCTTCATAGAGATTTTTTTTTTCTTTTTCAGGGTTGTACTGAACTTACTGTAATTGGGGCAGCAGAGTTGCTATGGTGATTTGTTATTGTCAAAACAGAACATTTTGCCATAATGTCTCAAAGCAACAGATAAATCTATTTTATGTAGATTTGAACATAACATGAATAATTGTTGAAAATCCTCCATACTTCTATTAGCAGATGAGTGCACAAATTTTAAATTGAGACTGAAAGGGGTATTAGCTAAAGGGTCTATTTTAACTTTTGGAGTTAAACCTTTGCCATGCATATAAATAACAAGTATTGGCTCACAGGATTAGCATTTAAGCTGGAGAAGTATTGCAGCTGAAAAAGGGTTGATCATTGGAACAATTATATGGCTAATTGCTCCAGTATGGGCATATCCTAACAATTATGACTCATGCCCTACTCTGTAACTGTTAGGTCTTGTGATGAGCCAGAAGAAATGGGCATAAAAAGCAACTTGTTCCTTCCATCCCTCTTGTAAATCTTTTTGGGGTTTTATGTTCCATCATGCCTATAGTTGGGGGCAGGGCACCCTGCATAGGGAGCTCAGCGCCATCACCCATAGGGGTCACTATTGAGTCATATATATCACCTGCCTAAATTGAGAGTCACTGGACAATCTGAGGATAACCACACATTGATTTGGGAGTACATCTGCCTTTGATACAAGAGAAAGAAATACTGTGTGATTTCCAGCATGACTCACTATAAACAAACCAGAGCAATTTCAGTGCCTCTTATCAAAGCATGTCTATATGCTCTTGGGCTGAGAGTGAGTCAGGAGAGAAGTCACAAGTCTTGTTTTGGTTTATGAGCTTTTTTGTTTTTCTCATAGCAGAGGTGGATTTCTTTAGTGGTAGTTTTGCTTTGCTTGGAGTGCCTTGAATAAAGATTGGTTTCCAAATAGATGCTGATTATGATCTCAGGGTGAACATAAGGTGAGGATGCAAAACAAGCTTCTTAAGCCCTCCCAGATTGAATGGAAATTGGTCCCTACTCATCATTAAGATATTTGTCATTAAACCCAACACATTCTTTTCTTTTTTCCTGTTTGGATCAATTTATTACCTATATTTATGTGCACAGCCAAGATGAAGATTAGGTTATATAACTACTACTATAGCTACATCCCTGGAGGGACCTCAATTTTGTACTCTCTGATGCTGTCCCCAAACCCAAGGGAATGTGTATATTAGAGGAAAGAGACTAGGGATAAAAGCCTAAGAAATGTGAGTCAGAGTTATTGTTACTCCCCTGGCCACTAAAGGGGTATAATAGAAGCAGAAATGGCATGTCAAAGATATGGAGGGGAAGAGAAGAGTAGAGAAAAGAAAGGGAGAAAGAATGCTGTCGATAGAAGAAGTAAGTAAACACATTAGGTGTTTCTCAAGCTATATCCTATACAGCATAAATGTATGAGCAAATGTGGCCACATACTTAATTGTGTTCAAGTCAGGTCAAGTCAACTGCATTTATTACCTATGTCCTGGAGCGAGTGCTATGGGGCATTACGGAAACCATGAAAACGATAGTTCCTTGCATTCAAGGAGTTGGAAGAAATTGATTACATTCAGATTTAATGGCTTACTATTTACAAGGCACCATGACAACATGTAAATGCTTCAATACTTCAAAAGATGCATGATTTCATGAATGCACAAGCTACCTTTGTGGAAGCAAATTATAATCCCTCCATTTCTTAGAGACATACGTTTGCTCCGACCCAACAAATGAATCGTCGGGTAGTAATTAGTCTTTCAAAACTTAGGCTAATCCTTAGACAACTGATAAAAGTCTTTTGCTGGGTCCAAACTTTTTCCTTTTATTATTCCTTTTTTTAAAATAATGAAACTTTTATTGAAGCTTTTTAAAATATCACTGCCACTTTCAAATGCCTCTACTCCACCCTCAACTTCACCTCAGCTCCAATATAACCTTATCTTGCAACAAATCCCAAAACGCTTACTGGAGTTTTGAGCTATTAAAATTTAAATCTATTAAGTTAATTATTGCTGTATTAAACTACTTCAACTTAAAATTACACTAAATTTTTTAGTACATTCTGTATAGCCAAGCATATCAAAATAACACATTGATCATGCCTGAAAAATATTATTTAACACCTCTCTGCTGTGAGGTGAGCCCATCCTTCACCATCAAGTCTTCCAAAGTCATAATTGGTCCAGAGTTCTGGAGTCTTTCGGTGTTGTTTTTCTTTATATGATTGAGTTCATTCTGGTCTGCTTAATTTACACCATCAGTTCATATATGTTCCCAAATTTCTCTGGATTCTTCATATTCCAAAGGCAGATCTGATATAGTAGAGTTGTCCTCAGAATCAGAAAGCCTTGAGTTCAAGTCTTCTCTACCTTCATCATATATGGGAGACCTGGTGCAGCTAGGTGGCTCAATAGATTGAGAGCCAGGCCTAGAAACGGAAGGTCCTGAGTTAAGATCTAATCTCAGACACTTCCTAGCTATTTGAACCTTGGCAAGTCACTTAACTCCACCCCACCCCCATTGCCCACCCCTTACTGCTCTTCTGCCTTGGAATCAATACAGAATATTGGCTTTAAATTGGAAGGTATGGGTTTGGTTTTGTGACTCTGGACAAATCATTTATATAACCTCTTGGTATCTCTTAGGTATTTCCCTAAGACAATAAGTTACAGAGCAAGTGCCGATCTGTACTGATGGAGAGATTCCTCTCCTAGAGCAATCTAGGTTGATTAAACTAGAAGTGGTTCAGAAAATGAACATAAATTATTCATAATCATTATTTCTTATGGTAAATAAATAAATAAATGCATTTATTAAGCACTATACAAGGGCTTGGGGATACAAATAGAAAAAGTGAGACAGTCCCTAACCTCAATGATCTCTCACACTTAACTGGAGAAAACAACAAATAAGAGTTTAGCTTTAGAGTGAACAAAAAGGCCCAGGGATCCTCAGGTGGTAGTGGCTAAAGGTCTGGATGTGTGGCAGCAAAGTAAATGGTAAGGGTCAGAGGACCTTAGGATACAAATGGAAAGCAAATAGGAGACCTGGTGGTCTGCCAGTTTAACAGTAGAATTGTATTTGGTGACTCACAGCTAATCCAGACTGTAAAACAGTGATTCCCAAAGTGGGCGCCACCGCCCCCTGGTGGGTGCTGCATCGATCCAGGGAGGCGGCGATGGCCACAGGTGCATTTATCTTTCCTATTAGTTGTTATTAAAATTTTTTTAAAAATTAATTTCCAGGGGGCTAAGTAATATTTTTTCTGGAAAGGGCCAAAAAAGTTTGGGAACCACTGCAAAAGAAGACATGCTGCCCTTCTCACTCAGTAGCCCTAATAGTGTCTTGGCAGACTAGAGTCAGGATAGAGGGGAAAAAAAAGAGGGAAGAGTTTTGCCACTTTCCATCCAACTGCCCCAAATGGGGTCTGGGGAACCCCAGCTAGCTAGGGTGGAGCAACTGGAAATAAGGGGGAAGTGTGCTCCCACCTGGCCTTTCTGAATGGTGGCCAAATAATATTCCATTATATTCAGATGACTATCTGTTCCACCATTTCCCAAATGATGGGAATCCATTTCCCTCCCATGTATTTGCCATTACAAAAAAGTGTTGTTAGAACAACTCTTTGTAGATTTCAAACCTTTCTGTCTGTCACTGATTTCCTTGGAGTGTATGCCTAGATATTAGTATTAGTGAATGAAAGTTATGTGAGTGTATATGCATATGTATATATGCATATACATGTATCTTTGTATAATTGTATTTGTGTAAGTATATACATATATATGTGTTTTGTGTTTTTATGTATTTGTGTGTGTATACATATATAGTTTAGTGATTTTTTAAATTTAATTCCAAATTCAGATAGTGAGTTTTTTATCTCAGTCATTGGGTCTTTGTGATTGTTGAACACTAACTAGGCTACCAAATTCATTTTCTTCTAAATACTGTTTGATTGGTTTATTTCTATATTTTTTTAGCCTGTACCAAATTGCTTTGAAATATAGTTCAAGATCTGGTTTTGCCGAGTTCTCTTTTGTCCCCATTTCCCCATTATTCCTCTTTATACCCTTGACCTTTTGTGCCTCCATATGAATTATGTTATTAATTTTTTCTAATTCTATAAACAATTCTTTAGTAGTTTAATTGATATGGCACTGAATAAGTTAATTGAGCTAGTATTTTCATTTGTTTTTGTTATATTGTCTCAGCCTATGGGCAATTAATATTTTTCGAGTTATTTAGGTCCATCTTTATTTTCATAAATAATGATTTGTTGTTGCATTTATAGAGTTCTCAGGTTTATCTTGGTATGTATTTTATATATTCTGTGGTTATTTAAATGGAATTTCTCTTTCTTCTCTTCCTGCTGAGGAAGGAAGTCTTTTATTATCTGTCATTCTGATGAATGTGCTATAGTTGCTTTGATTTATGTTTCTCTTATTAATGACTTAGAGCAGTGATGGGCAAACTTTTTAAAGAAGGGGCCAAAGGAAAGGAAATGCTCCTCTGACAGTCTGTTTCTAAGGCAACTCTTTGGAAGTTTCATTGTATTGTGTCCTACTCATTGTATTAGTCAGATTAGGAATAAAGTCGAGCTGCTGGATAGAACATTTCAGGGGGCTGCATCTGGCCCAAGGGCTGTAGTTTGCCCATCACTGATTTAGAGCATTCTTTCATGTGACTATTGACAAGTCTTCATTTTTTCTTTTAAAAACTACTTATTTATGCCCTTTGTCTACTTCTCTGTCAGGGAATGGGTTTTTTTTTTCCTTCCATGTTTGCATCATTCCCTAGATATCTTAGATAGCAGACCTTTGTGATAAATTTTTGTTTTTGTTCCCCTCCCCATTAATTGCTTCTCTTCTTATTTAGGAGGATTTGTTTTGTTTTCACAAAATATTTTCAATTTTCTTTCATTCAAATTGTCCATTTTGGTTTTTATGGTTACTTCTATCCCTTTTCTAGTTAAGCATTTTCCCCAAATCTTTACTTTTTTTAGAACCCTTATCTTTTGTCTTAGAATGGATCCTAAGTGGTGGTTCCAAGGCAGAACTGCAGTAATAGCTAAGCAATAGGAATTAAGTGATTTATCCAGGGTCACACAGCTAGAAAGTGTCTCAGGACAGATTTGAACTCAGGAACTGTCATCTCCAGGCCCAGGACTCTATCCACTGAACCACCTAGCTGACCCCCAAACTTTTACTCTTAAGTCATTGGGCTCTCTTTTTTTCTTTGTAATCTACTTCATTTGGTGATATTAACTCCCATGAGTTTAATTTTAATCTCTATGTAAATGATGTCCAGTTCTATAAAACCTCCTTGAGTCTTTCTCTTAGGCTATAGACCCACATCACCAAATACTGGTTAGAAACTTTGAACTGAGTGTTTCATAGACATCTTAAACTCAACATCTCCAAAATAGAAATAATTTTCTTTTCCCAAAAACCCCCTCTTCTCCTGAACATCCCTATTTCTATTGAGACATCCAAATATTCAACTTTGACGTCATCCTCAACTTCTCATTTGTACTCCATATTTCCAATAACTTGCCAGAATCTTATTATTTCTACCTTCCCATCTCTAGTATAGCGCCCCCTTCTCTCTACTCACATAGCCACTACTCTAATTCAACTCCTTACCACCTCTCACGTAGATTATTGCAAAGGCCTCCTAATTTAGTCCCCCTCCCTCAAATCTCTTTCCTTCTCTAATTCATCCTCCACTCAACTTCTCCTAAAGCAGCGATGGGCAAACTACAGCCCGGGGGCCAGATGCGGCCCCCTGAAATGTTCTATCAGGCCCTGCAACATTATTCCTAATCTGACAAATACAATAAGTAGGCTACAATACAATGAAACTTCGATAGAGTTGCCTTAGAAACAGACTGACAGATGAGCATTTCCTTTCCTTTGGCCCCCTCTTTAAAAAGTTTGCCAATCACTGTTCTAAAACAGGCCTGACCATCTCCCATACTCAATACCCATACTCAATAAGCTCCAGAGTCCCTCCTTAATAATCTAGAACCAAATATAAACCCTTGCTTCAGCATTTAAAACTTCACCACCGGCCAGCTTCCTCCCTTTTCTAGTTCCTTTATATGTTAATCTTTTCTACATACTCTCTAGTCTAGGCATAAGAAACTATCTGTGGTTCTTCACACACATCACTCCTTCTCCTCTCTGTATCATTTTGCCTCCCCCCCTTTCATGGAATGCCCAACTTCCTCACCTTTGACTCTATGGATCTCCAATCTCTTTCAAAACAGCTGAAATGCCACTTTCTTTCCTTTTTTTTTTTTTTTTTTAAACCCTTACCTTCCGTCTTGGAGTCAATACTGTCTATTGGCTCCAAGGCAGAAGAGTGGTAAGGGTAGGCAATGGGGATCAAGTGACTTGCCCAGGGTCACATAGCTGGGAAGTGTCTGAGGCCAGATTTGAACCTAGGACCTCCCATCTCTAGGTCTGGCTCTCAATCCACTGAGCTACCCAGCTGCCCCCTGAAATGCCACTTTCTAAAGGAGTCCCTTCCCAAAATCCCCAACTACCAGTGCCTTCCCCTCTAAGGGGACTCTACAGTTTCTCTTCATGTACACACCCACATACATATGCAATACATACACATGATCTACTTATATATGTGTATATTCACACATACATATATACATACTATTTATACATATGTATGTTTTTGCTATTTATATATGTGTATATATATATATATGTTCACATAAAAAAATGTAAGATTTAGAGGGGAGCATCAAAGTTCTTAAATGCCATTCCATTAGAATTCAAGTACTGGCAGATTTTATCATGCTGAACAGACTTTAGGTACATTTCCAACCTATGTCTATTTTCCTAGGTTTTATATATATATATATATATATATATATATATATATATATATTCCTTCTACAAGTAAAATCTGAGCTTCAGTTCCTATCCCTATACTCCATCATATAAGATCTAATAAATATTTCTTGACTTGTCTTGACTTGCCTTACTGGGGAATGGTAATGACCCTGGATTCTACAAGGTTTTGCTAAGATTATGTGCATGTTCTGGCAGGTTCTGATAAGCTAAAAAGTCTTCTCCTTTAGGTCCAGTGAAGAATGTATGTCTGCCACCCAAGAAACAGAGAGGCTCATTAACAGATTTTTGGCAATCAGGTTACGACAGCAATAGCAACTCATGAAGATTCTCTTCTATGGTCTTCTATCTTCTATGCACTCTGCATAGTTGGAGGTAATATTTGTACACCAGTAGAATAATAATCATAATCATAATCATCATTACAATCATCATCATCAGCAGCAGCAGCAGCAGCAGCAGCACCATCATTCCACTCCAAAACTTACTAATTATGTGATAAGGAAAACCACAAATTCTCACAACCTCATCTTCTTCATCAGTAAAGTGGGATGCAGACATTTGCATGACCTATCACATAAAACTTTTGTTGGAAAAGCACCTGATAAAGGCAGAACAATAGAAATATGTTATTATTAATAAAATTATGGTTCCTTATTCAAGTTTCTGAGTACCTAATACATTATGCTGTTACATGCTAGCAGTATGCATAACTGTACGATTTAGAAAATTAGTGTTTTCTCCTGTTTCAAGGAGTGCAACATCTTACCCACCATCTTCTCTCCAACTTCAGTCTTTATGCTAAAGGACTTAATATTCACATGGATATTTCTTTGAATTCTCTATTCTCCAAATTCCTTAGCCTCCATAAATGCATGGCCTATATTTTTTGTATTCTCTCTAGCCACACATAGATCACTCATTAGGTCACTCATTACCATTCTCCTTCTCCTTTTCTGACTCTCTCTGTGTCTGTGTCTCTGTCTCTATTTGCCTTTGTATTTGTCTTGCTCCTCCCCAATTCAATCACTCACTATTTCATTGTCGTTTTCCTATTGCCTTCAAAATACACTGGC
>NC_058130.1:181091963-181190137 GCF_016433145.1 Gracilinanus agilis | reverse complement strand
ATATAAACTCCAATTACAGCAAATATTTTTTTAAAAAAGGGTTTGAGGTAAATAAGCTATTTCCAAGATTAGTATAATCACATGAAAACAATGCTTTGCAGACCTGGCAGCTATAAGTAGAATTAATGCTTCTATACAACAAATGTTTTATTTAATCTAACAACCACTATGTTGTAATATAATTTGATTTTGTACAGTTTGTACTTTAGTTACTTCAAACAGGAAGAAGAGATCTGAGCTATAGCTGAATTCTTATGGCCCGGCTAGCACGTTCCTTCAAAATTCAAACTGCCTAGCCCTCTAAACAGAACCCCTAAACCATACCTCCTTCCCCAAAGACACATGTATACAAGGAAAAAAACCTAGGAACTAAGGGGATCAATTGATGGGTGGAGAAGCACTGGCACAGTAAACATTGCAGGACATCCAGTGTTTTTGTGATGCGTCTCTTTCTATAGAGTTTCAAGTATTTTTTTCTTCCTAAATTGACCAGTCAACAAGCTTTTCTTAATCATCTACCATGTGCCAGGGAATATGTTAAGTGCCAGGGATACAAATAAATCAGAATTTTATCCCCCTTTAACTCTAAATAATTATGTATAGATTGTGAAGAATGTTTCTAACGATATATTTGTTTAAGCTGACAATAAAATAAGTTGAGTAGAATATCCTGTAGGCTAATATTCAATTCAATGAACATTTATTAAGCATTTGGAAGAGTTGTATAAACACAGGCACATAATGCATTGGTGGTGTAGCTGTGAATTGGCCCAATCACTGTGAAAAGAAATTTGGAATTATGCAAAGAGAATTACTAAAATGTTCATCACCCAGAGATTCTACTGCTATTGGAATTCAATCCAAGGAAGTCAGTGATAAGAGGAAAGTTGTGTGTGTGTGTGTGTGTGTGTGTGTGTGTGTGTGTGTGTGTGTGTGTGTGTATATATATATATATATATATATATATATATATGTATGTATATATATTTGTAGCAGCACTTTTTGTTATTAAATAACTAAAAACAAAGTAGATGCCCATCAATTTGGGCCTGGCAAAATAAGTTTGTGGCAATCATTAAATAGATGTTACTGTGTCTTAAAAAATGATGAATAGTAAAAACACAGAGAAGCTCTGAAAATGTGAATTGATGCAAAATAAAGTAAGCACTTTCATCTGAAGAAAGCAATATAAATAACTACAACCACATAAAAGGAAACAAAAACAAAATGGAAATCAAATGCCTTGGAATTATAATGATCAAGCTAGAGTCCAAAGAAGAGCTATAAAAAAACATCCCTTCCCTTTCTGTGGGGAGGTGTGGAGTCTATGAGTGTGGAACACTTATTTTTGTTGTTCAGTCGTTCAGTAATGTCCAACTCTACATGACCTCACAGGGTTTTCTTGGCAAAAATACTGAAGTGGTTTGTTATTTCCTTCTCCAATGTGTTCCCATTTCACAGATGAGGAACTGAGGCAAATAGAGGTTAAGCAATTTCCTAGTTGGGAAAGATTGAAGGCAAAAGGAAAAGGGTACATCAGAGGATGAGATGGATAGATAGTATCATGGAAACAATGAACATGAACTTGAGCAGATTTGAGAGATAGTAAGAGGATAGAAGGTCCTGGAGTGCAGTGCTATGGTCCATGGGAACTTGAAGAATTATATATGATTGAACAACAGCAAGACTTGCCCAGGATCACACAGCTAATAAGTGTCTGAAACTGGATTTGAATTTAGATCTTCCCGATTTCAGGTCTGTTGCTCTAGCCATTGCACCACTTACTGCCTCGTTTTCCTGTCTTAGTCTTGTTGAACCATTTTTCCTCTTCACTTTTTAATCTTTGTTTCATTACTTCATTGTAAGAAATAATAAATGGGAAGAAATCAGAAAAGCCTGAGAAAACATGAATAGATGCAAAATGAAGTAAGCACTTTCCAATAAGGAAAATAATATCAATAACTTCAATCATATAAATGGAAACAACAATAAAACAGAAACAGGATGCCTTGAAATTATAATGATCGGGCCAGGCTCCAAAGAAGAGATAGGAAAAGCATGACTTTCCTTTCTCTAAAGCAGTGGTTCCCAAACTTTTTTGGCCTACTGCCCCCTTTCCAGAAAAAGTATTACTTAGCCCCCTGGAAATTAATTTTTTTTAATTTTAATAGCAATTAATAGGAAAGATAAATGCACCTGTGGCCATCACTGCCCCCCTGGATCGCTGCAGCACCCACCAGGGGGCGGTGGCACCCAATTTGGGAATTGCTGCTCTAAAAGTAAAGGAGTCTAAGAGTATGGAACACTACTGAGCAAGAGAGAGAAATTCATTGGTAAATGTAAGTAATATAACCCCCTGCCCCCCTCAAAAAAAATCACCTTTTAAAAAAAAAAAGAAAAAATCGAGAGTTGTCAAAATGTGTTTGGATGAGCTACCAGGAAAAATATGTTTCTGGCTTATATTTGTGCTAAGATGATGGACAAGTTCTGGATGGTTTATTTAGTTTACCTTTTGTCTATCCTCAAAGTCTAGAGAGTTCAGAGACACAGCATTTCCCAGCACAGTGCCATGTACTCTGTAGCTGATTGATGGATTGAAATGTTCAGTTAGTACAGGCAGAAGAAGGTCTCCAGATGGATGCCTAATGATCCCCAGTGGGGAACTCATGCATGAGAACTTGGATTCAAGATGTTCTAAATTAACCCTACCCATTCTCATCAGCATTATGTTTCACTTGTGTGCTGAATTAAATTTTATCATTTTGTGACCTTGAGCCAATAACATCATCTTTTTGGGCTTCAATTTCCTATCTGTAAAGTGAAAAGATTAAACTAGAATCTGGTTCATCTAGGTGCTAGGTTGTTTCTGAAATCTCCTTCAAATCTGCTATTATATGTTTATAATTTCCTGATCTTGGTTTACATGTGACTTTGGAGAGAAAATCATTTTATAAATGTTACCAACTCCCTGATTACATTTTTCATTTCATGAGAAGAAAATGAAACAAAAGATTGCCAGCAAAATTATCAGAGGAATAGAAAGTAGATACTACAAGGGGAAATTGGCTTATATTTTCATTTAAGAATACATTGTGGGGGCAGCTGGGTAGCTCAGTGGATTGAGAGCCAGGCCTAGAGACAGGAGGTCCTAGGTTCAAATCTGGCCTCAGACACTTCCCAGCTGTGTGACCCTGGACAAGTCACTTGACCCCCATTGCCTACTCTTACCACTCTTCTGCCTTGGAGCCAATACACAGTATTGACTCCAAGAGGGAAGGTAAAGATTTAAAAAAAAAAAAAAAGAATATGTTGGGAGCATCTAGGAGAGTGAGAAATACACTCCAGTCCTAAACCTAATCCTGCCTCAGGATTCCCTCCCCTTAGCTGCTTCATGCCCCAATTAGAAACATCTAGGGCAGAGATGAAAAGCCTGTGGCTTTTTTGTATAACCCTTAAAAAAAAATAAACTGAGGTTTAGTTTTATTAACCCAACACATATAAGCTTATAGTGTAGCAAAATAGTTCTGATTTTTCTAAGATTTTATGTAACTGGTTGCGTGGTTGTTTTCCTTTCTGCAATGCTTGTAATACTGTTATATAAAGCTCATCAAAACTGCTAGATTGTTTAAAGTGAGATGCCGCTTGTGAATGAACCTTTTCACATAGCCCCAGAATCCAAACTTGCCATAGCAGATGATAGATACTCATATGGAAGATCAGTGGAATCTGCAGATAACCAGCTGAAACCAAACATCAAGTTCTTATTTCACAAGAGACATAAACAAAATCATTAAACTGTGTTTATTCCTAAGTGCTAAGCAAGATATCCTTTAAAATATGTTATATGTTAATCCGTGTATATATGTAGACAGAATGACAAAATTGTCATTGCTCAGTTATGTCTGACTTTTTATGACCTCTTGGACGATAGCATACCAATACAGACCACGAGGTTTTCTTGGCAAAGATACTGGAATGGTTTTCACCAGTGGATTGAGGCAAGCAGAAGTTAAATGACTTGCCCAGGGTCACACAGCTAGTGTCTGAGGACATATTTGAACTCAAGTCTTCCTGACTCTTAAGTTCAACTCTCTTATCTACTGAGCCACCTAGCTGTCGATGATAGATAGATAGATAGATAGATAGATAGATAGATAGATAGATAGATNTTGATAGACAGATAGATAGATAGATAGATAGATAGATAGATAGATAGATAGATAGATAGTCAGACAGTCAGACAGATAGACATAATTTTCACTGTTTATCTCAAAGCCCAGATAGAGATAGCTTAGCTGACTTTAGATTCCCTGTCCCCAAATTAGGGAATAATTAGCCTACCTCTACCAAAATGCTCTATTTTTTTCTCATTTAAGCACAATAGAATGGAAGTTCCAGGAGGACCTAGTCTATTAAAGGTTTCATCTTGAATTTTTTTATCTGTTGTATCTTCTCAACCTGCCATACTTCTGTCTAGAGGTACCAGGAAGGATACTCCCACTCTCTAGGCAGACCAACAACTGCTAAATTGCTTTTAGTCTTAAGAGTGTTGCCTGGGACACTGTGAGGTTAAACCCAGGGTCACCCAGACAATTTTGTGGCAAGAGAAGGGACAGAAAACCATGTTCACAAGCTACCTCTCACTTGCCACATTTTGGCACTTCATACTTGTTGAAGGGAGGACCAGAGAGAAAGTAAGGAAGAAGAAATTTACCAGGAGGGCTTCAAAAGAAAGAGAGTTGTCCTCTTGAATTAGAACTAGAATTCATTTTCCAATAGAAACAATATCATCAAAGGTGGTTAGATATAGTTGGCATACTAATGCACTGTGGTATAGCAGAAAGGGCTCTGAGCTTGTGGTAGGTAGGATAAGAGCTAGGTTTCCATTCCAGTTCGGATACTAGTTGTGTGATCATGGAAGAGTTTATTAAATCCCTGTGAGTTTATTTCTTCAACATGTGAAATGGATATAAATATCTTCTTACTACCAACCCAACACGGGTGGTATCAGGATAGTACCCCTTGGGCTGCCCTTCTCCTTTTCCCCCATGAAACTTGTTGGATTTCCCTAAGGATGACTAGTTCAAGTTATTATTCTTTGGCTCCTCACTCCTAAAACTATACCTCTTAAGCAGATGTTTTTAACTTTCAGTAAACAATCAGAGACATGATTACTTTAGAATAAAGCCATTTATTGGAATAACATAGTAAGATGATTTGTATTAGGGCATCCTCCAAAAAACCTAGGGCACAGGGTTCAGCAAAAAAATATCATGAGATGAGTCCATTGTTTCTACCAATCTTTACTTGCAAGCACTGCTCAAAATCTCTTAAGGAAAGGACTCTGCAAGCCTTCGAGTGCTATATAAATGTGAGCTCTTTATAAATAGTATTACTATATGTCATTTCCATTTTTGGTTAAATAGGCTTTTGTGGGCGGCCATGGAAATCTTAACTTCTATAGCTAAATGGATCTGTGATCTCCAAGTTTAGCTCCTCGCTCTCTGGCCTTCCCCACCTCTCTACAAGCAGCCTTCTCACAGTGGAGATGCTTCCATCCTTTGACCCTTTAATCTAATTGGTAAGTCCTTGGCCCAGACCATACTCACTTAGGGTGAGCTCCTTTCCCTACCCTCTGGACTTCTCTACCTCTTTACTAACAGACTTGCCCCAGAGGGTCTATTTTCTTTACCCCTCCCCGCCAGCTCCCTTTAATCTATTATCTTCCCCTACTAGAATGTAAGCTCCTAGACAGTTGAGAATGCCTTTTAGTTTATGTGTCCTCTGTATGCCTAGTGCTTAGTGCAGTGGCCTGTAGTAAATATAGAAAGTGCCTAATAAATACTTTAGCAAGCTATTCCGTGGCTTCACATCCTATGTAAATCTCGTCTAATTTGTTGTTCAATTGTCACTCATGCCCAACTCTTTGTGACCCCATGTGCCATAGCATGCCAGGCCTTTCTATCTTCCCCATCTCCTGAAGTCTGTCCAAGCCCAAGTTCATTGTTTCCATGACACAATCTGTCTCATCCCCTGTCATCACCTTCTTTTGCCTTCAATCTTTCTATCAGAGTCATTCCCAATGAGTCCTATCTTCTCATTATGTGGCCAAAGTATTTAAGCTTTGGCTTCCCTATTTGACCTTCCAAGGGAGTGATCTGAATTAATTTCTTCAAGTATTGACTGATATGATCTCCTTGCTGTCAAAGAGATTCTCAAAAGTCTTCTGCCTCGTTTCTGCAGCACTGAGCTTTCCTTATAGTCCAACTCTCACAGCGGTACACTCCTACTGAAAAAAACTCTAGCTTTGACTCTACAGACCTTTGTTGGCAAAGTGATGTCTCTGCTTTTTAGTATGCTGTCCGGATTTGCCATAGCTTTCGTCTATGTCCTCCTGCAAATCCTACATAGGTTTTCCTCTCAAAATTCCAGGGATTCTCCTCTAAGTTTCCTAATCTTACCTCAGTACCAATGTAGCATACAGACTACCTGTTATCTGTTATCTGTTGATTTACAACTCCTTTTCTGACTGTGTAGCTTCGGTGATATCTTTTATGATTCTTTTTGCTTCCCGTTTGTCTTTGGCATTATGGTAGAGTCAACTCATGAGTACCATGTGAGTCTCTTTTGCCTTCTGAGTGACCTTGCAGTTTTAATTTCTTACAGATTATGCTACTATCTTCTAAATATTTTTCCTATAGGAAACTTCTAAATTCCAAATAAGCAGTTTATAAATAAAGCTTAGGAAGACAACCTGTTAAGAAGGTAGGAACTGTGTCTACTGTCTTCAAGTCTATGAAGGATTTGTCTTATGGGTATTCCTAAATCAAGTCAACATGAATTTATTAAACACCTACTGTGTATCAAGTGCTAAGATATATGCAGGATAAACTAGAGATAATTCCAAAGGGAAGGCACCAGAATTAAGGGAGACCAAGAACTGACTCTTGTAGAAGGTAGAATTTTTGCTGAGACTTGAAGGAAGCCAAGGAAGCCATAAGGTAGATGCTAGGAGAGAATTCCAGGGAATTGGGTTGAGTGGAGAGAGTTAGGAGGAAGTGTTGCCAGTGAAAATGCATGAATTTAGTGTTGTGGAGTATACAGCCAATGTTGTGGAGTGTAATGGTGAACCCCTGGGTTCGGGAAGGATACCTTTTGCAAGAATGAAGACTCCAAATCTTAGATTAAAAGTAAAAAGAGAAATTTATTAATTTGGAAAGTAATGTTGAGAATAGCCAGGAGGCTAGGAAGGTGGAACAGCAAGATGGGGAGCTGCTCCTTGGGAGGACAGCATGGATGGAAAAGCTGTCCCCCAGATGACATCACACATTAAGCACCTACTATGTGCCAGGAACTGTGCTAAGTGCTGGGGATACCAAAAGAAAACAAAAGACTTGTCCTGACCTTGAGGAGCTTACATTCTAAGTGAGGAGACAACATGCAAACAAACATATACAAAGTGAGCTCTAGACAGGATAAATAGGAAATAATTTTAAAAGGGAAGGCATTGGAATTAAGAGAGAGAAGGTAGGATCTTAGTTGAGACTTAGAGGAAGCCAGGAAAATCAGTTGTCAGAGATGAGGAGGGAGATCATTCCAGGCAGGATGGACAACCAGAGAAAATGCCTGGGGCTGAGAGATTGGGTGTCTTGGTCCTGAAACAGTCAGGAGGCCGGTGTCTCATGAAGAGTAGCTGTTGGGAAATAAGGAGGAAAAGACTGGAAAGGTAGGAGGGGGCTAGGTTATGAAGGGCTTTGAATGTCAAACAGACAATGGTTATAAAATCATGTCCCTGGAAATCTTTAGGGGAAAAAAAGAAGACAACTTACCATGTAGCCTGAATTGTTAAATATTCTCCAGCCTACAAGCTGGTTCAGGTGATTAGTCGTTTTATTCAATGCCTACTAGGTGGCATACACCGCAAGGGAGCTGGAGATATAATATAAAAGTTAAGGCAATCTCTGTCTTCAAGGAATTTACATTCCAATATGGAGATATAACACATAGAGGGGAGTAATGTCAGGAAAAGGAGTTTGGCTATAAGCAGGAATTACAAACGGAAATATAATGAATTGTTTTTCCTTTCCAGGAACAGTGGCATTATCAATTTGATTAATGCTCCTAAAACAATAAGTCAGCCAACTAGCATTTATTAAGCGCATACTATGCAGTAAGTGCTGGGTATACAAAGAAAGGCAAAACAAAAGCAATCTATGCATTCGAATTCACAGTCTAATGGGAGAGATAACATGCAAACAACTGTGCACACATCCAAAATATATACAGATTAAATTGAGTATGCTTTTAGAATGAAGGCACTAAGATTATGGAGTGGAAAAGACTTCTTACAGAAGGTGGGACTTTAGGTGAAATTTAAAGGATTTAAAGGACATCAGGGAAGTCAAGAGGCAGCTCCAGGCATAGAAAAACAAGAAGCAGAATAAGAGAAGTAAACTCATTGGCAGGTAAGATGCCTTTGACTGGTAGGCCCTGGTGTCTTGACAGTTTGCTCACTGGATATGGAACATGATCTAGGGCCAGCTAAATATATCAATTTGAGTTAAGTTTTCACTCATTCACCAACCTGAACAACTCATTCCGGGTTAGGATCTCGGAATTAGGTGGATTGCTATCTGTGGTGACATGATATCTCTGGAAGAATGTCAGTCTGGAGGATTGTTGTTCTTGGTGGGATTAAAGAGGTAAAGAGGAGACAAGAGCAGGACAGATTGGCAAGATGCTCGCACTGGGAAAATCTCAGTGGTCTGACGATTGGCCAAATGAGTTGGGATGCATGATATAAGGTGATCTTTTTTCAACCTTCAATTGTAAGATTCTATTTCTGCCACCTCTCACCTCCCCTTAGAATTCAGTGCAGTGGCTGTTCACTTAATGACAGTGACAGAATGTCCCATTTTTCTGCTACTGTGGTCATGCTTCTCATTCCTACTGCTTCCCAAAAAATGAGATCACCACAGCTAACTGTCATTCTGTTCATAGCATCATAGATTTAGAACTAGAAAGAATCTTAGAAGCCATTGAGTCTAATTAGCTCATTTAACAAATAGGGAAATGGCAGAGAAGGTAAATGACATGCCTAGGGCGTACAGCTAGAAGGTGTATTAAAAGTGACACTCTAATCCAGGTCTTCCTCATTCCAAGGCCAGCACTCTATCCATTGTACCATCCTGCCTCTCTCTCTTTCTTTCTCTTTCTCTCTCTGACATACACACACATACGCACCCCCTTTCCTTCTGTCTTAGTATCAGTTCTAAGACAGAGGAGCACTAAGGTTTAGGCAATCAAGGTTGAGTGACTTGCCCAGAGTCTCATACTTAGGAAATGTCTGAGGTCAAATTTGAACCCAGGTCCTCCTGACTACAGACCTGGCGCTATTTCCAATGATTCCACTTAGCTGCCCACCCACCCCCCTTTTTTAATTAAGGTTAAAGCTACATCTTAGGCTCCATCATTTGTAACAGAAAAGTAGTCACCCAAGATAAATATCATTCTTTGTAGTCAGCAAAGGAAGGAATTCTTGTTCTAAGAGCTCAGAGGATGATCTTTGGGTGCCATTAGCCCTCTGTCAGACAGTTAGTCAACACTATTAACTCAGTGACAGCTATTTACAGATTCCCTGCTTCTGTACAGTGAAGGGAACATATTAAAAAAAAAAAAAAGACAGAAGTCCTGCCCTCAGGAAGTTTATGGCCTAGTATATAGTAGACTAGACTAAGATTCCTACCTTATGATAATGATAATGAAGAATGGCACATTCTCACATAACCCCTTCTCTGTTAGTGTGAATCAAAATCTAAAGAAGGGGATGGAGAAAATAAATCCAAGTGTCTCCAGACATTGACTAATCCACTAAATAACGTTTTTCTTTTCCACCCTTCTTTTCTGCTTCTTTCTCATCTCTAATTTACATACACACACCTTTAAAAAGAAAAAGCACAACTTCCAACCTACATTCTAACAGCAGAGTAACCTGAGCCCATCCGTTTAGAGCATCTGTCCTGTGAAAAGGACCTCTCAGAGGCACTGAGCTGAGTCCATCCAAACTCTATTTATAGACACTGTTTGTTTAATTTGAGACCTGCACTAAGAATAAATAATGAACTCATGCTGATGACAAGGGTGGGAGTGAACAACTCTGAGCCCTCCTGCAAATCCCCACATAAACCTCTTTCCCCTTTTCTTCTGTTTCTAGAACCACCATTTATTTTCTATCTTCTGTTTTTGCTGGAGTAGGTGGTTTTTAATTTAAGGATGTTTGGGGATTGGGTTTCAAGAGGATTGGGGGCTTGATGTTTTGTTTTGGGAGCGGAGGACAGCTCTAGTGACCACTGTGCTACCGTCCAAAGGAAACACAAAGGAAAGAGGTTCTTGCTCTTGGTTGGTATCACAAAAGCCTGGAGCGTCAGATGCAGAAGGACTTTCTTAGGACCTAGCCGTCCCTTAGGAAGGAGGGTATGGCCCATGGAGAAGAAAAATCCCTTTCTTCTTGATACCCTCCTGACCTGTTAGCAGAGAGAGCAACCAAATTATTTCACAAGGTACTGTAACCTTCCTCTGGTTTATTTTCAGGGAACTTAGTGAGAAGTGAGAGCCATGGTGGGATCACCAATCTGGAACTTAGTTTGCTTGTTTGTGAAATGAAGGTGTTGAATTAGATAGTCTTTAAGTACCTTCTAACTCTAATGTTCTGTAATTATGTAAGAGGCAATGTGGTACAATGGGCAGAGCCCTAGAGTTGGAGACAGGAAGTGTCTGGGTTCAAATTCCACCTCACACACTTGTTAACTCCATGACCCAAGTCATGTCACTTAACTTCTCAGTGCCTCAGTTTCCTCATCTGTAAAGTGAAGGGGGTTAGGAATTGATGGCCACTAAGATCCTTTCCAGCTTTAAATCTGTGATTCTATGAGTTAAAAACTTGAACTATCTAGACAGAGAACACCTGACACCAGGCATAGTAGGACAATTCCCTTAGCCGTAGCCGTCTGCTAAGGGTTTTAAAACTTTCATTCTGCTGAACTATTGGGTCAGATCAGTTTCAATGACCCCTGATGCTTGGCTAGTTCTGTGGTGAGAATTATTTGATTGGTTTGCCCTAGCAAAACCCAAGTTTTTATTACGAATAATTTTTATTAATTTTATTCATAATTGTTATTATGAATAATTATTTATTACAATAAAAACTAACATTAGAGTAGCACATTAAGGTTTAAAAAATTCCTCAGACAACTAGCATTTTGAAAGAGGAGTCTCCAGTCCTTGGAGTCAGATCTAGCAATGTGCACCTCCTATCACTGAGCAAACCTACACAGGGCAGAGCTGAACTAGCCATCAGGGAATGAGATGACGCTAGTTGTTCATCCAGTCTATGCTAAACACCATGGGAGGCAGCAAAGGTTAAGAATTCGCCAGCTTCCTGAAATGTGATGACCCACACAGTTCTTTGGATGCCAACATGACACTTGTGTTACATTGCCCGGAGGATACGTGCTTTTAAGTTTCATGGAGCAGGTTTCTTTCGATCCATCCACAAGCTCCTACCCTGGTCCTTATGATCAAGTGATGTCTTTTTGCAAGATGACTAAGTGCAGGTGACGGTCACTAAAGAAGTTTTTGCTCTGGGAAGCCGGTTCATGTAGGGATGTAACCTATGGCCTCATTAGCCTGACCAACTGAGTGAGCTGACCCAGGCTACCTGAAATAATGATGCTCTCAGGAAGTGAGTCTGCTTGAAAGTAAATCCTGTGAGTGGTATATTGTTTCAGTTTGCTTCTGGGCTATTTACAGAGACAAGAAGAGACAGTTCTGGTTGGAGTTTCCTAATGACAAACTTTAGCACTGAGACCAGTTAGGATTTCTACTTTTTCTATGGGCGTACCCTGAGTCTTCCTCAATCCTCAGTCAATAAACTGAAGAGCAGCCATCTCACTATTCAATTGGTCAAACAAGCATTTCATAAATACTCACTGGGTACCAGACACCATAATAGGTACTAGAGATACAAAGACAAAAATAAAACAGTCCCTACCCTCAAGGAAATTCCGTTCTATTAGGGGAGATACCATGTATATAAAGAAATAAATACAAAATAAGTGCACACAAAATAAATACAAAATAATTTGGAAGGTATAGGACTAGCAGTTGAAATCAAGAAAGACCTTGTGTAGGAAATGACATTTGAGTTTAGTTTTGGAATAAACTAAAAGCCTTTGTCATAAAAAGTGTTTTTTTTAAACTCTTATTTCTGTCTTGTTATGTATCTGTTCCAATGCAGAAGAGTGGTAAAGCTCAGGCCAGTGATTCCCAAAGTGGGCACCACCGCCCCCTGGTGGGTGCTGCAGTGATCCGGGGAAGTAGTGATGGCCACAAGTGCATTTATCTTTCCTATTAATTGCTATTAAAATTTTTTAAAAATTAATTTCCAGGGGCACTAAGTAATATTTTTTCTGGAAAGGGGGTGGTAGGCCGAAAGAGTTTGGGAACCACTGGCTTAGGCAGTTGGGGTTAAGTGACTTGCCCAGGATCACATGGCTAGAAAAAAATCTGAGGCCAGATTTGAGCCCTGGACCTCCCATTTCCAGGTCTGGCTCTATCACTGAGCCAGCTACCTACCCCTGAAAAGTCTTCAAAACACTTAATTATGAATGAAATATCTTGGAACACCATGCCAAAAAAATTCCCAAGAGTATCCTGCCCTCTGATAATTTAAATGTAACTCCGTTCCTTTGAGGCATAAAGGTTCTCAGACTTTACTAATCAAATAAAATTGGGCCTAGTCTAGCCTTTGCCACTCACTAACTCAATTGCATTGGGCAGGTCCCTTGCCCTTTCTGAACTGTTTTTTCTTCATTTGTAAAATATGGATAGTTATATCCAAAGACGCAAAAAAATGGTATAGAAGTATTGTATCTGAATAACACAGGTCATTTTGGCTGGACCAAGGAATGTTTGATGGAGAGTAATGTATAACAAGACTGGAAAGTTAGAGCTATATAAATATGAGCTTGTAAAGAAAGTGCTTAAATGTTAAATCAGTCAGTTAGCACTTACTATAAGCCAGACACTGTACCATTCACTGGGGATAGATAGATGGAAAATGAAAATATCCCTTGATCTTAACAGTCTTCTGATACTTTTTTTTCCCTCTCCATATGCTATACAATTTAGGTACTGAACTACTTGTTATTTCTCATATACGACACTCTCTCCATGCTTTTGATTGGCTGTCCCTAGTGCCTTGAGCCATCTCCTCTTCTCTGCCTTTTAGAACTCTAAACTTCCTTCAATATTAAGTTCAAATGCCACCATCTGCAGGAAGCCTTTCCTTAGTGCTTTCTCCTCTAATGTTAACTTCTGTCTACTCCCTATATAGCTTTTATATATGTTTATTTACATTTTTTCTCACTTGGAATATATCAGCTCCTTAAAATCAGAATATATTTTCTGCCTCTTTGTAGCATCTACACTTAGCACAGTGCCTCGCACAAGTAATAAATGCTTGCTTTGATTGACTGTAGAAGATGATGTGTACCACATATACACATTTAAGTATAACTCCTCTTCTAGGCATACTTTCTCACCTCACACTCAAATTGGTCAGCAATTAACTATGTTACCCTTCAGGGCTGAGGGGTTGAGATTTTTGCTGAGCTTGTCACCCATGAACTACTAGTAGTGAGCAGTTAAAAAACCAGAATTAATTAGTTTTTAGAAAGTGGTATTTCCTAATTTGGTATACTAAGAATAATGGGTACAAAAACATCTCTCCTGAAAGTCTGGAATCCCCACAAGTACATACAGAATCAAGGGAAGAGTAATCTGAAGTTTAGAGAGCATCATATGCATCACAGGGTAAATCATAGCTGCTAGTTGAATGGAAACTCTTTTCTCCCTTCTTGTATCTTCATGAAGTTCCCCTGAAATATATATAGCTCTCCCTAGGCTCTGAAGGTCAGGGCCCTGGTAGAGTCCTCAAGCTGTACTTCTCTCCATCCTGAAGTATTTCTCCCTGAAGCTGCCTTTCCTCAATTTGCTTAATTTGTCTGTCATATTCCAGCTGGGTATATATTTTGTTACTGGTCTAGTCTTTTGGATGGTGAATGTGGAGGGGAAAAGAGAGTGTGGTACTTCCTCTGGGCTCAATCCATTCCACCTACCTTCTCAAAGCACTCCCAAAGCTTAACTTCTAAAAGGTCACTATAATGTTCCTACGGGAGTCATATATATATATATATGCATATATATATATGCGCATATATATATCTATCACAGAGGTGTTTATAATTATTTGAACCAGTCCCAATTAATTTTATCATCTGATTCTATTAGTTAAAAGCATTCCATTCCTTCTCATTTTGATCAGTTAGGTTATTCATACCTAGTTTATGCCTTTGATTTATTGATTAATTTTATAACTCTATCAAAGAGGCATTAGTTATCTAGGCAAAGGGCATGCTTCTAGTTGGGCCTGGGATGTGGGGTACCCCTTTTTATATAAATATATGCAAAACAAGTATATCAAATGAAATATGAAGTATTTGGAGGAGGAGGGAGGCATCAGTATCTGAAGGGATCAGGAAAGCGTTTTTGTAGGAGGTGTCGTTTCCGTTGAATTTTGAAGAAAACTAAAGATTCCAAGAGGTGGATATGAGAAGAGAGTGAATTCTAAGAATGGGGAACTGTTCAAAGACACAAAAGCAGGATATGGAATATTATGTCTGAGCAACATGAAAGTCATCTTGGTTGGACCAAAGAAATGCATGGAGAGGAATGTATAACAAGATTGGAAAGTTAGAGCTATTCAGATATGAGCTAGAATTATGATTTAGCTGGGATTTGTTAAATAGATTAATTTTTTTTTTTTAAACCCTTACCTTCCATTTTGGAGTCAATACTGTGTATTGGCTCCAAGGCAGAACAATGGTAAGGGCTAGGCAATGGGGGTCAAGTGACTTGCCCAAGGTCACATAGCTGGGAAGTGCCTGAGGCCAGATTTGAACCTAGGACCTCCAGTCTCTAGGCCTGACTCTCAATCCACTGAGCTACCCAGCTGCTGTGCCACCCCTCTCCCCCATAGATTAACTTTTATTTATCTGGAGTTGTGGTTCCATCATCACTGAAATATGCCAGGTTGGTGCCACTCTATCATTTGTCTCTTGTCAGTGTTTCTTAGCCATTTCTGTTGAATAATCTTCAGTAATAATCAAAATATCAATGTTAAGAGTAACTCAAGGGGACAGCTGGGTGGCTCAGTGGTTTAAGAGCCAGGCCTAGAGACAGGAGGGCCTGAGTTCAAATCTGGTCTCAGATATTTCCTAGATGTGTGACCCTGGGCAAGTCACTTGACCCCCATTGCCTAGCCCTTACCAACTCTTCTGCCTTGGAACCAATACACAGAAATGATTCTAAGACTGAAGGTAGGTGTTTTTTTAAAAAAAAAAAAAGAGTAACTCACATTATTATTAATAATTATATAGGGGGCAGCTGGGTAGCTCAGTGGATTGAGAGCTAAGCCTAGAGACGGGAGGTCCTAGGTTCAAATCCAGCCTCAGACACTTCCCAGCTATGTGACCCTGGGCAAGTCACTTGACCCCCATTGCCCACCCTTACTCTTCCACCAAGGAACCAATACACAGAAGTTAAGGAACCAATACACAGAAGTTAAGGGTTAAAAAAAAAATAATAATAATAATAACTGTATAGCAATCTAAGTTTCATAAAACACTTTCCTCACAATTAATTCCTCATTTTCTCCCCCATTCCAATCACCTAATTAAATCAATTAATTTATTAAGAGATTATTATTATAATATTATAATATTATTATTCCCATTATGCTAGGGAAACAAAGGCAAAAAGTCTAATAGTCTGGATCCTCAAATAGGTTAGAGTCCAAAGAGGAAAATACACAGATACATATTAACATATGTAAAAACATTTAAAATTGATTAATGGAGGGGAAGACACAGGATGAGGGAGGACCAATATGGAAAGACCTCTTGCATAAGGTGGAGCTAGGAAAAGGGAAAAGGAGTGCTGAGGAAAATCATCAGTTCCAACAAGCATGTAAAGCACCTACTGTGTGCAAGACAGTATAGTAGGCACTGGGAACACAAGGATAATTCATTAAGCAATTCTTTGCCCAAGAAGCTTACACTGTACTCACTGAGGCAGGTGGCCCAAATATTTTCCCCACTTTCCATGAGGAGATTGCGGCTTAGATAAGTCACCAGGTTTATAAATATCAGAACTGGGACTTAAATCTAGGGTTCTAAATCCCAGGCCAGCGCTTTCTCCTTACGGTACCACTTAGCTTCCATCGCTCAGAGACAGCTGAATAACCAAAAGACGGCAATTGTCTGAGGTCTCTGAGCTAATTTCCTCCCATTTGTCCTGGCCACTGAGAAGGGAGAACAATGAACAAATTGGCTGCGTTCCACCTAGGACCCTTCCTGAATGGCAGGCACTGGCAGTCCTCAAGATTTCCCTCTGTGGTTCCCCTCAGTCTCCAGAAAGCAGTGAGACTATTTGGGGCCCAAATAAAATGTCTCAGCTCCCAACTCTTGATTTCACCGTTTCTATGGCTTCTGTCACCATAGTGCCGTGACGCGGAAGAACGATAACAAGGAAACACAAAGGAACCCGAGAGAGGGAGGAGGGCTGGTCTCCAGGCTCCCCTGTCATGTTCAACAAGAGCGGGGAGGGGAGGGGAGGATCCCATCTTGACATTTCAGGATGGAGATAACAGGGTAAAAATAAACTCCCAAGTGACTGTAGCAGCACCCGCTTCACAACTCTTATCTCCATCTCTGCTCCAGGGGCTGAAAGGTTCCTTTCAGGTCATTGCTCGGACTTCCTCCCTTTCAGGCCCCACAGGCAGGCCAGGGAGTGGAGACATCTGGTCCCTGCCCATCCACGCCTCTTCCAGCCCACTAGAGCCCTGAGATCCCAAACCCTGGCTGGTAGCTACCAAAAGCCCCCCTTCGGAGCCACGGGGAGAAGGGGAAGGTGGCCTGAGGGTCAGGTCTCTCTAGGTAGGAGGGTACTTTGCTTTATGCAGTATTTGAATGTTCCTGAAAACATTTGCATAACTCAAGTCCAGTTGCCCTTGGGATCTCCTAAAGCATGAAAGCTATGCTGAGAGAGTTTAGATATGCCTCTGAAGGAAGGCAGGCAATTGTCAAGATGACCTCTTAAAATTTACATCAACCCCCAGGTTTCTGAGCCTATGATTCAGCCTATCACTGGTAGAAAACACACACACACACACACACACACACACACACACACACACACACACACACACACANCACTGGTAGAACACACACACACACACACACACACACACACACACACACACACACACAAATGTGCCATCTGTGTAGTTATTCTAATATTAATTAACAAGTCACATACTTACTCCATTAGGGTGGAAGTTCTTGATCTTTTTATATTAAGAATGCCTTTGGCAATTTGGTAAAACCACCCAATCCCTTTTTCTTTTAAGTGCATAAAATAAAATACATTGGATTAGAAAGGAAACTGATTACGGTGAAATAAAAATGTCACTTCTTTTTCCTATCCAAATGTATAGACCTCCTGAAATCTATCCAGATCGAATCTATGGATCTGAAGTTAAAACCTTTACCTTAGAGTATTGTGAGTTAAATGATGTAAGTAGCTCCTGCAGAGTGGATGATTTTTGTATTATTTAAATTAAGTATTGCTTATTTATGTTTTTTTTTAATTTATGCTTAATGCAAATTAAGTCTTGCTGTTATCTCTTGTGAAAGTGAAGCACATACCCTTTCAGGGATAGAGCCAGAGATCTAAAGTTGAAAGGTACCTATTAGGCCAAACAATACCTTCATTTTTACAGATGAGGAAACCGAGGCCCAAAGAAGATTGAGTGATTTGCCCAAGATCACACAGGTAGTAAACATCAGAGACAGGGTCTAAATTGGGGTCCCTGACAAGAACAGGTGCTCTTTCTACTGAACCTGTTTGACCAGTCACAGAGGCAGTTAGGGGTTCAAACATAGGTCCCCCTGATTCCCAATCCATTGCTCGTTCTGCTACACGACAGCTGCATCTCAATGAAAAGCTGGAGTTTTTTCCTTTGAAACTTTTCCTTCGATATTGTCATCAGGAAGATCTCTGTAAGTCACTGGCTCATTAAACTGTCTCACAAAGACGGCAGAAAATTGATGGCAATGGGATGACTCTCTCATCAACATGCCCCATTTGGGCTGAATATGTCAATGGAAGGAAACACCTATTTTAGGAACTGGAAATTCTTTCTTTCTCCCCAAATGCAGTTTCAACTGACGAAAAAGTCTGAGCTGTGTACATTTATAGGTTCGAGAAGACTGACACATATTGGTCACATACACTGAGCAAAGCAAGTTTCAAGTATTTCTCATGCCTGAACCCTAATGGTAATTTTTGTGGAGGGTGTGGCAAAGGAGGCTCTTTCAGTCCAGGTGGGTTAGTCGCTGGTCTCTCCCTGAAGATTTGTTCACCTCCTATTTGGAGTCCAGAACCCCTTCCTCTCTGCTTATTCTGACCCAGACTTAGGACAGAGTCCGTGCTAGGGCACAGAGGTGTAAAGAAGTGCCAAATTAGGGAAAGAAAAAGTAGCTAATTTGGCTAGAGCAAAAAGTGCCAGAAAAAGTAATATGCAATAAACCTGAAAAGATTGGGAAGAATGCAAGTTTCTTGAAGACAGGAACTATTTCTCTTTTGTCTTTGTATCCTAATGACTAGTACAGTGCCTGGTACATAGGACTTAATAAATTCTTTTGACTAATTAGAAGTAGAGGTCAGATGCCATGTAGTCCAGTGTTTGTTTGTTTTTTAAACCATTAAGAAAACTGAAGTCCAAGGATGTCAAGAGATTTGCTCAAGGTCACACAACTAGTAAATATCAGATGTGGGTTTTGAACTCAGCTCCGCAGACCCTAGAGCCATCACATCACAAATGTAGCCAGATTATGATGGTCTTTTAATGCCAGACTGAGTTTATATTTTGTCTTAGAGGCAATAGAAGGCCACCGAAGTGTCTTGGTTAAGGAAATGACCATGGTCAGCCTTAAGTCTTAGAAAGATGTTGTAAAAGTGAAATTTGGGGAATGCCATTCTAAAAGTGTATATATTTCTATGGACAAGGGAAATGTATCAAAACTACATTTCCTGTGATCCAACATGGTCCAACTGGTTTCCGTTTCCGACATCTTGACGCAGGGGAGAGCTTAAATCTCCTGGGTTAGGAGGGAGTGGGCTCTTTTTGCGAGTAGGCTCTTGGCTAGGAGGCAGTAATGGAGGCGGCAGTTTTGAATGCTTACAAGCGCGTGGTCTGATAACTTTATCTATCAACATGGCTTTAATTAAAATACTAATTTATATATTTATACCAGCCTTTATCATTTTTCATATTTATAATGTTGAGTGGAGGATGATTGGAGGAGGGTGAGATCAAAAGCCGGTTTAAAGAGTTTGGCATGGAGGAGATAGACAGGGACAATGAATTCCATTTTAGTTACGTTGAATGTGAGATGCCTTCAGGACATCATGTTAGATATATCCAACAAGTATTTGGTAAGCTATGGAACTGAAACTTAGGGGAGAGTCTAGCATTGTATAAATGTATGTGTATACATAATTTATATATAACTATGTATAACATATAGATTATAGTATATTATAATGTATATTATATAATAGCATATATAGAATTATAAATATCATAAAGACACGTATAGGCATAAAGATAGATATAGAGCTAGAGATATAAATACAGATAAGATCTAGAAATCCTTGCCACCAAGACTGTCATTGAATCAATGAGACTTTGGCTGTTAAAGGCAAAATAGGACCATGGGATTACAGATTTGGAGCTGGAAGGGACCTTAAAAGCCACCTGGTCTGTTCTGCTCCTTCTATAGATAAGGAGTCTGAAGCCTAGAAAGGTTAGGTGCCTTGTTCAAAGTCAGGTAGGTAGTATACAGCGGAGGTGAGATTTTAACCCACATCCTGGAGAGATCTAGCTAGTGCTGCCTTGAGGTAAACAAGGTAAACAAGGTAAACAAGGTAAAGTAAAATTTATTTAAAAGGTAGAGAAAATTTGGGCATGTTTGTAGGCAGAAGAAAGTAGAAAGGAGACAAAAGGAAAACTGAAGATTGAAGAGAGAGATAGGAGAAGTAATCTCTAAGATCTCTTTCCAGCTTTAAAATTTATCTTGTATTTCTTAATACACACACACACACACACACACACACACACACACACACACGTCATTTAATATAAGACTTTGCACCCAACAGGCAGACAATCTGTGTTGTGAAGTACCTGAGAAGTGACTGCTGGGAAAGCATGAGAGCATAAAGGTTTTTAATGTAATAATATTCAAGGGGAAGGGGACAGATCAGACTATGCACAGAGTTCATGGAATCATATATGCAATACTTAAGGATTTGAGCTTTGGAATGACAAAATGATACCCTAATTAATTCCTTGGTTTCCCGTTTGTTTTCTCCATGGCCCATAATGAGACACTTTGTCAAAGAGGACTGACCACCAAGTCAGGAAGAAAAGCCTGTTCAGGAGACCTTAAAAGGAATGACCCCACTCTGGTATTCTTTCTCATCCCAGCTGATGAGCATGTGGGGACTCTTAGGGGATTATTTTCTGCCAGGTGGCAGTTATGGCCGCTGCTCACACATATGTTTATATGCTGCCTCGCCATCTCTAAGCCTGGACTTTAAACGCCCACCCAGTTGCCTCTTTCTGCTCTATGTTTTCTTTTCCTGAGCTCATGTGATCAATTGGCAATCCTGAGATGGATGTTTCAAGACTTGGAGGAAACCATGTAAATCTAAGTGGTTGGGAGCACTTGAGTCCTCCGTTGGAGCTGACTGGCAGCAAAAAGTGTTTTCTGCAACTAACTCCTCAGAGATCATGACCACCAACTGGAGGATGAGAATAAGCCATGACTTAGCTTTCCAGAAAATGTATACTTTGAGGAGTTGTGACAGTGCAGAGCAGAGCAGAGCAGAGGTGAAGGTGAAATAATGGATGTTAAGGAGCCCTATAAAATATTTCATGTTTGTATGTTTTAAATAGCCTCCCAAGAGAATCTGATAGGAATTATAGCTATTTCATTTTTTCCATCTGTCAATGCAAATATATGAGCTTTTTGTGTTTTAAACATTTCCTTTGTATGGAGGAAATAACTGTCCTATATCTGACCTAACTTATACTTCAAATACCTACTTACCCTCTTTTTGGGGAGACCCTACACATGAGTCATTCCTAAGCTAGTTTTAAGTGTTTTTCCTGGATGTACAGGAAAGGGAGTATAAAGAACCTAGAGTTCAGGAAAAAGAATTAACCATATCTCTTGAGACCAGACTCCTCTGAGACTGATGTTTGTCCATATGTGAACATAGAGCAGAACCTTTGAGAGGAGGCATCTCTCACCACCTGCCCACCTGCCTGGGTTTGCAAGAGCTTTGGTCACATACAAGAGTCAGTCTCAAACCCTTTTTTTGATCACAGCAGTTTTCTTTGTTGTGAGGAATCACAGCACACTGACCGTTTCAATTGGCAGCGCTACAGAAGAGTTGGGAGATTCTTCCCATGTGAAGTTTTCCTTCAATAGAGCAGCTGGTTTTGTTATTTGCAAGTTCAAGGTCTGACATGTTTTGAGGTTAGTGCATACATGCAAGAGGCACGCTTTGTTTATTTTGTGAATACTAGAGTACATATGTTAGGTAAGAAAAACACGTACTAAGCAAAATTATTTCTAAATTTTCTTTTATCTACAATAACCAAATCCAAAATTTTTGAAAAACTGCTTTTACACATCCCTTGAAATCTACTCATTTACAGTGGTGGTGCTATTGAATATGCACTGGAATTAAACTGGACTAGGTGATTATTTAAGGTTTCTTTCAGCTCAGAATCCCATGAATTTTAATAGTGGTGATACCAGCCTTGTGTCCTAGGTACTTGTGAGATTCCTAGTCATGGAGAAACATTGTGATGGAGTGAAAAGAGCATTGAACCAGGCTCTGACAGTGGATAGAGCACTGGAGTTGACATCAGGAAGATCTCAATTCAAATTCCACCTTAGATTTTTATGTATATAGGATTAATCTCAAAGGGTCCAGGAACTTGAAAGGGAAGAAAATAATATCTCTGCTTTCATTCACTTCTAGCCGAAATTTAGCTTTTACTTTAGTTATTTAAAAGCATTCTGAGAATAGGTCCAAAGGCTTCACAAGACTGCCAAAGGGTACCATGACAACAACAAAAAAGACTTAAAATTCTGGTCTCAAGGTTACTTAGGAATGAAGAAAAGCTACCCAGCCTTCTTAAGGATAAAATTCCCAGCCTTGTCTTCACTTCTTACCATGTTGTAACCAATTAAACTAGTCATCTCTAAAATATCCACGTCCCCTCTGGCCTAAAAGGTTGAAAGACTGATATTCAACCAACTGAACCTCCCAAAGCTCATCATCATGAATAGGAAGTAATCCTATATAGCCCATTGCCCTGCTAAAGACCTGGTACTATGATCAGTTCTTGGTTCCAGCTTTGTTTCTTTTTAAACTAAGGTTTGGCAGGTGTCACATTTCACAGTCTTGAGAGACCATCATGTTCTTTTGGCCACAAAGAAGTGGGTGCATGTGAGGACTCTAAAGCCTTAGAAGTTCTACTAAAGACCCTCTCTCTTTCTTTCCTTCCCTTCCCCATCCATTTCCCCAAAGGAAGGTGAAAAAGTGGTTAAGACAACAAAGACAATGTGTTGTTTTGGTATAATTGCAGTAATTTTATATACATTTCTAGTGGGAAAGAGTCTGGGAATAATTCCTAAAAGACTGAATGGAATTTCATCTTTTGATCTCAATCCTGGGCCAGAGAAAATCAAATTATGAAAGAAAAGCAATGTGGAACTCTTGGTGGGAAGGAACAGTATAGGGTGGAGCTACTGGAAGAGACTTGGGGTAAAAGCAGAAAGAAATAAAAGGATACCAAAATACCTTTTCCTTTCTTGGGTTTAGATATTCAAAGCCCTGGGAAAGAGAATAGGAAAAGAGATGGGTTGGTAAATAGATGGGGGAAAGAAAAAAAGGACTAATTAGAGGGTTAGACTGTATTCTTAGAGGAGAAAGAAGCTAATCAGGGACTGGACTTCATTGTCAGGGAGAAAGAAGTTGATCTCAGTTCCCCTTAATGCTAGTTAGTGCTTTCCTTCTGAGAGTGTTTATAGCTTGTTTGTACATAGTTATTTATGTGTTCTCTCCCATTAGACTGTTAACTCCTTGAGAGCAGCAACTGTCTTCGAAATTCCAAATGCTTAACATAGTGCCTGGCATATAGTTGGCACTTTAATGTTTATTGACTCACTGATCATTAGAGGGCTGACCTATATTCACCGAGGAGAGCTGGTTGTATGCAAATGACCTCTCACACTGAAACACTTTTACCTAAAGACAGTCAATATTTTTTAATGCTTTTAACTGACCCACTGAGGATTGATTCCTTTTGTACTTAGCACAGGATCTAGCTTCCACCCACACACTCAGTCCATGGACAATGACCGCCTTGGACATAACTTCTACATACCCCTGGTATAAGGAGAATCACTGGGTTTTTCTTCCAGAAAATTAGATGTCATCATGACAAGACCAGCAAACATGGAGGGGAGTGCAGGGGTTAAAACTCCTCCATTTGACACAGTAAATGAGAAATGGTACAGTCATTTTTCTCATTTTTCTTGTGCTGTTGCCAAGCAGCACGCCTCTTCCCTTTCTCCACTTCCCTCCTCCACTTTTGCTTCTCTCCCTTGTTCCCCTTTTTTCCTCATTTCTTTTCTACCCTCCTACAACCTCACTCTCCAAGAGGTTTGGAAATTAGGGTACAACCCCCTCAATAATTGCCATTCCTGTGGAAGGAGTCAGTGTAGGGGCCCCTGGTGACACCCAGGTGCCTAACACAAAGCAAAACCATCTGGTTTTGGGAGTAAATTTCTGGGAGTAAATCCCTATTTCTGGGAGTAAATCCCTATTGACCCCATGACAAGAAAACCTATGGTTTTCTAAGCAGAGGAATTGGGTGGACAGGAAGCTAAGGACATATGAGCATATAAACTCTGTCCTGAGCTCTTAATGACATACTCAGGTAGAGCTGGGACCCTTTACCCTAGGGCTCCTTTGGGTGAGCTGGGAACTATCCCCCAGTGGAGTGAGAGAGTGCTACAGATAACAACATGGTACAAATGAGGATTTGGAAAATAACTGGGGCAATGGCAATAAGCCTACCACAGTTCCTCTCCTTAAACCCAGCCCCTCCCAACCTTGATCAGAAAGGTGAGAGGTTAACTTAAAGTCAGCTACTGGACATGTATCTGCAAGTCTCTCTATAGATAATCAAATATTAAATTGATGTTTCACTTTCTAGGCTAAAGGAGGGAATAACAGTTGTGGTTAATCTGTCATTTTTAAGTGGAGTGAATGCCTGTAACAATCTGAGCTATATTTTTCCAATTCAGGTGGAGTTTTCTGTATCTTATTCAAGGCATTTCTCATTTTGCTTACAAAGATCACAGTTTCAAGGAGGAACTTTGAAGACTCAGAAATGAGTCACTTGTCCTGAGACTTTCTTTCTCTTCCCCCAATCCCCAATAATAACCCAGACTTAGATGATAACAAGGCACAGGATGAAGACTGAACAGAGATAACAAATGCATTGGTTCAAAAAAAAAAAAAAAGAAAAAGAAAAACCAAAAAACCCAACCCACCCCACCCCACCTCAAACACAGAAACTATGGAATAGCTAGTTTCATTTGGCATTCTGGAAGAGAATTGGCATTTGTAGACAGTGTCAAGTCCCAAAGCCCTAAGAAATCTACTTCCTGCCTGTGTTCCTCATTTCAATAACCATAATTACGCTCCATGAGAGCAACTCTCCCACCAACAAATGCAGATTAGAGCCAGTTTCCATCTACCTTGGTTGGCTACCAGCACAAACAGAGATCTAATCCATCTGCCTCTGTGTGCAAGAGGGCCTGCTGTTCCCAAAGCTTTAGCCATCTTTTCTCTAAACTGTCCTTGCAATATCCTTCATTTGGCAAGAAAGACCTAAATTATACCTGAGACTAATCTGCCAGAACCCTGGCAAGACATTCCAAGCTATCGTGTTTGAAGAAAACTGCTGCATCAAGAGATTTTCCTTTGGTTTTCCTTTTCCCTCTGTATCACTGAACTCTCTCTCTCTCTCTCTCTCTCTCTCTCTCTCTCTCTCTCTCTCATTGGTTATCCAGGAGTTGATGGGCAACAGCTGGGAATATGACAGCTGTGGTTTATTTATTTATTTCCTTTTTTTTTTTTAAGGTCAGGAAAGGGAGGAAAAGTATTGGTAAACTCTTTACTCTCTTTTCAAAGAGATCAGAAGAAGAGGAGGTGATAAAGGGAGTTCAAATACAGTTTAAGAGAGTTTAAGCCAGGAGTTCTCCACATTGGGTTCATCTGTGAGGTGCGGCTGATATAGTGAATGAATTGGTACTTTCAGGAGAGAACAATCTTCCTAAAAAGATAGGGATTACTGGAGACAGGAGAGGTTATTGATCTCATCTTTGCTCTCCCCATCCCTTCCCAGTCTCAATAGAGGTTTAATAAATTGAATATAAGGAAAGAGAGCAAAAAACAAGGCAGAAAAAGTAACTTAAGCCAGTATTATTGAGAGGACATAACAAAGGGTAGACAGAGAGGATAGCAACACAGCAAGTCTCTGAACCCTGCTAATGTTCTGAATGGAACCCTGTACCAAGACCAGAAAAGTCTGGAGGGCTTTTATAGAGTTCTTATCTTAAGAGAACAGAACTAGGCACTGTAGAGAGGAAGCCAAGAGCTGAGATGGATGGGTAGTCTGCTGCTGAATAATACTAGTTATAGAAGATGGGGAGAGATTCCTAGGGAATTAGCAGCTAATTGACATTCAGACTCCATTGTGGTGGGAAATGGTTTCAGTCATTACCATTTTTTTTTTATTTATTTTTATCAAGGTGACTCAAGGGATTTGAATTTCCCCAGGACTTTTTCCTTTTGCAGCACAGAAAAACATTTGAAATCCTTACCTCCCCTCACCCCCAGAAAAAAAATTAATGTTAAAAAATTGTTTAATCCAGATGATCACATATTATTCAGAGATGCTAAAGAAGAAACACTATTTGGGGCTGTAGAACCATATGTGATCTTTCATGTCTGGAAATGACAGAGAAATTTGAGGGAGAAATATATTTCCCATGCAGGGAAAGGGGAGCTTCTAGGAAGAAAAAGTAAACCCCTTAAAAGAAAGTGTGTAGATTGTGTTTAGGCAAGAGGCAATTGGAGTAACTCTTTATGAGTCAGTGGAAAGACCACTGCATTACCACTCTGGGCCTCAGTTTTCTCATCTGTTGCAATAATGTTGCAGTGGTTGCAATAATACCTGCCCCATTTATCTCACAGGGTTGTTATGAGAATAAAATGAGATAATATACATGAAATTTTCCTTGCTAAGGTCATTCAAATGCCGTTCAAATAAGTATAAGGTATTCTGCCCTCTGCTTTCCCTCATTCATTCTGGGACTAGATACTTTTCCTGAAAGTATTTATGAACACAAAGAAGATTTAAAGGGAGGATATTGAAACAGCAGGGCTAGAAATGAATAAAGATATTATTTCAAGTTCAGGGAGCCATGAGGACTATCAAGTATTAGATGGATAAAGGGAATAAAACATCAGATCTAAGGTAATGGGAGAAATGAAAGTGACCAGTGACCCAGGGCCCCACCCCTCCAAAGATTCTGGGCTCACATGGACTGGGTCAGATATCAAGGACTAAATCCCAAAGGGTGAGTTTCCTGCTTGTGGCTCATATTCTTTAATTGGAATTCTTAGGCCAGAAAAATCTCTAAGATAGGCTTGGGCAGGAGTGAGCTGAAGCTAGCTCTAACAGGCTCTAAGAGCAAGCAGATTATTACATTTTCAGAGAAAATGGGAAAATGCTACAAATTAGGGCTTGATTTATTGTTTTGTTTATTGTTCAGACTTAAATGCTAGAGAAAAAGTTTTTTAATCAACTAATTAATTTTTTGTTTGTTACATTAAAATTCCCAGATATTTCCCATTCCATTCTACATTTCCTCCCTGCACTAGAGAAGGCATCATTTAACAATGACAACTATATATATATATATATATATATATATATAACAATATCTGAATGTAACTATGTCTTACTTGTTTCTATCTATCAGTTATTTCTCTGGAAATGGTCATTCTTCAAATAATATTTCTGTTGCCACATATAATGTTTTCTTGGTTCTGCTCAGTTCACTCTTCACCATTTCATGTAGGTTTTTCTAAAATTAACCTGCTCATCATTTCTTATGGCACCATAGTATTCCATTATAATCCTATGCCACAACTTGTTTAGTCATTCCCCAATTGATGGGCAAAATGTTCATAATGCAAATTAAACTTAAAAGTATGTTGTAGGTACAGCTTTTTTCCTCCATAGAGTTGTTAAATTAGCATACTGCTGGAGACACTTCATGTCTCAGTTTCCCCCAAAGTGGGTAATAGTATTTCCCAGCATTCCATAGGCAGTTTGAACCAAGTATGGGCCTTTATTTCATAAACCACAGAAAATACATCAATAGTAGAAAGAAGATATGGATCAGAATAAAATTAATAGTTTAAATACATTAGAAAATTGGGATAGGGAAGGCCCACACTAGTTTTTCTAAATAGAACATCCTTAACATATAGGTCTCTTCTCTTATGTGGAATGAGCTCTTTTAAATGGAATGAGCTTGATCCATCACACACCCCCAGTGATTCTAGTTTTTTGGGGGGAAGATGACTCAAGGCCATCAAAAACTCAGGATAAGGGGGGCAGCTGGGTAGCTCAGTAGATTGAGAGCCAGGCCTAGAGACAGGAGGTCCTAGGTTCAAATCCGGCCTCAGCCACTTCCCAGCTGTGTGACCCTGGGCAAGTCACTTGACCCCCATTGCCTACCCTTACCAATCTTCCACCTACAAGTCAATATACAGAAGTCAAGGGTTTAAAATTAAAAAAAAAAAAAAAAAACCTCAGGATAACTAAGCTTCTTCCATAGCCCACCCTCCCTCATCCCCTCCTGCTGCTCCCTTGAGAATTACTAGGATAAAGGGGGACTGATTTTTAGCTTGAGAGATTAGCTGAGGATTGAGAGAGCTGTATTGCCCTCTGGATCTCATAACTAAGGGCTCTGACAACAAAAACCCTTAATTCCCTTGCTATGGCTCCTCAACGGTATGACCAGGAATGGAACCCTCGTGTTGAGAGGAAGAAGTACAAAGGATGGCCCTTGGCAGGAGAGTTAACTTAGTAGTTCATGCCTGTTGATAAAAGACTTCAGTGTTATGGATTGTATTGTCTTGCTACAACAGAGAGTCAAGGCAATACTTTTTAAATGATTTCCTCACAGAAGAAAATTTAAACTTCAACTTAATAAACAAAGTAATACGAATAGCATTTTCCTTGCTCTTAGTCTCCTGACAGTGGAATGGCCAGATTTCCCATCTAAAAACTGTTATGATATTGGGTACTCCTTGGGACCATACTGGCAGAACTTGAAAACAGTCCTTCTCTTTTGCAGTTAATTTGATTAACTGAGCCAGGATTACTAATAGAAACAATTCTTTGCAACAAGCAACATTTGTTGGGCATGTGTTGTAATCTTTCCTTTAAACACAACCACATGTATGACATATTTTGTTTTCTCTTGGCTATTGTACTGGAAAACTATTAAGACAACATCTGCTTTGCTTTCTGATTGAATCAAGGGCAAGGGGCAAGTCTCTGTAGTATCCCTCAGATTACATCTAGGATATCAGCTTCATCTGCTGACCACTTTCCCAGCCCCAGCTCCCACCCTCCCATTCTGAAATCCCCAAGAATGCACAGCTAAACATCAATGTTCTACTGCAAACTCAGGCCTCCCCCATCCTCCCGTCCACTTGGAGACGAGACTGCTTTCTGATCTTGGCTTAGGCCTGTGACGTCTTTGGGAATACCTGGTATATTTGGAGTCTGGCCTGCTTCTTGGGAAATCAGACTTGGCACAGAAACCCTTACAAGGCAGCTTCCCCCTCTTCCCCACCAGAAAAAAAAAAGTTGTCAAATCTGTTACAGGTCTGATGTTCCTCCTGAGACTCTTTAAAGAGTTGTTTCTCAACAGAGACCAGGTGAGATGTCAGAGTTGGGGCACTATTAACTTAGTGTCAGGGTGACTGGAGCTTTTGCTCATACATTTCTCTGTGCCTGAAATGTTCTCTTCTCCTCCCACTTCCATTTTCAAGGTCCAGTTCAAATCCTCTTTTCATGAAAAATCCCCTTAATTGTTCCAAATAGGAAATGACCTCCTTAGACCTTGCACCATACTCTGTACTTCTTTTCTATAGCTCTATGCAACCCAGTTCAACAAACAGTAGACATCTGACTGTGTAAGGCACTATACTCTGTACTCTGCATCGTCCCTGTCCTCAAGCTGCTTACATTTTACTGCAGAGATACGAGGTGTACATAGACATATAAATGCAAAGAACATTCAGAATAATACAAAATCATTCCAAGAGGGAAAGTCTGCTGATCCCTAACATGTAAAGGTGAAGAAGGAATGCATTCTAGATATGGAAGACTATCCATATAAAGTGGTCATGTAAAATTTCTTCTCAGTGGCACCATGCATAGAGCACAGGTTCAAATTTAGCCTCAGATACTTACTAGCTGTATGACCCTGGATAAGTCATGTAACCCTGTTTGCCTCCATTTCCTCAACTGTAAAATGAGTTGCAAAAGGAAATGGCAAACCACTCTAGTATCTTTGCCAAGAAAACCCCAAAATGGAGTCATACAGAGGAAAAACAACACAAAAACAACAACAAAATATTCTTTTTTGATATTCTAGACAAAGCAATCTTCTAACCTCTGCCCTAACTACTTATAAAGTAGCCTATTTCTCTATTACATTTTCTGTTGCATCTCTATTCTCTGTGTAAGGAGATTCCTCCTTCTTATCAATTAAAACCAAATAACCCTTTAAAAAATTAAGACACTCTCAAAAAAAATGAAGATGAAAAATTGACACATTCGCTAAATAATCAGCTCCAAGCAATGTGATCCCTGGCAGCAGAGGAGAGAGCCAGCTATGGAAGGAGAACCCAGACCCAGAGGGGAAATTATTTCTTGCCACTTGGGAGGAGGGAAAGGGTTTTCTTTCTTTTCTTAGTCATAACACTTTGTAGTAGAACTATTTCCCCACGTAGGAGACACTGCATTCAGCCTGGAATGAGGAAAGGATAGAGGAAGGGAACAGCACTAAAAAACATGGCACCTGGAAGTGGATAAGAAAACCAGCTATGGATTCAAGAGAGAATTAGCCTTGGCATATGGGATTTGAGCTGCAAAGAGAAACAAGTTCAGCTCAGATAAGTGAGATACCCAGCAAAGACTCTAAGCCTAGGGAAGAGCAGTGGGAGGAAGCCATGAGAAAAGGAAGGCCATCACTGAAGATATGTGCCTCTCTATCACTATGCCCTATATAGGCACCCACTTTTCTCACTGATGCTGTTTGTGTGGTGCTAGGAGAGTGCTCTATGGGGAGAATGTCTCATTATTATTATTTTTATGATGCCATCTTAGTAAATAACTTTACTTCAAGCTATTGAAACATACAGCAGACCTGTGGGAACTTAGGAGCAATAATTTGGAAAGTGCT
The DNA here is from genome assembly GCF_016433145.1 of Gracilinanus agilis. Classification (NCBI taxonomy): domain Eukaryota; kingdom Metazoa; phylum Chordata; class Mammalia; order Didelphimorphia; family Didelphidae; genus Gracilinanus; species Gracilinanus agilis. Next base: position 181,159,307 of record NC_058130.1, on the reverse strand, counting down.
GACACAAGCAATACTTTGAACCTTGGTAGTAGTCATGTCACCCTCTTGGGGACTCAAATCACCTTTTTGAGTTCAGGGTGGGTAGGGGTAACTGCTACTAGAAGTTTAAACTTATATATTTGTTGAATGTAATAGTTATTGAATAGGACCAGGTCCTTCAGGCCTCTAAAAACCATCCTGGGACTCCTAAGAAAGGGATTGCAGCTATAGTTCTGACACTTTGCTTTCAGTGACAGCCATTCCATTAATAATGCAGCAAGTTAATAATTAAAAGGTGGGTTGTGTGATCATTAAAAATGCAGACTTTCTTGACATAATTTTTTTTAATAAAATCTCCACCTCAACCATCTGGGTCTCTTTCTGGGATTTACCTCTCTTCTCTCAGTGAGAAAGCCATGAGAAACAGCAGAAGACCTAGGTTCCAAATGGCCCCCTCATTTAAATCACAGGATTATTGTGAGGATCAAATTGGATTAAATAATATAAGTTAAAATTATTGGATAAGTTAAATATGTATCCAAAAGTAAGTTATAAAGGATGTCAGAGTCTCACTGCCTAAAGTCTTAGTTTCTGTTGTTATCAATTTCTCTACAAATATCTTCACTCTGAACAGGATTTACCAGATTAGAAATCAAGGTATGATGTTTCTGACTGCTTCTTTTTTCTTTTTAGTTTGACACAAATTACCCTTTGATATTTCAAATGTTGTTCAAAACTTACACTGCAGTCCCTCTAGGGCAAAAACTCTGTTCAGGATCCTGCTGATAGTTTGATATCCACATGTCAACAGCCTTCAATCTGTCAATCATTTGACAAGCACTTATTAAACACCTCTAAATGCTAAGTGCCAGAGACTGGATTAGGCCCTGGGAAAGGCACAGATTAAAGTGAAATAGTTCCAGACCTCACAGAGCTTACATTCTGTTTGGAGAAACAATGCATGCACATACAAGTAAAACAAACTACAAACAGTTCTTTTAATTCAGACTACAAGATGAACAAATTCTAAAGCTGAAGCTTAAATACTTTGGCTACATAATGAGAAGACAGGACTCATTGGAAAAGACTCTGATGTTGGGAAGGATTGAAGGCAAAAGGAGAAAGGATGAGATGGATAGGTAATGTCATGGAAACAATAAATATGAGCTTCAACAGACTTCGAGAGATAGTGGAGAATAGGAGGGCCTGCCGTGCTATGGTTCGTGGGGTCATGAAAAGTTGGACATGACAGAGCAAAATACAAAGCCATTTCTAGGGAGGGCATCAGCACTAACAGCTTGAGTGGGATGGTCAGGAAAGATCTCCCATAAGAAATGGCACTTGAACTGACCTTTGAAGGAAGCTAGGGATTCCAATAAGTGGAGCTGAGGCAGAATTTCATTTCAGGTTTAGAGAACAGTTGGTGCAAAGTCAGGGAGGCAAGAGGTAGAACATTGTGGATGTAGAACAACAAATTGACTAAAAAGTAGGATATGAAGAGGGTATTAAGTCATGCCTTCAATGAACCTCTTTCCTCTTGATTCTTAATTTTAAAACGTGACCTTTACTTTTACTTTGATCAGGGGCTACACTACTCAGACAGATACTGTGGAGGACTGTGGGGGTCATAAAGTCATCTGTTTAGAACTGGAAGAGATCACAGAAACCAGTTAGTCTATTCCTTCATTAGATAGATAGATAGATAGATAGATAGATAGATAGATAGATAGATAGATAGATAGATAGATAGATAGATAGATGATAGATAGATAGATGATGTCGATATATATCTAAACAGATATGAAGAAATAGTTTAAATGATTTACCCAACAGCACACCAATAGTAAATGTCAGATAAACAGTCAATAAACATTTATTTGTTGTTGCTCAGTATTTCAGTCACATCCAATTCTTTATAACCCCATTTAGTGGAGTCTGATGTGTGATTAGATAAGTGACCACAGAGCTTGTTTTTGTTGAAAAGGCAATGGTAGTAGGTATTATTTTAATCCTCTAGCAGTCCAAAGGGTTTTCAAGACATACATTGGGTAAAGAAGAGAATTCTACAGATTTATATCATAGTGTAGAGAAAGAGTGATGAATATGGAGTCAGAAGACCTAGGATTTGAGTCTCTCTCTGTTCCTCTTACAACCTGGGGGACTATGAATAATTCACTTCTCATACTTGTACCTCCAGTTTTGCCCAGGCTTCCATGCAACTAGGACAGGCTGAATGGCACCATAAAATTGTGATCCTCATCTCCTAATCCTTTCCCCCACCCAAATAACAGCCTAGGACCATGTTTCAGGACCTCCAGAATGTAGATCCTACAGAGATAAAGCCAGAGAGAGAGAGAGAGAGAGAGAGAGAGAGAGAGAGAGAGAGAGAGAGAGAGAGAGAAGAGACCATCACTGGCATCCTGCAAGAGTTCTTCCACCATTCAGGAGCAGGACATTGAGTCTACATAACTTGGTCCATATCACCATACTTGCAACCCCAAAAGTAAACCATCCTATCATCTTCATGAATCATGACATTGAAATGAACAATAAAACCTATTACAACCCTCTCTTCAATTCAGAGGACTTGGATAACCCAACATTTTACCGTCTGCCATGTAGATCCTCCTGAACAATAGGACAGAAAAGCAGCCTTTCCTGTGGGGTGCATGTATCTATCCATGGATCACCTGGCTGAAATGATTCCTGGAATTCTCCACAAGTTTGGACTAGAAAGCATGATTGGAATGAAAAGCAGAACTCCAACTTAACTCCATTTATTCTGAACCACCCAGAGATGGTGGAAGGATTCATTCTCATCAAGGTGAACTCTTACACTGAAGAGCAGATGGACTAGGCAGCAACCAAGATCTCTGGGAGATCCAAGCTCTTCTGGATATGGTAATGTCTCATCTGTTTGGGAAGAAAGAAATGCAAAACAGCATAAAAGTGGTGCATATCTACTGCCATTTGTCATCAATGACATTAACCCAAATAGTCTCCATCTCTTCATTAATGCCTACAACAGTCATTTGGGATCTAGAAATCATGCATCCTCTCCCAGGGACCAATACTGTCACCCTACAGAGCCCTGCATTGTTAGTGGTTTGAGATAATTTACCTGTGATGGATGCTATGGATCCAATGCAACTCTAAACTGGATCCAACCAAGACCATCCTTCTAAAGATGGCAGACTGTGAAAGCCTACTTTACATTTCTTAGCTCACCGGACTTGCAGAAGCTTTCAATAACTTTGTCCGTGAATGGTTTACATGGCTTCTGCCAGCACGACTCACCTCATGAGGTCCCCCAGAGTCTCTGGATCCAGTGTCTCCTCCTTGGAAAGCAACCACAAACATCCTCACACCAACAAAAGGACCTACAACCACTCCCACACAAATATGGGCCTCAAGATCACTCCCAACTCTAGGTTCATTAGAGATGCCAGGCTGAAGTCCATGGAAATGTCTTATTTTCTTCTTCTCCCTCCTGACTCTGATCCAAATTCTGTTTTAAGTAACTGCTCCCTTTATCTCCTATTCCAGTCCCACATCCCACCCCTACTATATCATACTGCACATAATTTGGTACTAATTCAAAGGAAATTTGGTAAGAACAAAGTGAAGTGGATTAAGGGAGAGTCATTTTGATACTGGGGGGACTGGGAGTGTGGAAAGATATGGGGACCAATCTGAAGCAAGTATCCAGATGAGTCTCTTGATTAAATTGTATGTATATACATCCAAGGAATGGTTTCTAAGGCCCATTTCAAGTATTGGATATGAAAGCCTAGATTTCAAGCCTGAGGAGAAATCATTTTTTTTTACCTTTTTAACTCCTCCCAGTATTATTCCCAGTAAATATGTCATTGATAAATTCCATCATCTTGCATCCCTAATCGGCTTTGTCACTGACACCTCATCAGTACCTTCTGCCACTCTCATTGGAAGGTAGTGCCATAAACTCCTCCATTTAAGGAGAGGATATCTTAGATATCTCCTCATGGCCTTCCTGGCTGCACTCCATTTGGATTTCTTTGATTACTCTGGCGACACATATTGGGACTTCTTAGACTTCTCTACCATGCCCTTCCAAAAAGTACTTCCCCCACCCTTTTCATTTTTCTTTTTGCCACTCGAGGGTGGGAACTATCTTTCTTTTTTTGTATTTGTACCTTCAGTACTTAGTACAATATCTGGCACATAGCAGATGCTTAATAAATATTTGTTGAATGGCTTCAGACACTTACTAGCTGTGTGACTTTAGGCAAGACACTTAACCCTGATGGCCTCAGTTTCTTTGCCTGTAAAATGAGCTGGAGAAAGAAATAACTAACCCAAATGGGATCACAAAGAGTTGGACAGGACTGAAAAAATGGTTAAAAATCCATAGAAAACTGGTCAAATTAAGTTGTAGAAGGCTATTATAGTTTTTCAGTCTACTATGGAATATCTGAATCTGTTTTCTTGAAGAATGTTCAACAATATTCTTAATCAGCCTTAGTCTCTGAGGAAACTATAAACCTATCGAAAAATAAGAATTTATGGAGGGGGATCAAGGATTATCTTTCCTCCCACCTTAGGCTTTTCCCCTACTTTTTCTAGGTATGTCCCTGAATTTCTTAGTACCAGCACTGGAGGAAAAAAAATCTGTAGTGTGGTCAAATTCATTCTATCCATGCCACAACTCTGAAAGTTCCTTGCCTTAGGTTGTACCACAAGGAATTCATCGCCTGTCCCTGGTTATACTGCAAGAGAACTCATTAGGTCCTCATGCAGAGAGTCAAAGTCAATGATCAAAGGGCTTTGAGCACCAGTGAAGGAATCCACTGGGGCTGCTTCTTCCCCTAATGATTCCCCAAAATTTCAAATCTGCAGAGTTTTGACCTCCCCTGGTTGGTCAGCCATAAACCAATCCATGATTTTACCTAGTGAGATTCTACTGCTCGATATTGTATGTCCCAAATTATGGGACTGTGCTTAGACAGTGTAAGTACCCCTGTATTTTCAGGCACTTCAAATGTCTACTTTATCTCTGGGGTGTCTTTTAGCTACTGATGCAGATACCACCATGAGCCATAGCTACTACTATTCCTGAGACACCACTACCTGACACTGTTGAGAAAACCCAAATCTCAGGAGCTTTCAGGGGCAGAGAAAGCTACAGAGAGCCTTATAAGTCAAATAAGACTCTTCTTAATAACATGAGAATAACTTGCATGTAACTTTTTGAAGTAAGACAATGAAGAAGTTATTTGAAGCACAGAGAAATGAAATGATTTGTCCAGGTTTCACAGGCAAGTGACAGAACCAGGACTCAGATCCAAGTCATATGACTCCTAGTTCTCTAGCTACTAGACCAGTGATGGGCAAACTTTTTAAAGAGGGGGCCAAAGGAAAGGAAACTCATCTGTCGATCTGTTTCTAAGGCAACTCTTTCAAAGTTTCATTGTATTATATCCTACTCATTGTATTCATCAGATTAGGAATAATGTCACAAAGCTGGATAGAACATTTCAAGGGGATGCATCTGGCCCGCAGGCTGTAGTTTGCGCATCACTGTACTAGACCATACTGCCTTTTCTTAATAATAATATTACATATGTATAGTAATTTCAGGATACCTTGTCTAGCACTTTCAGATATTTTCTCTCATTTCATCCTTCCAACAGCTCTATAAGGTGGTAGGGTAGGTATTATTGTCACCATTTTTACTAGTGAATAAAACAATTCAGAGAAGTTAAGTGACTTTTCCCAAGCCACTCAAAGACTTGGTGGAACAGCCTGGAGTAAAACTTGGGTCTTGCAATTCCAAGTCCATTGTTCTCTCCCATATATACAAAACCAGAAAGTATACACCTTGGTGTGGATAGGAAGATCAAATTAATCACCATTGACATTGAGGGCAAATAAAAAGAAATCCAGTGATTTCAATGACTGAGTTTTCATATATAATAAATAGGGAAAATATGTCTCCAAGTTGGGGATGATGTTTTTGCACTAACTGTTATTACTAAACCATCTCAGTGTTGCAAGAGCTACTCCCCCACATATAGCATGCAAGTGTCTTTGTATGGGTCCAAGGGAAGTGGAATAGATATCTCTAGATTCTTGCCCCTCTACCCTTCTTCAAGGGATACTTTAATTCCTACCAAGAGGGGAAGCAGGAAGTTGGAGCCAGAAAAATGGCTACTTTGCTCTCCTAAAAGAGAAAGTACTAGACTAGAATTTTATCTTTCTGCTCCCTTAAATCATCTTAGTCTAGGGGATATGGCTTTCGGGTTCAAGTTAGCTTCTGACTATTCTTTCATTAATGAAGGAAGCAAGACCTCAAGCTTTATGTACATTTTTTTTTATTCCTTTTGCACTGAATACCAGTTTCACAATGAAAACACACAGCATGTAGCAAATAAACCCATTTATTCAAATCATAGCAAAATAGAAATCAGAGAAAGCATACATATGAGAATATATAAATACAGGGTGAAGGCATTTTCCCAAGGTAACTCAGCTTAACCAAGAGAGAAAGAGTTCTAGATCTTACCCAAGAAGAAATTCCCTGAAGTCTCTAGTGTAGCAAGCTGTGGAAAGCAGCATAGTGGAGACTGCCTGCTCCTCTCATGTCATCTTCCCAGAATCTTTTCCTTCAGACTTGAAGTGGAGCTGAAGTCCAAAGAGACTCAGCAACTCAAAGAAAATTAAGGAGCTTGCCTCTCCTTCCCTCTTCTCTTCTTACTTTTTCTCTTTTTCCCTTCCCTCATCTCTCTTCCCTTCCTCTCCCTTTCCCCCTCCTCTCATTTCTTTCTCCTTCTCCTTCTTCTCCCTCTCCCTCTCCCTCTTTCTCCATCCCACCTCTTATGATGCAGGGAAGGGGCATTGATTTCTGCCCAATGAAGACAGAGTCATCTCTACTAGATAAATCTGATTCACTAGAATTCAATAAGAAAGCACACTTTATGGAAGTTTGTGAGCATCAGGATGAGAAAGACCCTCAACATTCTAGAATTACTCCTGGAACTTCTTGAAAAGAGAAGTAGCTAACTTCTGGGGACCAGACTCCTAACAGGAATGTGAATAGGAGGCCCCAGAGGGGTTATTGTATACACATTGGATTAAATTCAGAATATAATAATTCTAGATATATATCATAAAAAGCAAGAGATTATTATTTCATAAATATATTATTGTTATACTGTACTTTAATTCATCCATCCACTAATTTGACAAATATTTATTTAGCACAGTCTTTGGACCTACCTTCTCACATTTGCATTGATATGTTATAGCTACATTAAGGAAAGAGTGACTGTTCTCTGGTTTAAAGGTAATCTGGGGATCTGTAAAACTCCAAAGTCCTTAAATTTGCTTTGGATATTCAGTAGATACAACTACCCCAAAGAAAAGACATTTACCAAAATTACATTATAAAAACAATAGTAACAAACATCAACACACACACACACAAGAACTGGTATGTACTCTATCATAACTACACATAACATCTGTTATGTGTAAAGAGTAAACTGACAATGAGGCACAAACATAGAGAACACATCTGTTCAAGGCATTCACATCTCAGGCATTACTGGGTTCCAGTGTCCTTTTTCTTCTTATGGTGTTCTTGTGATGGTCCACATTGGCTACAGCCTACCTACTAGACAGATCCCTACACCTAATACTCTCCTCATCTTGAATCTTGACTGCTAAGATTTACTGTCTTGAATCCATACTTATATCTTCTCTGGTAGGGGTGGGGAGTGGGGAAGTTATTAATATACAGCTGACCAAGGAATGAATGAATGAATGGTGGAAAAGAATTATAAAGCACCTACTAGGTACTTTCCTAAGTCCTCAGGGTGCAAATAAAAGCAAGATAGTCTCCACCTTCAAGGTTTCAACCCATTTACAGAAGGAAGGACTAGAGAAGGGTATTTGGTCAAAGACAATGCCTAGATATTGAATGTAATTATAAAGCAATATATGGATGCTTGTTTTTGTTGTTTTTTTTTCCTGGAGTAATAGTATTGATTTGATTTTTATTCCCAGCACATGAGATGGGAAAGGGCGTAGTACATGGCCAAGTAGGAGGAAAATGACCAGAGTTAAAATCAAATTAATTTGTGTAATCAGAAACCAGTGTCAATAATGATAATAATTAATGAAAGAATAGGCTAATGGAAGGAGGATCAAGAAATAACTTCTTTTTCTTGGGTAGTACAAAGAATTGATCCAGATTTCCCAATACCATTGAGAAATAGAAGTTGAATGGTTATGCCACAGACATGTAACAATAGCTAATGTTTATTCAACTATTATTTTCTCACACACTTTATCTCATTTGACCCCCCTAAGAACTCCATGTGGCAGAAAGTTTTGCTATTGTTCCCATTTTACAGATAAGGAAACTGATCTAAGAGAGGCAAAGTGATTTGACTATGTTTATACAGCTAAGAAGCGAGGGATCTGAACCCAGGTTTGACATTTTTTCACTTGCCATTGCCATCTTCCTCTGCCATGTGCAAGAATCTTCCAGAGGGGAGAGTAACTCCTACATGAAAACCCACATGGCCAGTAGGCAAAAACCTTCTCAAACAGAATTGGTGCTTGTTGGGTGTTGACATAGCTTTGAATTCCCTCAGAGACTGTGGGAACCAGTAGAGGAAGGAAAACACACGCCCTCTGCAGAACTGTGCTCCATCTCCCCTAATCCCCATTCTGGTCTGTAAAGGGTTGTACTTTTCAAGCTCAGCTCTTGTTTGAAGAGAATCCGTTCAAAAAGGGTCCAAGCTCCAAGTCACAGGGGCCCTCCAGCAGGGAAGGCTCTCTGAAGCCAGGGGCCATCCTTGCAGGATGCAAAACTGTAAAGGATTTTTGTCACTCAGACCCTGCTCTGAGTTTCTCCTCTGGGCTTTCCCTCCACAAAAGAGGTCCACAAGCTTTAGCTTTAAATCTTTCCCAAACCCTCACCAAAGTTTACCCATCTTATTTCCCCATTCCTTCCAGGGCTGGACAAATGAACCCAGGAGAACGTGATAGCATATGCTGACCTGTTACCCAGTCTCCAGTGACGTATGTGCATTTCAACAGGGACTTTTTAGGTAAAATGCCAAGAATGATTCCTCTGGCAATAATTTCTGGCACTGTGGTCTGCCTTTAGGGAAGATAATTTTAGGAGAGGGTTCTTTGATCAACCCCTCAGAATAGTATAGCAGGAGCAAGGCTTCTCTGAGGATGCGAAGACCTAGGACAGTGATGGTGAACATTTTGGAGACAGTGTGCCAGGCCCCACCCCCACCCAACCTCCAGACTGAGTGCCCTCCCCCTCACCCAGTGCCAGTCATGCCCTCCCCCTACTTACCCCACACAGGGGAGAGAGAAGTGCTCCCATTGGGATGCTGGGCAGAGGGGCCAGTGAAAGTGATGAATGTCCTCAGCGAGTGTAGAGAGGGGAAGGGGAGTGGCCAGAGTGCTCTGCTCCCCTCCAGTTCTACCTCCTGTGAGCCACCCACCTTACCCACTGTGTGTTCCCATTGGCTGCTGGACAAAGGGGTGGGGATATGAAAAAATGTCATCAGGCATGGTGGAAAGGGAGAGGGGAGCAACTTCACCAGAGTCCCCCTGCCTTTCTAGTAATGGACTCCGGGGGAGGGAGGCTACGCCCACAGAGAGCACTCTGCGTGCCATCTTTGGCACCTGTGCCATAGGTTCACCATCACTGACCCAGGTTCATGGACTGCTCTTGTCATTTACTAAATATGTAGCCCTGAACAGATTTTTTAATCACTCTATGATTTAATTTCTTCCTATGCTTATATAATACTGATAATAATGCTTACACTGCCTACCCTCTTGGGTTTTTGAAAGGACTGAATAAGATAAGTGAAAATGTTTTGTAAACTCTAGTCCCAGGATCCTTAACTTCTTTTGTGTGGTGTGCTCCTTTGGAAATTTGGTGAAACCTGTGGACTCCTTAGAATTCGATATTTAAATCGTAAAATAAATGTATGAAGGGGCAGCTGGGTAGCTCAGTGGATTGAGAAACAGGCCCAGAGACAGGAGGTCCTATGTTCAAATCTGGCCTCAGAAACTTCCTAGCTGTGTGACCCTGGGCAAATCATTTAACTCCCACTGCCTAGCCCTTACTGCTCTTCTGCTTTGGAACCAAAGCACCATATTGATTCTAAGACTGAAGGTAAGGGTTTTATAAATAAATAAATGAGCTTACTAAGGAAAACAATTATATTGAATACATACTTAAATGTAAAGATCCTTGTTTAAAAATCCTTGCTAAAGCCTCTATGAACATATTGATTTATTATTAGGATTATTATCAGTAATTATGATAATCATATAAAGGATGCTAACAGCCACCACCTCTACCGATTATGCAGAGGGGAGGGTAGCCTTGGATATAATTGCTGGAAAAAGAGAATGGACAGAATCCCAAAATTATTCTTTCTCTTCTTTGCCCCATTTTCTTTGGCCACATGACCTGAGCATGTGTCTAATGAGTCTAATGCTCTTCTTTGCTGGGGGAGTCAAGAGGTCTGTGCAGTGTGCGCCTTGGGTAACTGAGCTGGGGATCCCTGGAAGCAGCAGCAGACAGGCTGACCTCCCTGACATAAAGCCAGGATTGAAATTGAGCTGGATCTCCCCCTGGACTCTGATTCCAAACACTAGGTCAGTATTTGGGCATAGGGGGAAGAAAAATCTCCTCTAATCCCACTCACCCTTGTGCCTAAACTAAACTAGACATTGACTTACTTACTGTATCATCCTTTTCTACATCTCTCCATTGCATTCTTCTTTCCATACATCTCTCAATCTCCCCTAACCCTTTTTTTTTTCATATTAATCTTGGACATCAATATTTCTCAGAAGGTGAATAAATCACAGAGTGTGGTTCCCACCCCCCCCCCAATATTTTTGCCCAGGTAAAACAAGATTAAAATGAATAGTAGGGCAGCCTTGAAAGGAAAAAAAGAGGTCACAAAAGGGGTGGGTGCTGAAGGTTGAGGATGCTATGTTGGCTGTTGGGGGAGAATAGAAAGAACAGACTGATTTTATATAATTCTCCATGCTTCTTACAGCCAGCTGGTGCAGGCACCTCATTCTTCCTGACCAAGCGGCTGCCTCCCTGAGTCACTACCCAAATGCTAACAGTCAGAGTGGGGGTGGGGGTGGAGGAGTGAGATTGTGCCAGAGTTAAGGGAAATCTCCCAAAATGCTGAAACTTAGCAATGGCTCTGAGGGATGTGATCCTCTAGAGAAAGTCTTCAGAAGAGAGAGCCTTTTGGTTCTCTTGATTATCAGGAGACCTCAAAGGTTCACTGCCCAGAAAGCAGGCCCCAGGCAGGCAGGCAGGATTGCTTTGTTATGGTTGAGATAACATCGTCCCAGTGTCCTCAGGTGCCTCTCCTTGCTACTGTAGTTATCTGCGTCCCCAGAGGTGGCTTCAAAGATTGGTGTCTGACCAGGAGGCCCTAAGTAATGAGGTCACTAGGGAAAAGAATTCTTATTATTTATATGCTGGCTATCAGCTCTGTGAGCCATTCTTGGATTGCAAAGCCTGATATGGTTTGTTAATCTATGTCTATACCTCTCCAGTCTCCTTCATAGTTCTCTATTTTTTTTTTCCTGTGGAATAGAGAAAGTTACTTTACACTTAGTCCTATACAGCTTCATTTAAGGGTCCTCCCTTGCCCCAAAATACTTACCCCCAGGGATCTACCACAGAACCGAAAACACTCCCTTCTTGGAGTGAGGCATTGTGTCACCAGAAGGCCCTATAAGAACTTGTTACTTGAGAAGTCTTAAGCATTAAAGCATCAAAGGCACTTTAGCACAAAGAAGCTGAGAAAATGGGGACTGGAATATCCTGAAGCAAGGATTCTTAAACTGGGATCTGAGAACTAGGAACATTTAATATTTTGATTAACTGTGTTTTGATCTTATTGATTTCCTTTGTATCTTATTTTATACATTTAAAAATTCTTTTTTTTTCTAATTCATTCATTATTCTAAATTCAGAATTCATTATTCTTAAAAAGGGATCCCTAGGTTTCATCAGACTGCTCAAAGGGTCCATTACACAAAAAAAGGTTAAGGACTCCTGCCCTAGAGAAAGATAACATGTTGGCATAAATACTTTGATATAGAGGCTAATCAGAATTTTTCCCTCTAAGGGCAAAGACAGTTTGGGAGGTGGGATAGCAGATTATATAATCTGAAGTGGAGGTGAAGGAAGCCAGGAGGTGAGACCTTGTATGTAGTCACTTCTAGAGAAGGGGCAGCTCCAGCCCCTCTCCCCCAGAGTTCATATATTATAGGCTCATAGATGTAGAGATGGAAGCAATTTCAGACCATCTAGTATAATATCTTCATTTTACAGATGGAGAAATTGATGTAGGGGCAGCTAGTTGGCTCAGAGGATAAGAGCCAGGCCTGGAGACGGGAGATCCTGGGATCAAATCTGAACTCAAATACTTCCTAGCTGTGTGACCCCAGGCAAGTCACTTAACCCCCTTTGCCTAGCCCTTACCACTCTTCTGCCTTGGAACCAATATATAGTATTGATTCTTTTTTTAAAAAAACTTGATTTTTTTTAATAATATTTTTCCATGGTTACATGATCCATGTTCTCTCCCTCCTCTCCTCCTTCCCCCCTCTTGGAGCTGACAAGCAATTCCACTGGATTATATAGTATTGATTCTAAGACAGAAGGCAAAGGGGAGAGAGAGAGAGAGAGAGAGAGAGAGAGAGAGAGAGCCCAGAAAAGTTGTTACTGGCCTAAGGCCATAGTAAGAATCAAGGTAGATTTGAACGCAGGTCCTCTGACTGAAAATCCATTGCGCTTTGCCCTGTAACATACCAAAGCTTGGACTGCCCTGCTCCAGTTACATGCTGATCTTATATACTTTTCAATGTTCCACAATGATCTGAGATGTTGTCTTCTGGTTTCTTCTACTAATGAAGATCAGAACCCTTTTATCCCTTTTATAGAATATCTTAGAGATTGAGATAAGGGCAGGGCTTGAGATTTGTATAATTATGTACAATTGTATCATAAACTTGGCATGAAAAAACTCATTTTAAACCCAATGGAGGTTGGGATATTTTCTGTCCCAAATTTAAAGTCTTTAAGAGCTACCTAGAATGCTGAGAGGTTAAGGGTCTTGCTGGAGGTCACACAGCCAATCTATGTCAGAAGCAGGGCTGTATTCCTATACTCCAGGAGAACTTTAGAAGACCTTGAAGCACTTAGATGGTTCAGGGGATAGAGCATTGGGCTTGGAGTAAGGCAGTTGTTGTTCAATTGTGTCCTACTCTTTATGAGCCCATTTTGGGGTTTTCTTGGCAAAGATACTGGAATAGTTTGCTATTTTCTTCTCTAGGTCATTTTACAGATGAGGCAAACAGGGTTAAGTGACTTGCCAAGGGTCATTCAGCTAGTAAGGGTCTGAGATTGTACTTGAACTCAAGTCTTCCCAACTCCAAGTCCTGAGCCATTTGGCTGCCCTGGAGCCAGGTACACCACATTTAAATCAAGCCTCAGACAGACATTTACTAGCTGTATGACTTTTAACCTCTCTTTAATCTCTGTTTGCCTCAGTTTCCTCAACTGTACAATAAGGGTATTAATAGCAACTACCTTTCATGGTTGTTGTGAAGATCAAACGAGATAATATTTGTAAAGTGCTTAGCACAGTACTTGGCATATAGTAGATCCTATATAATTTCCTTTCTTTTCCTTGACTCCAAGGCTAGATCTCTATCCACAATGACTCTATGCGTCTCTGTGTTTGAATTAAAGAAAAACATTTTCCTTGTTTGTTTTTTGGTTCTGCCTTGCTAAAGTCCAGGTATTTTGGGTGGAGGGGATAAGGTTTGCATTCTTGATTTTGTGCATTCATTCATTTATTTGCTTTTGTTGATAGCGATTAAGTTCATGGTTTAAAAAAAAAATTAAGGTTCTTATAGCCAGACGATCCATCACTCTGTGGCCAACCCACTGCAAACTCAGCTAAGCTGGTCTCCCTAGGACTACAAAGACAGCCACCAGACCCTCCTAGGAAACCTTTCTATTTTGGTAGAACTTGCTCCAGTCCATACTTCAGTGGCATAATCCAAGGTTACCTTCAGGTCATGATTAGGCATCAGAGGAGGGCATTAGTGGAGGCTTATCACACTGTCTGCTTGGATCATGGTGTTTAACTGAATTAAGTATTGAGGCAATAAGCATTTATTAAGTATTTACTAAATTTCAGACATATGTGCCCAATACAAATACTAGAAGAAAGAAAAGAACTCTGCCCGCAAGAAGTTTATATTTTAATGAGAGGAAGATAACATACAAAAAGACCAGAAGATAACATAGAAAAAAATACAGAAAAGGGGAGTGAGAATGGTGACAAAGTGGGGGACACATGAGGTGACAAAGTCCAGAAAGTGAGCAGCAGAGCCAGGAGGCGGATAAAATTTGTCTTCCCAAAATGGATGTCCCAGGAAGGAATGTAGCAATGACAGAAGGAGATAGGCATGACAGATGGATGCTCCAGGATAAGAAAGTCCAAGAGGAAGATGGATATTCCAGGTGAGGAATTCCTAGGCTCTAAGTGAGGGAAATTCTAGGATGAGACTACTACGTCAGAAACAGAGCCAGGAGGAGAATGAATCAGATGAGGGTTATCAGTTTTTAGGAAAGCAAGTTCTGACAGCAGAAGGGCACTCGGAGCTGGAATGGGGGTTGGGTTGCCTCTAAGATAGGACTTCGGTTATACAGTCAATGACTAGTTAATTTATAGAATAGGAGAGATACAAAGACAAAAAAAAAAAAAAATCCCTGCACTCAAGGAGCATTGGGCCTGCTTCCTAATTTTCTCTCTAACTAAGCTTGCCCCAGACTCACAGCTTTGAGAGTGGTGAGCAAAGTTCTTCCTTCCTTCTGCTTCTAGTCTAGTTCAAGTGTACGATGGCCTCAATCCACTCCCTACCCACAGATTCCTCCCCAATAGTTCTCTGCCCTACCTTGTCAGAATAGGGTATTGGGGGAATTTGCCAATGAAAGGTAGAGGCAAAGAGGCATCTAAGGGGGAAGCCCTACCCAGAACGTATTTACCTGTAGTCTAGGGGCCAGAGTTTTTTTTGTTTTCTTTTTGTTTTTTTGTGTGTGTGTGTGGCAATACCTGGGGGGGGACTATTCTACTACTTGATGTTAAGTTTCTCAGAGACTCTCCGGAAGGTCAGCTCTCCCCCACACCTACCTCCTTTTTTTAGTGACCTACCTTTTCTTTGCCCACTTCCTCCCCATCAGGACCTTGCATCACTCTCCTGCTCCCATCAGACCCCAATGAAATCTACTTGCTTATAGCTAATGCTCTCACACCCAGCTTTTCTCTGTCTCCTACAATACCTCTGAGATGTCAACTGGCCAAACTAATCACAACCTATAGGACTGACTTCCAAGTAATATCATCTACGTGCATTGAGCTGACAAAAGTTTGCTGTGGAAAATTCTGGCTCCAAAAGAAAGAAGGGAAAGGAAAACTCAGGGGAATGTCCTAAAGACTAGGAGTAGATATTTAGTATTAGCTACCTCATCCTCACAGCAACTAGGGGATACTCCCAAAGCAGGGAGCCCAGAATGATTATTATATGAGTTTTCAGGCCTCCAGCTTAGTGGAATATTCTTATGGGGTTTGGAAGGTAGGGGCCCATTCCTTTAAGGTATTTCACTGGATCTGCCTTTATGATGTGATATAGTAAAAGAACATGGAATTGAGGGCAACAAGAACTTGGTTCAAATTCTGGCTTTGCCTCTGTATACCTGTGAGACAATGCAAAAGTTCCTTAACTTGAGCCACATTTCCCCACCTTTAAAATGAAGGGATTAGACTAAATGACCACTAAGGCCCTTTATAGCTCTATAAAGCTATAATCTTGTTGAAGTCCCTAATTACCTAACTACTCTTTTATTATGCTATCATAACCTGGCCTTATCCTTATTTTCCAGTCTTATACATTACTCGTCTTCATGCTTTGTATAGTCAAGTGAAAATGGTCATCTTGAGAGTCCTCACAACCAAATACTCCATCTCTTCTCTCTGAGCCTTTTATACTGGCTATCTTCCATGCCTGGGGCACTTCCTCAATTCTATCTCTGGGAATCCTGGGGTTTCTCAACTTAAGCACTACTTTCCTCAGGAGGCTTCTTCCAGTTCCCTTGGATCAGTGATTCCTGATCTGGAATATTTGTACTCTTTAGGGAATATGCAAAGCCTGCCAAAGAAGTAACTATGCCATTCTATTGAAATGCCAAATAACTATGCCTTTCCATTGAAATATTCTCAAAGTAATGGTGGTAAGTGAAAAAAAAACATTACATATTGAATAATGCCATCATTATAAAAAGCAATTACATTTTTTTCAAGTAACAAGTATTTTAAAATGAATTTGTGGGGGCAGCTGGGTAGCTCAGTGGATTGAGAGCCAGGCCTAGAGACTGGTCCTAGGTTCAAATCTGGTCTCAGCCACTTCCCAGCTGTGTGACCCTGGGCAAGTCACTTGACCCCCATTGCCTACCCTTACTACTCTTCTGCCTTGGAGCCAATACACAGTATTGACTCCAAGACAAAAGGTAAGGGTTTAAAAAAAAAATGATTTTGTCCCTTCCATGTGCCCCCACCCATTAGCAAATTAAAGCAAACAATACCCTCCCCACTTAAGACATATTTATGGACTCTGGCAAACTGGGTTTTATATTAGCCATGTCCAAAAATGCATCTCTCTTCCTTTATTATAAAAAATCACCTCTCTGCCCAAAGATGAGTCATATTTCATTTTCATTCTTTTGGATTCGTAGTTTATCATTGCATTGAGCAGTTATAAATTTTTTTAAGTTCAAAGTTGTTTTACTCTGTAATGTTGTTGTTGCATAAATTGTTCCTGTTCTGTTCACTTTGCTTCATTTCATAAAAGTTTTACCAGTTTCCTCTGAAATTAATTTATTTCATTATTTCTTATAGCAAATAACCTTCCATTGCATTCACAACACCATTTGTTAAGAGGAGGATAGCCCCTGAGCTTCCAATTTTTGGCTACCCCAAAAGAGCTGCTATCAATATTTCTGCATATATATAGATCCTTTTGCTCTTTCTTTGATTTATTTAGGGTCCAGATCTGCTAGTGTTTTCGTTGAATGAGAGTATACACAGTTTGGTAACTTTCTGGATATGTTTCCAATTTGCTTTTCAGAATGGTTGGACCAATTCACAACTCTATCCAATTCACAACAGGAATCTACCATCTGGGTATTGGTGTATTTTTTTTTAATTAAATAGGAAAATAATGGGTTAGAACCACACCTGAGGTAAATAACTTTGATAGCATCATAGGACAGATTGATGAAAAACTTGAGACAGGGAGAATGATTAGGAGGCCTTTGCAATAATGTAGAGGGGGCGAAACCAGGATGTCAGCTGTATGAGAAGAGAGGAAAGTTCAGCTATGAACGCTATAGCAGAGGTAGAAATAGCAAGATTTAGCAACAAATTGGATTTGGGGATAAATTAAGAACTTTGGAGATGGGATAACGAGTTCACTTTTGGCCATGTTGACTTTGAGATTTTTCGGGACATGAAGTTCAGAATATCCAAGAGGCAATTGGTAATGTAGGACTGAAGCTCAGGGGAGAGATTAGGGCTAAATATATAGACTTGGGAGTCATCTACACAGAGGCAAGTAATAAAACCCATGGAAACTGAAAAGATTTCAAAGAAGAGATAGAAAAGGGCTCATAACAGAATCTTGTGGAACACCCACAGCTACAGAGTATGGAGAAGGAGCAGATAGACAAGAAGAGAACCAGGAAGGACTAGTGCCAGGAATACCTAGAAAGGGGATAGTACCCAAGAATAAAGGATAGCCCACAATGTCAAATGATGCAAATATGCCCCAAAAGATGAGGATTGAGAAAAAAAAAGCTAAAAAACAAAAACAAAAACCCATCAGATTTGGCAACTAAGAAATAGTTGGCAACTTTGAGATAGCAGTTTCAGGTGAGGTCAAAAGCTAAATTACAAATGATTGAGAGGCAGAAGCAGGAAATGTAGATAACTTTTTCAAGAAGTTTGATTGTGAGGGTTTTAGAAGTCATAGATTCAAATTCTGACATTTAGTGGCTGTATGAAGCTGGACCAATCATTTAACTTAGTGCTCTAGGTACTTTTCTAATACTATAAATTGTAGAGGAGGTTATCAGTTTATACATTACATTAATGGAAGGAATTCCCTTCATCAACGGGATCACAATTTGATCTTATCCTATCCCCATCATATTAAATAATGGATCCAGGAAGATTAACTAAAAGTTAAAAGTTGAGACAGCTAGACGACACAGTGGATTGAAAACCAGGTCTGGAGATGGGAGGTCCTGGGTTCAAATTTGGCTTCATATACTTCCTAGCTAAGCAATCCTGGACAAGTAAGTCACTTAACCTCCATTGCCTATTCCTTACCACTCTTTTGCCTTAGTATTGATTAAAAGATGGAAGATAGGTTTGGTTTTTTTAAATAAAAAAATAAACAAAAGTCAAAAGTTGGAAACCAACAACTAGTGCATCTCCAACTTCTTACCTTCTCAGAAGTTTACTTTGTCTCTGTGTTGTATGCATTTAAGATGCACGTACACATATATAGAACACATGAAATACATTTATAGATATATGTTATATATACATGCATATGTGATATATAAATAAATATATACATATATAAATGAGAGAGAGAAAGAAAGAGATTTTTTTGAGGAAGTGGGAAAACATTTATTATGTATTGTGAATCAAAAAAAAGCAAGTCACCAGCTGAGGTGAGGAAGACTTGAATTCAAAGCCAATCTCAGATACTTTCTAGCTGTGTGACCCTCATCAAGTTACTTAAGCCTCAGTTTCCTCAACAACAAAAATAAGGATAATAATAGTACCTTACTTCTCCAAGTTTTTGTGTTGATTAAATAAGACAATAATTGTAAAGCACTTAGCACAGTACCTGGCACATAGTAGGTGCTAGGTAAATCTTTATCTAGCTATCTTTATATGTTGTCTGAAATTTTCATAAATGCTTATTGATTATCATTGTCTAGCTTCCCTCTTGCTATTTTTCTATATTATTAATCTTATCTTTTATACCAAAAAGTATATTTTCTCAGCATATGAGCGATAATATACATATAACCCAGTGAAATTGCTCATCAGCTCCCAGAGTGAGGAGGGAAGAAGGAAGGGAGACAACAAGAATCATGTAACCATGGGGAAAAAAATTTTAATTAAATTAAAACATTTTAAAGTCTATTTTCTTCAGGCCTGTAGACAAAAGAGTGAACAGGAAGAAAGAGGTATTATCTCTTTCTAAAGATAAGTGATTGACAGATGACTGACCTCAAAGATCTTTTTTGTTTCTTTCTTTTCCCTTGCTTTCCATTCCTTTCTCTTTTTCCCCTCCCATTCACTCCTCTTTCTGTTCCTTTCCTTGTCTTCTCTTCCCTTCCCTACCCTTCCCTTCCCTTCCTTTTCTTTTCTTTATTTTTCTCTTTTTCTTTAAAAATAAAAATTTCTGCCAGCCCTTGGAACAAAAGCGGAGTAAGCAATGCTTCCTTTGGCAGTAGTTTTCTCCATCTTCATCTACATCTAAAGAACAGGAAGATTAAAAAAGATTTCAGAGTGCACTCATATTGTACTCTAGACCCTGTTTTACAGTTAATTCAGTTGGAAAAGGCTGGAAAAGTTCATTTGCTCCTCACCACCTTCTCTGTGCCAGACACTCCAATTGTCAGCTGTTTGTTTTCACAAAATTTATCATTGTTTCCTGGAAACCATCAGCCCCAGTTCCCAAGGCGGCTGGTCTCAGCTCTTGGAAAGTTGCTTGGGAGATAGGCCTCTAAAAGGGAAACCTGACTGGTGGTATAGTTTTTAAAGATAAACTGCAAGGGAGCACTGAGATAAAGGCCACATGGGGTAGTGGAAATAACATTGGATTGGCAGTCTGAAGATCTGGGATCTTATCCTAGCTCTCTCAATGACTTGCTGGGTGACCCTAGATGCCTCCCATAACCTCTGGGAGTTTCAGTCTATATTTCTAAAAGTGAAAGAAGTAGACTAGATGATTCCCAAAGTCCCTGCCAGCTCTTAGATGTTAAGATCTGAGAATTAATCAATTCCTATGGGAAAAGTAGATAAAAGAATTAATTAGAAAGGCATTTATTAAGTATCATATCTATTATCTTCCAAGTGCTGGAGAAAGAAATATCAAATCAATCCTTGAACTCAGTGAGCTCACATTCTCATAATAGGATACAACAGATATAGGGATATGATAAGCAGGGAAGGGTATTTTGGCTTGAGAAGTCATAGTGATGGTGAGTAGAGCCATAGGGAAATTGACTGACATGTGTCTTTCCAGTGGCAAAGCAAGTCTTGATTCAATTCTACTTCCCAGAGGAAGTGAGGACAAGGTAGGTATATGGTAAGGCAAATGGCAAAGACATGACCAAGGAAGAATGAGGTGGTTTATGGAGGCCAGATAGACATAGTGAATTCACCAGTTAAGACAGTGTAGGACCCAGGGTGTGAGTCCAGTGCTAGGCACATAGTAGGAACTCAAAAAGTATTTTATTGTCTAGATCTTATAATTTTAGCTTCCATACCTATAGTATTACACCTAGAGATTACTATTCAATTCTTTTTAAAATGTAATTTTAGGGGCAGTTAGGTTGTTCAGTGGTTAGAGAGCCAAGCCTGGAGATGGGACATCCTTGGTTCAAATCTGACCTCAGATGCTTCCTACCTATGTGATCCTGGGCAAGTCATTTAACCCCCCTCACCATTCTTCTGCCTTGGAACCAATATTTTCTATCTTTTCTAAGAGAGAAGATAAGGGTTTATAAGGGGAAAAAAAGATAAAGCCAGATCTTAAAGGTTTTTAAATGCTAGGCAGAAAAATCCAACCCTTTTACGTCTAGCCTCCTGTCTGCCTAGTGTGCAATGTGTCCAGTGGAATTTACTTATAAAAAAATAAAAGAAGATAATTTACTTATAAAAGAAGCATAGTCTGGTAATATCTTAACTGATACCTGCTACAGCAATATGATATTTTGAAAGCACCTGGCTCTGGTCTTTTTATTTAGAAAGCTCTGTTTCTGCTCACTTACTTAGAATGACATTATGCCACTGGCAGTGGCTTCTTTAAGAAAAGATAAAAGATCAAATCTGACCTCAGACACTTCCTAGCTGAGCAAGTCACTTAACCCCCATTGCCTAGCCCTTATTCTTCTGCCTTGGAACCAACACATAGTATTGATTCTAAGACAGAAGGTAAGAGTTGCTTTTTTTTTTTTAAGGAGAACAAAAGAAAAGAAAAAAAGAGGGGTTGTATATCTTTTGCCTGTTATGGGTTCTTAAAAGTGGGAAATTATTAGCAGCCCATTATTGTTCTTGGATCCACAGTCTAAGTTCCTGAAGTAAGAATTTACCTCTACCTACAAGGAAGTGATGTCCACGTTAATACCCAAGACGGGAAATGTGTGCCCAGAAGATTAGGCTCATTGTGTATATCTGGACGCTTTCCACCAGCTTTGTTTATGGGACATATTGTTTTTCTGAAGTTGTTTGCTCCTGTGCTTCTTGCTTGCAGATCTCATTGGGCTTTCTTGGCTACAAAGATGATCAGGCTTACTGGTAGTCTTGAGTCCTGGCAGGAAGGGCCTACTTAAAAAGAAGTTCTCAGGGGACTTAGCGAGAGGCTGACAGGACAAAGGTCAAGAAAGGCTCGCCATCCCATACCCCAAGATTGTGGGGGTGGGTTTTATTCAGTGATTTGGGCTTATTCATTTATTTCTCTGGTTTCCTTTTAAATAAGATCCTCAACGGAGTCTACTTTCCTGGCTCATTACTGCTGTAATGTTGGTTTGTATACCCAATGTCAGTTTACCTCTGCACACTTTCATTTGTATTTCTGGAATTTTGATGATGATGATGATTTTGTTGTTGTTCTGTCAGGAGCATCAGAAGTCAAATAACATTAGCCTCTGTGTGCCCATTTGGTCCAAATAACTTAGCAGATGGTGCCTGAATATTGTGTGGTTAACACCCTCCTCTCAGAAACTTACAGGCATTTCTCCTCGGGTGGTCCCACTTTGTTGTCCCGAGCAGGAGAACTCATTGTCTCTGGCACACTGTTTGTATGCCAACTACTAGCATGTGCTGTTTTATTATTATCCCAACCACCCACCCTCCCACCCAGACTGTACCATCAACCACGTCTGCTCCCCACCCTTCCTTAGCTTCCAGTAGCTCTGGGCCACAGCTTAGACAGAAAAGAGTACATACATAAGGGATTAAGTCATCTTCTTGGGATGTCTGGGAACCCCCTTCCCCCTCCCCCTTTTTTTAATGGTGCTAGTCAACTTGTTCTTTTGCTCTGAAGCTTCAGACCCTGTTATGTACATTTTAGACCCCCTTCGAGGAATGGCATGGAATCACCTTGAATTGGCACAGCATAAATCACCTCTCCTCCAGCAATGTAAGATTGAAAACTGGAAGGAAGTTTGGAGACCATCTAATCCATCCCCCGAATATCCTAGAAAGGTACAATGATGATTCTAGGTCACATAGCAGCAGCAGAGCTGGGATTCAAACCGCGAACATTTGATTCCCAAATGCAGTGATCTTTCTACTTCTCCAACAAATCCTCCTTTACTAGCCCATTGCTTGTTGTCTCTTCTCTCCTCTGAACTTCTGTGGCATTGAAAAGCTTCTATAATGATAGCTCATAATTACATAGGGTTTGCAAAGTGCTTTAGAAATATTATCTTGCTTTATCTTCACAACATCCCTGAGAATTAAGTACTATTATTATTCTCATTTTAGATGAGGAAAATGAGACAAAGATAAA
The DNA here is from genome assembly GCF_016433145.1 of Gracilinanus agilis. NCBI lineage: Eukaryota > Metazoa > Chordata > Mammalia > Didelphimorphia > Didelphidae > Gracilinanus > Gracilinanus agilis. The sequence continues at coordinate 181,136,384 of NC_058130.1, read as the reverse complement.
ATAACTTGCCCAGAGTTACACAGCTAATAAATGACTCAAACCAAATTTGAACTTAGGTCTTCTTTACTCCGGGTCTACCATTCTATCCATTCTGCTGCCTCACTGCCTAGATTTTAAAGTACTTTTGTACAGTATCTGGGGATATTTCCCCCTAACTCATGGTACAAATACCCAAAGAGAATGACCAGCCCGGGTTCAAGTTTCTCAGTGAGTCTGAAGTCCATATAAATGGGTTTACCTTTGATTGTTTGAGGGCATTTAGTGAAATGTAAGAAAATACTAAGAAAAGTAGCAGAAAAGTATTTCCTCTATAAAACTGTACGCTGTCTCACAAATACAAACAGAATCAGTGGGAAACGCTTTGAGTATGGTCTTGCAGAAGTATCAGTAGCCACATAACATTAGTCATTGCGTGCGCATTTGGCGCAAATATCTTGGGGACAATGCATGGAAGGCACATGCAAGATACATCTATGACCATGTTGGCATACATACACATAGGATATACACATGATCAAGACTGACACATGGAAAGGACAACTACTGATACTGACCAGGTCCTACTGGACCTAATCCCCCATTGGCCTTGTAGTCTCTGATGGGTGGTTCAGGTGAGTGCTTCTTGCCACTTCCAGGTTCTGACATAGCAAAAATCTTTGTATATCTCTTTCCAAAGGGAGCAAAGTCACTCTTAGCTTAAAGCCCATACATTTTTTCATGTTACAGCTCTTTTACAAAAAAAAGGGAGAAGCCAATGCCTGAGACTAGCAATAAGCTTCTCTTCAGGTTTCCCACATCAGACCCTCTAAATTTTGGCTAGAAGATCCCTATTTCCCTAGTGGAAGTTTCTCAGTCATAGAAGCCAAGTTCTTTAGAACAAAGAATAAGTTTCCCCAAACTAAGTTTGGGGTCTCTGTGGACAATCCTACTCTAGCTCATACATACTTCATAATTTTAATGTCTGAAGGCTAGTCTACAAGTGAAATAGTGATCATTTTCCCAATTGTTTTGTGGTTTGGGGTTCTCCAGTTTTCAAACCCTAATACTCTTCTGTTCTCACAAGTACTGTATGAATGAGTGTGAATTGTCTCCTCCACTCACTCACTCACACACAAGTCTAGCAAATAAACTAAGGATCTCTCATCTCCAAGTCTGGTTCTCTATCCATTGAGCCACCTGGCTGCCCCCAGATACCGTTTATTATACTTCTTCCACATTATTCACAGCATACAGCACTGTGTGAAACATTTCATTCATTCATTTATTACATTTATTGAATGATGTGAAAGACACTCTTCTAGATGTCTCTGCTGAGCAGCAAGCATTAGCGCAATTAAAACTTGTTGCTTGATTAGTTGAATATGATATGATCCTTGGGATCCATGCTGAGTGAGTGGCATTATAAGTTTAGTTATAACTTTGCAATCAACTAGCTGATGACTTGGAGCAGTCCATTTTACCTTTCTTGGTCTCAGTCTCCTTATCTGTGAAATGAGAGGATTTGGGTAGATGATCTCAATAATGTCTTCCAAATTTAAAGTTTGGTGATTTTGTGAGTCTTGGTAATGCTATTTTAAAATGAATTCCCATGAGTTTTTTGCATTAATTGGACCCCTGGGATGAATTTCAAACTGAGTTCTATCAAATTCTATGTTGGCAAAACTTTAGGACATTAAATTAATTAAATCAGTTCACTGCTTTGCAATCCAGTTAAATTTTCAATTAACCTTTAAGGCTAAATACCTACTATGTGCTGGAGGTTCTGTACTATGTATTGGGCAAGATAGAAAAGATCAGTAAGACAGTCCTTATCTTTAATAATCTTAGATTCTTCTGGCCAGTAACTAAGTCAAATGGGATTTCTGATGCCATCTTTCTATTTGTTTGGAGTTATTTATTTGGCTTGGGGAAAAGGCCCTGGGGATCTTCTCCCTTCTTCAACCTTGGGAACAGGAGACTAGGTTCATACTTTTTGTTCTGAGGAAATTTCTCCATGATTCCTATCTTGAATCTGAGTTAAACATAATGGATCTTATAACTAGCCAAAACTGTATCTGGGGAAATTTGACTTTCCAGGGAGAAGGAATGATAGCAAATAGGACAGTCCTATTGCATATGAAGTTGCACCAGGAAGTCTGTACCTGTCCTCCAGAGAGTTCTGACCTTATCCCCTTGAGAAGCTGGAAGAGGTGGGTCCTTCCAGAGAGACATCATGTAATAGGATCCTAGAGGTAGAAGTTGGGGTAATCACAGCCTGAACTTCTGAAGGACTTCAAGGTGAGGTTCAGGGACTGAGATGGCTGGTATACTTCCCCTTTTCAGAATTTCTGGTTTCTGTGACAAAGTCCATGCTAGTTACATCTCTGTTCTACCCACATCATCATCTCCTCTGGATGACCTTCTTCTGTAAAAAAAAAAAACAAAAAAACAGTGCCTCCCACTACTTTGGTTGACTGTCCTATTTTTTCCAGCCTCTCTGTTAACACTTCTCTCTTTTCTTAGAGGAAGTAGTATGCAGTGAAGTATACATAAAAGGCTTTGTGAGCCAAGGAACTAGAGGGTTTATTTCTGTCCTTTCCTTGCATGGGATACACGTCTCAGCATGATCTTTGCCCCATGAGCACATATTTAATTTAATTCCCCATCTTCCCCAAATAGTTTTCTGCATGGCTACCATTCAACTGCATTTTCTAATTTGCAGTATTGTTGTTGTTCTTCCCAGGGTGTCCAACTACAGTGCTCTATATTAGATTTCATTTTTATTTCCTTCCTTTCCCCACCTCTTTGGAATATGCCAGTTCTTTATTCATGTACTTTTTCTCCTTGTAGGTCTGTAAAATTTTGGTTGTCCCCCTTTCATTGCCTTGTAATGCCAATCAAGCCATACCCTCACAGAATTCATTGCTTGTCCCACCTTCTCAAAATACCGTATAATAAGAAAAAACATTATAGAAGAAAGTTAGTGCCATAAGAATCATTATTAATTGGCAGGATATGGCTATGCTATGAGTTGCTTAAAGTAGCTGTGCTCTTAATCAATGCCTTGTTAACATTGGACAATTGTAACTTTAGAGTTAGATAGGATGAGAGGCCAAAATAGGCTGCTGCAAAAGGGTTCGGGGAAATAGGAATAAATGGGATAGAGGTAAGGGTTGCTGCATAGAGGTAGTGAAACATGTCTTAGTTCTCAGTTCTTAATAACTCTGGTGACAGGTTTTTCCCTGGTCCTCTTCTTGATTCAAGAATGAGTAATTTTATTGCTCTAGACTCATAAAACACTAAAGATGAATGGGAACTTAGAGATCATTTAGACTGATATTCTCATTTTGTAGATAAGAGAAACTGAGGCTAAAGAAGTTAACTAACCCTCAATGTCACATAGAAAGTTTGTGGCAGAGTTGGGACTAGAATCCAGGTCTCTTCACTTCTAGCCCAGATTTCTTTCTATTACAACCCTCTATCTTATAGACTAAATCCTGTTCTCATATAAATTCAGAAAGATTTAGGAAATGACTAAGCACCCTTTCTTTCTTTCCTTCCTTTAAAAAAATTCCTTACCTTCTATCTTAGAATCAATACTATTAGTTCCAAGGAAGAAGTGATAAGGCCAGGCGATGGGGGTTAAGCTACTTGCCCTGGGTCCCCCGAGCAAAAGTATCTGAGACCAGATTTGAATCCATGAACTCCTGTCTCTAAATCCACTGAGCTACTTAGCTACCTCAAGTACCCTTTCTTTCTAATAGTGAGAGGCAGCATGATAAATTGTCATATTCCAGGCCAAACTATGACCCCTGTTCAGCTATAAAGCATAGGATATTTTCTCTCACTATTAAAGGGAAAATCTGTACAAAACACCTTTTTGCTTATAACTTAAAGTTTTAAAGAATTGCTATAAAGTCAGAGAAAAGTAGTTACACAGAGCATAAGTAATAAAGGCAAGGCTTGAACTCTGGTCATCCTGACACCAGATCTAGCCATCCAGTCACTAGGCCAGTCTGTCTCTCTAACTATTAAGTTATCCCTACTGAGCAATTAACAGCAATGCTATAATGAAGTAGTACTTTATTTCCATTTCCCCCTGGATGGCCTGCAAATGAAGAATGAATAAACTTTTTCTCAGCCTGTCCCTTAACGTTAGGCCTCTGCTTGCTCTCAGGAAAGCCTGATTTCAAACCTCTTACTTCCTGCAAACAATGTTTCTATTAAATCTCTGCTTTATTCCCCTTTTCCAATCTCTCCATTCCCTTCCCCTCCTATGTTTTCTAGAGTACACCTTTATTTTCCAATTCCTATTCCCACTCATGCTCAGTGAATTTCCACCCAAGATTAGCAGCTTGCCAGGAGCCAGGAACATTTCTGCATGTTCAGGGTTGAATGACCAGAAGTTTTGAATCATCAAAGCTGGCTTCATATTTTCCTTTGTTTACTTCAGGTGGGGTTGTGGGGTGTGTGTGTGTGTGTGTGTGTGTGTGTGTGTGTGTGTGTGTGTGTGTTAGTAGTACTTGTTCCCTGTTCATTTCAGGGAGATATTTTCTGTTTTTCCCTCCTTTCATAACAGAATTCACAGAAATTCAAGGCATGAAAATGAAAAGAATGTTTCACTAAAATAATGACACCACTATTTCACCAAAATAATGGAACACCAAATCCAAGAAATGTGGAAGATTAAAATGTTTTTAATGAGATTTTTTCTTTATTAAATTTTTTATTTTAATAACAAATTCCCACATAAGTTTTCCAAAGTTATAAGATCCATATTGTCTCCCTCCCTTCTTCCTTTCCCCCTCCCAAAGCTGCCAAGCAATTCAATCTGAGTTATACATGTATTAGGAGGATTAGGTTTTTACAATAAAGGAGAACAAGATTAATTCAAATCTATGACATGTCAAGCATTTATTCTTCCAAGTTAAAAAAAAATGCATGAATCTTTTAACTCCTGGAAGGAAAGAAAAAAAATTATTCCATTTAATTTATTTTTATTGTTGTTAGAGAAGCCAAGTCTATTCCATTGAGTTTATGCTATACTCCAAAGGGAGCAATGTAGGTTACTGTTGGGCTGACTCAGACTAGAAAGAAAGAGTGCAAAATGCATTCAGAAGAAAAAAAATGAAGAGAGGTACTCAGAAAACCTTATTTTTTCTTATTCTGTCCACGAACCACAGGTTCGTAGGGTCTGTGGGTCACTTCTCTTTATTCAAATATAACAGAATAAGCCATGCAAGATTTACACACTATAGCAGTGATGGGGAACCTTTTAGAGACCGTGTGCCCCACCCCCCACCCCTACCTTACCCTTGACAGGTGAGGGAATGGCCAAAGCTCTCAGCTCAGGGGGTGGAGTAAGTGCTTCCATTAAGCTGCTGGGCAGAGAGGAGGGGAAGTGTGGTGGAGAGAGGGAAGGATGCAGCTCCACCCAAGTAACTAACTTTGGTGGGGGATGGCTCACATGCCCACAGAGAGGTCTCTGTATGCCATCTTTGGCACATGTGCACTACAGTCCTATAGTGTTCATAAGAAGTTAATAAGCATTATTGTACATTGTGTGTCAAGCACTAAACAAAGCACTGAGAATACAAAGGCAAAAGACAGTGCTTGTCCTCAAGGAACTCACAATCCAACAGGAGAGAGAACATCCAAACAGTTATATACAAGCAAACAAACTAGAGATAGGATAAATAGAAGATAACAGAGGAAAGGCAACACAATTAAAAAGAAGTATGAAAGACTTATAGAAGGTGGAACCTGAAGTAGACCAGCAGTTAGAGATGAAGAAGTAGAGCATTCCAGGCATGGGAACAGCCAGTAAAAATGCTCAGAGATGAGATATGGTGTGTCTTGTTCAAGGAATAGCAAAGAAGCCTATCTTATTGACTCAAATAGTACATGGGAAGATGCAGAATAAGGTGTAAAAAGGCTAGTTAAAATGTAGGTGGAAGCAGAGAAAAGCCATTGTGATGGACTTTATAAGAATTTAAATTTTAGGTTTTATGCTAAATATGAAAGTTCTAAAGTAATTTGCAGTCACCAATTTAAAAATATTACAGCTTAAGTCAAAATGACTTTTAGCAGCTTTCTTCACAAAGAGGTGGAAACAGTGAAAGTGGGAAAATGTAGATAAAGAGATGGATTCTAATAAGCCTACCAGCCCTTCTCCTGAGAAGCCAGGCTCAGTCCCAGCAGGGCTTCCCCAAGACTCTGTCTCCATGTGGATTTTGGCAGTGTCTTCAGCCAGGGTTCTACCAATGTATCCTCCTCCAAAGCCAAGGCAGGAATCTCCAGAACCAATCTCTCCAAAAGCCAGGAAAGGAAGACCAGTTACTTACCCAGCAAGCCAATGCAGGATCAAGGGAAAGAATCTCCTCCTTCAGTCCAGCTCACCAATGCAGAGTCTCCAAAAATGAACTCCAAAGGAGAAGTCCCTTGGATAGGAAGTTCAATATTTTTTATAGTTCCTTCTCCATGTCACTTCCTGTCCCTTCCCCACTTTACAGGAACCAATTGCAATCTTTCAATTTGCCTAGCACTGACCAGGGGCAGGGCAGTGGCCTCTGGAGTTGTGTAGCAAGCAACTTGTGAACTCTCACACTTAGTGACTGGTAAGGTACTAAGTAGGGGTACCTAAGTTTTGATTGATTAATTTAAAATAGACAAGGGGAGAGTTAATCCTATCTTCACAACCTGAGCTTCAGAGGATTTTATATTTTATTCTCAAGGTTAGAGGGAGCAACTGGAATACTCGGGTGACAGAATTAGAACAGTGCTTTAGGAGAATCACAAGCCCAATCAGCAGATCTTTATAGTTGTACAGGTATGGAAAATTTAGGGCACCCCAGAGCAGTAGCAGTATGAGAGGAAGGTATATTCAAGAGATGTTGTAAGAGTAAAATCAATTGGGTTTTGAAACAGATTGCATATGGAGTGAGTGATCCATAGTGAATAGATGATGATATCCGGGTTTTGAGCCTAAGGGACTTGGCAATAATAAGGATTTAAAGGAAGGTTTGGAAGAAAGAGAAACAGTTCAGTTTTGAATATATTGAGTATAAAATTCTATAAGATATCCTGTTCTAGATGTCTAATTGGCACCTGGAGATGTAAGACTAGAAGTCAGCAGAGAGGTTAGTGTGGACAAATAGATCTGAGAATCATCAGCATAAAGATAATAACTGAATCCATTAAAGATGAGACCATCAAATGAAGTATACAGAGACAAGGACCCAAGACAGAGAGGGCTCTCTAGGATACCCACAGTTTGTAGGCATGGTCTGGGGGAAGACCCCAAAGGAGACTGAGGAGTGGTCTGATAGGTAAGGGGATAACTGGATGTCCAGAAAACCTAGAAAGAAGAGAATATCAAGGAAAAAAAGGTGATTTACAGTGTTAAGGGCTATAGAGAGGTTAAGAAGGATGAAGACTAAGAAAAGGCCATTGGATCTGGCAATTTAGAGATCATTCTTAACTTTAGAGAAAATTAGTTGAATGCTGAGTTTGGAAGCCAAACTGTAGAGGGTTGTTGGAGGTTGGTAGCCACAAATTAATATATTCATGAGTGAACACTCAGAAGGGAGGTTGAAGACTGAGGGAGAATGGGTGATGAGGGAAAAAGAGAGGGGAAACAATAAAGGAAGAAAGACTCAGAGATTAAGGATTCAACAACCTGGGCTCCAGCATGCGTGCTCCTCTAATGGTGGTAAGAGAGAGCAAGCTATATGTGTCCCCAATCTTTTATTGCAGAATCAAAGAATGGGGAATGGAAGGTAGTCAATGAACATGTGACATGTGTTATGAGGAAGATTAGATTAGGTATTGATTAGGAAGTACATAGCAGGAAGGAGCTGGAGCTAGGAATTCTAGGTTGGAATGAAGGAGCAGGAAGAGGTGACTTGGCCCTGAGTGAAGACTCCATTAGTGGTGGGTAAAAACTGTTGTCAGCCTGGGAGAATTCAGAGCAAAGGACACCCTGTTTCCTGTTTTCCCCTGGGATCCTGAGTGTGGCATCTAGCAAAAGGACAAATCTACAGAGCCAAGGGAGGAGGAGAAGTTTGAGAGCTGGTGAACAGTGCTTCAAGCAAAACCTTCTCAACTTGGTTCCTGAGACAACCTAGCTCCTGGCATCCAGAGATCATCAGTGGATTGCAGTGAGAATCCAAAAGCCACAAAAGCCCCAGCTGTACTCAAGCCTGGCAGGTTCCAGGTCTGAGGCAGCTGCCCAGAGACTCCATTTATAGCTCTTTGGGCCCTGTTAGTTTAGATCACTTAGATAAGAGTAGAATAAGTCCTCCCATTGCCCTGTGGTTTTATTCTTTAGATTGTAAGTATAGAAATCCTTTCCCTTATAGTCAAACATAATTAAAGCTGTTAAGTCCCTTTTACCTTGTTAGCCTGTTGCTATACTCTGGCCTACTGGAAGCTGAGTGACAGTTAAGATCAACTGCCATTCTTGTGGAAATCCAGTAAACTCTGGTCTCTTCACCCTGGTCCAGTCTCTCATAAATCCTAGAGTGTGTTCCCACAAACCACTTAGTCTATTATAATATCCCTGGTGACCCCATTACCTTACTTATATTTTCCTACACATGGTAGAAGATTTGACATTGGCTCAATTGACAACCACAAGATCAAAGAGGAGGAGATAAATCAAACCTGTGAACTGGTAAGGAATCTGGTCTGGCAAGGTAGGAGCTAAGACCCTGTGGCAGCTAAGGCCCCACCTAGGAATTCTCTTGACCTTTGGACTGCAGGTTTGGAGAGTGGTCAGAATGAATAGAGTACCGATTAAATACAATGATCAAGAAATAATAGGACCATGAGTCTGGTACATGAGCACATAGGTTACAATATTAATACATCAATAATACTTTCAAAATTACAATACACCTGGGATGCCTCATATCCCCCTTTTTGTTTAAAAATGAATTATGATGAGAGTATGTAATAGTTAAAAGGAAATTAAAAATTTAACAAAAACAAAAATAAAATAATAATAAATGAATTCTAAATCAAAGAGCAAAGTTAAATTTTAAGAGCTTATATAAGACTAATAGTAATTTAAAAAATGAAATGAAACTTTACATGTGAAAGATCCTGAGTAAAAAAAAAAAATTTATTTGTAACATATCCCTAAATCACTATCAAGCCCAAAAGCCTGTAGGACAGGTGCATCAATATAGCATTTTACCCATGGGTAGCCAGGATTATAAGAAATTGCCTAATTCTAAAATATATGGTGGTGACTATGTGGTGATGCAAAAGGGAAGCACGAATTCCTTAGTCTAATATTACCTTCACTTCAGGGATGTTAGAGCCATCCAAAATTAAAAAAAGTTGGAAGTTATAGTTGAATACTTCAAAACCTGGAAAGATCAAAATACATCTGAAAAAAAAATGTGATACCAGAGTTATGATATTTCCATCACTTCAAGACAGTATTCAAGAAATTGCAGAAATACTTCAACACCAACCAGAGGTCAGAGTGATGACTTTTCTTGGCCATGCTTCAGGGAAAAGCACAAAAAGTTTAACACAAGAGGAACAACTTGAGGTATTAAAACGATTTTGTGATGGTGGTTATAACACTTTGGTTTCTATGTGTGTTGGTGAAGAATGTTTAGATATAGAAGTTGATCTAATCATCTGTTTTGATGCTCAGAAAAGTCCAATTCGTCTTGTACAACAAATGGGCAGAACTGGCTGGAAACATGAAGACAGAATAGTTACCATTCTTACAGAAGGAAGAGAAGAAAGTGCTTAGAATTGAAGTCAATTTTGCAAAAGAAGTATTTATAAAACTATTTCTGGTAACGGCAAGACTTTTTCATTTTTACCAAGGAAGTCCATGTATTATTCCTGATGGAATTTATCCAAAATTACACGAAATATTCATCACTCAGGAAATATATGGACAAGCAAAGCAATCCAAAATATGCCAAAAATCATCTGTCAATGGAAAGAAGCAATACAACTCAAAGAAAGCTTGGTCTTTAACAGAAGAAGAATTTAGGTTATGGAACAAACTATATAGATTAAGAGAAAGTGATGAATTTAAAGAAATAATATGACCATGAATCTGTTACATGAGCACATAGGTTACAATATTAATACATCAATAATACTTTCAAGATTAGAATACACATGGGATGCCACATGCTCCCATCATACTCTACTCCCTATTGAAAAAACAGAAAATGTTCATCATTTATTCTTCTAGACTAAGATTAATCATTAAATGTAACATGAGATCATCTAATTTTTAGTATTTTTAATTTACAGTATATAGTAGTCTATTATTTCCTATGACCTATTCTTCCACTCCACTTTAGTCAGATACAAACATGTTCATATTCTTGATCTTACCATAGCCTATAAATGTATCATGTTTATGTTTATGAACTCAGAGATTCCTTTATTTAATCACAATCGCTTGGCTCAGTGAGCACTCTGGGCTAGAGTTAGGAAGATCTGAATTTAAATCCTGTCTCAGATATTTACTAGCTATGTGACTCTGCACCATTCATTCTACCTCTGTTTGCCTTAATCTGCTGGGGAAGGAAATGTTGAATCACCCTAGTATCAGTAGAGCATGAAAAGTCTGACACAATTGAAAAACAAAGCTATGTATATGTTTTCTTGGTTCTTCCTTTGGTCTGTAATAACTCAAGTATTGCCATATTTTTCTTCTCAATAATATTCCATTACTCTTATAATCTATTATTAGTTGTGAGGTCTTGTATGCATGTGTGTATAATGTGGAAAAATTCACTAAGTGATAGAGAATAAGGAATCCTGCTCCCCATCTTCTGGTTCTTACCCATCTTGTCCAGTCATTCTCCTTCTCCTACCCTGACCTGGCAAGACCTGCTGTCTAGCCAGCACCCTTAGCTCTACCCATCCAGAAGTCTTTTTCTCCACAGGCATAGAGGGGGAAAAAATGAAAATGGCAATGTTACTTAGCTGTTCAGCCCTCTCCAGAAAGCAAGTTCAATTGGCTCACTTCATCCAAGGAAAAACCCTGGATTCAGTTTTTTATCCCATTTTTCAAAGTTTGTTTTAAAATACATATTTTTTAAAAAATCAGTAAGATTCTCTTTCATATAGCTCTGAAATTGCTTTACCTTCCTCCTCCCAAAGAGTAGAAACAAAATCCTGTTGATATAGAGAGTGTGCACTTGCTATCTCTTTCTGAATATTTTGCCTGAATATTTGCCTATTCTGCAGCAACTTGTTCACAAATAATGAAGCATGAAAACTTTATGTAGTCAGTATTGAAACTAATTAAAATGAAATTATAAATGTAACTTTAAAGAACAGAAAATGTTTAAGATATGTTCTATTGAACCAAACAGAGAAGAGGATATGATTCAAGCATTTCATTTTCTGTTAACTATTTTCCTGAATGCAACTTCAGCAGCAACCTGTGGCTCAAACACAGTCTTCTTAGGGCCTCTGATGGTCTCATATAACTACTGAAAGCTCCAGTAGCCTTACAATAGCAGCATCTCCCAAATTCTAGTTTCTGACAGTCTTTCAATTAAACTCTTAGAACAAATCAAGGACTCAGTCTCTCACCTCACTTGTTGCTGAAGATCTTCTCTAGGGAAGGGGTGGTAGATTGGGGGGAATGATACCATCCCCTTAAGATACAATATATTTTTAGCATGTGGGTCATGAGGCTGACAAATTTCCTTCTTGACCTGCAGAAATTTATTTCTAGTGGTATATCTCATATATAACAGGGACTATACATTTACTTGCCACAATTTGTTCAGCCATTCCCCAATTAGTGAGCACTTATTAAAAATATATATATTTTGGTTTGATATGGGGTTTTTCTTTCTGTCATTGATCTCCTTAGAAGTCCATCCCCTACAACAGTAGAATCTCTGCATCAAAAAATATGAGAAATTTAGTATTTTTCTCATATTGTTCCAAATGCTTTATGAAGTAGTTGGACCAATTCATAACACAGCAACAACATTTTAATGTGTCTCTCTTCCAATAGTCCCTCCAACACTAATGATCTGTCTTTTATACTTTTTGTCAGGTTAAGAAGAGTAAAGTTATATGTTGTAGTTGTTTTAATCTGAATTTCTATTATTAATCATTTGGAGCATTTTGTCTTAGAATCATAGATAGTTTGTGTTTTTGTTTTTTTTCTTTTGAAAACTTTCTGTTTATATCTTTTAACTAGGTAATGGGGGAATGGTTCGGTCTTACATATATCTTGGGCATCAGGTTTTAATCTGAAATACTTGCTGAGCTACTGTATTTGTTTTGCTTCTGGGGCTTGCTTATCTAGTCAAGATACATTTCTAAAGAATCTATTATGTGTGAAGCCCAGTACTAGATGCTGAGGATACAAGGATAGATAAGACCAAGGTTCTGTTTCCCAGGAAGTTACAATGTAACAGGGGAAAGACACACACACACACACACACACACACACACACACACACACACACATATACACAGACAACTATGATACCAGAGAAAGGGAAGTCAGAGCAATGAACTATGAAGGATACAAAAATGGTTCTGCCTTTTAGGGATTTGTGTTCCAGTGAGGGAAACAAGATGCATGTGCACCAAAAGAAGACTAACAATGCAAGTGCAAGTTCAGAGGAGGTGAAAATTTTTGTGGGTTGGATGGTCAAGAAGGTCAAGAAGGTTAGAGGAGGTAAGTCTTAAACTAGATGGCTCAGATACAATTGTGAATACCAACAAAGATAAGAAAGGTGGCAATAGAACTATACAGAACAATCAATAATGATACCAGAAGGGGGGCAGCTGGGTAGCTCAGTGGATTGAGAGCCAGGCCTAGAGACTTGAGGTCCTAGGTTCAAATCCGGCCTCAGACACTTCCCAGCTGTGTGACCCTGGGCAAGTCACTTGACCCCCATTGCCTACCCTTACCACTCTTCCACCTATAAGTCAATACACAGAAGTTAAGGGTTTAAAATAAAAAAAAAATAATGATACCAGAAGACCCAGTTTTGACTCTCTCTCATGGAATTCCTGGTTCAGGAATGGGTTAACTCACTCGTGAAGATAATTATAATAGAGACTTAAATAAATGCCCCAGAGAGGGGCAGACTCAGGGCCCTTTGAGATCTGGATAAGAAAGTTATTAGCAAGAGTTGAGGGAGGAGCTACGTCAGAATGGCACAAGATTTAGCAGCTGTATAAATATTAAAAATGATAAAGGCTGCTATAATAATATAAATTAGTATTTTAATTAAAGCCATGCTGATAAAGTTATTAGACCACGCGCTTGTAAGAATTCAAAACCGCCGCCCTCACCATTACTGTCTCCTGTCTCCTCCCTAGTCTGATGGCCAAGAGACCACTCCCACCTAACCCAGGAGCTTTAAACTAGAGACGTAGGCCTCCCCACGCCCAAAGAACTGGAAACGGAAACCCGTTGGACCACGGGAAATGTAGTTTGATACATTTCCCATGTCCATAGAAATATATATACTTTTAGATGGCATTTCCCAAATTTCACTTTTACAGCTGTAATATTAAAAGCATGTAGGACATGGAACACATTTCACAGAGCAAAATAACTGGGCTTACAGCTAAGAATAACGTATCTAGCAAAGATGAGTATAATTATAAAAGGTAAAAAAATGGATATTTAACCAATTAAGGGATTTTCAACTATTTCTGGGGGGAAACCCAGAACTCAGCAGAAATTTTGATTTACAAGAAATGTACAAAGGTAATAAAAGATTAATCATAAGCAATCTAAAAGGTCAAAGTGTTTGATTCTTGTTTGGCCCCTGGGAATGGCATCATTTTGAAAGGGTATGTACAGATGAAGACTCAATGTGAAGGTAAATATAATGGAATGAACTGAAATGGTAGTAGAATAGACCAGGAGGAGGCAGAGTGGAATGACTATCTCATATGGAGGAAGAATGAGTGGAGGAACTGCCACAGAGAAGGGGAAAAGGGGGTAGGAGGCTGGTAGCACTAGAATGCTACTCTCAACAGACCTGGAATAAAGAGAGAACAACACACGCAAAATTAAAAGGGTAAAAAAATCTTAATGTACAGAGAAACAGGAAGGAAGGGGGATGGGATAAAGGAGGAACTAAGAGTCCCCCTTGGGACTGAGGGAATAAGAGAAGAAGGGTAGGGTAAAGGAAAGGAGGACAAGGTGATAAGTGAATGGGGGGGGGGAAGGTACATATCATTGAAAGGAAGCACATATCAAGAGATGGGGGGAAAATGAGGGAATAAAGAAGGGACTCTTAGGACAAGATAGGGGAGGGAATTTTAGAACCAAATTCATATCAAGAAGTAGGAAGGCATAGTTGTGGGGATAAGGAAGGGAGTTTTGGAAAGGTGGAGAGAATAAAAATTAAAACGTAAGGAGGAAGGGACAAAGGAGGGACCTTTGGAAAGGTGGGGCCAATTTGGAACTAGGAGGGCAAGGGGAGGAATTAAGGGAGGATTTTTGAGAAAGGATGTGAATTGGAGAAGTATTAGTCAAAGGAAACTGGATATCTGAGAAGGGATATGGCAGAAAGAAAGGAAGAAGGGGACAAACAGTGAGGAGGAATAGAGTAGATGGAAACATACAGCTAGTAACTGATGTTGAGTGTTAATGGAATGAATTTACCAAGAGGAAGAAAATGAAAAGCAGAAAGGATAAAAATAAATAAATAACAAGACCTGAAAATGTGTTGCTTATAAGAAACACACTGCAAATGAGAGAGACACATAGAGTGACAGTGATGTCTAAGAGCAGAATATTCTATGTCTCTGCTGATCCAGAGAAGGTAGGAGTAGTAGTCATAATCTCTGACAGAGTTGGGGTTCAAATGGAAATTTTAGGTCCCAGGGCAACAGAAATATTATTGGCAGATTCAGGGTATGTAGGTTCATGGCATTATCTCAAATCACTGTAATTATCTGTACTGTGTAAAGGGGTAATTCTGTTAGTAAAACTCTTCAATCAATAACTTAAGATGTTTCCATATTGCTTAAAAGATTTTTTTCTGGTTGACAGGTTTTCATGGATTAACAGAGTTGGAAAAGACATTTAAAACCATTTAGTTTGGTTCCTGTGTTTTACACATGAAGAAACTGAGGCCTGGTGACTTAAAGTCACAACAGGTAGAAAACATACCAGATGATCTCTTGTATAAATCCTACAACTACTCTTTTATATTCCTATGCTTTAAGTTCAGTTTGATTCAATTCAACAACTAGATGCTAGGGATATAAAAAGAGAGGGGATCCCTGAATTTCTTGATAAGTTAATATTCCTATGGTGTAATAATAAAGAGGGCCAATAACCAATGTTATGCTAGAATGGGAGAGAGAGAGATTCTGTATAGGTGAGTCTCTCGTCCAGCACTCCCCTGGGGCTAAATATACACTGGGAGACTTTAAGGAGGTGTCACCCTGAAACTGGGTGACCTGGAAGGTCGTGCTATGCCTCAGGAGTTGGGGGTGAGGCTTCTCTATAAGATGAGGTATGGGGCACCCCAATCCAATTCTGAATAAGGATGGGGTTCACACAAACCTCCCCACTTTCAATTAAATTCACAACTGGTAATCTGGCTTCAAGATGGAGGCAGCCAGACCAAGCTGTGGTTCCCCTCTCCTTTGTTGTCTCTCAGGCACTCCGGAATGCTATCTGATGATATGGCTTTTATTATTTGCAATTTAGGGGTTGGGGAAAGGGGTGAAGGGCAGAGGGATTTTGGGGTACCTTCTTCTCTATTTCTATGGAGTCCATCACTCAGGTGGGAGCCTTTTTGGTTCCCACTACTAAGGGTCTCCTCTCATCCCTTCTCCTTCTATTTCTATTTCCTATTTCTATCCTTTCTATAATTGTAAGTTAGACTGGAAAGGGTCTCTCAGCAAAGGGTGGGTTATAGGTGAAGGAGACTAAGAGATCGCTCCCAAAAGAGTCCAAAAACTTATCTAACTCTATGGTTGAAGTCGTGATGGGTGAGATGTGAAGAAATGGCTTTGATCAGGGAATAAGGGTTTCAATTTCCAAAGAAAGATCCTCAGGAAACCCTCAGGACTGGATCTGTGCTGGGATGTCCTCCTCCTCTCTCCTCCCAGTCCTCCGCCCGAAGACCTCTCCAATCCTTCTCCCCTCCTCAGAGAATCCCCAGAATCCTCTCTGGTCTCAACTGTCAGCAACTCCTTCTCTGGCTCCTTTTATCCCATCCCCCTTGCACAAATCCCATCCTTACAATGAGGAGAAACTATGTATAAAACAAGGCAGAGAATTAAGGAGTCAAGTGAGAGAACAAGAAAGTGACCTAAGAAAATTGGAATTAGAGAGCATTCGCAAATAGGGAGATCAAAGAACAGATAGTACCTAGGCTCAGTATTAGAGGAAAAGTAAGAAAGATGGAAATGTAGAAGTGCATTCCAGAAAAGGAGAAGTTTTTGGGAATGTATGAAGGTAGGAGATGGAATGATAATATGGGAGTTTGTCCAATATGGTTTGTTTCTTTTTTAATGGTATTTTTGCTTTAAAAATCATGTTAGATATTTATTCTATTTTTCTCCCTACTTTTTGGGATGGTAAACTGGAGGGGTTAAAGGATTCTCTTATAAGCACCAAATCAGACATGAGACATTATACATTTTAGGAGAAGATATAAGCAGAAGGGCTACTTCCTCCCTCCTCTTTGGGAGGTAGAATCAAAAGGATGGCAACTAACTGGTTAGGGGAGATGAGGGAGATGTCTAATTCAAAGATGACTGAGATTATAAAACTAAGACACTAAAAGGATGGAGATACCATCTCCTCCCAATAGAAGCATGTTATTTTGGAAGAGGGGTGGTTTAAGAGGAAAGACTTCTATTTGGGGAATGTTTAGTTTGGGATGTTGATCAAACATGAGTAGAGATGCAGAATAGGGTTTGAGACTAGACTCAAAGAGGGATATTATTGTTGGCTATATAATAGGGGCAGCTAGATGACTCAGTGGATAGAGTACTGCAACTGGAGTTAGGAAAAACTGAGTTCAAATCTGGCCTTAGATACTTATTAGTTATGTGACTCTGAGTACATCACTTAACCCTCTTTGACTCAGTTTCCTTCTTTGCAAAATGAGCTGGAGAAGGAAATGGCAAATCACTCCAGTATCTTTGCCAAGAAAACCCCACAGACAGTACTGGTATGCAATGGTCCTTAGGGTCACGAAGTGTCAAATTTGACTGAACAACTGAGCAACAACAACATATAAGAGGGGAGATTATAATTGAAACCACGGGAGCATTTGAAATTACCAACAGAGAAATTATAGAAGGAGAAGAGAGCTTAGTGTCTTGAGAGACATCTATGCTTAGAGGACAGGAGTCAGAGGATAATTCAGAAAAGGAGATAGAAATGAAGCAGTCAGAAAAATAGGAGAAGAATCAAGATAGAACAATATCATGAAAGTCAAAGAATGAGAGGAACTCAGACTGGTCAGCAGTGTCAGAAACTTTAGAAAGGTTAGTGAGAAATGAGAAAGACCATTATAGCTGGCATTCAAGAAACCATTGGTTAAAGTGGATTTTTGGAATGGTAGGGTTGGAAGCCAGATTATAAGAGACTGAGAAATTTTATGAGTGGTGAGGAAACAGAGGAAGCAAACTCTTTAGTAGCAAGAAGCTCCCGTTAAACACCTTCTATGTGCCAGTCACTGTGCTATGTGCTAGGTATATAAAGGCATAAATGAAATGGTTCCTACCCTCTAGGAATTTATATTGGGGTGGGGGGACAATATATACACAGATAAATAAATGCAAAATAAATAAAAGTACATACAAAGTAGAGATGGCACTAGCAACTAAGGATAAGCTTTCTTGTGGGATGTAGAGATGTCTCTTGAGTAGAATTTTGAAGGAAGCTAAGGATTACATGAGTTGAAAATGAAGAGAAAGTTCCTTCCAGGCATAAGGGATAGCCTATACCAGTGATGGTGAACCTATGGATGGGTACCACAGATGGCATGCCCCTTCCAGACCAAGATGGCACTCTCTGTGGGCATGCAGCTACACCTACCCTCACCCCTGAGCTTGTTACTAGAAAGGCAGAGGGATTCCAGTGGAGCTGCTCCTTTCCCCCTCTCCGCTGTGCCTGACAACATTTTTCCACATCATCTGCCCCTCTTCCCAGCAGCCCAATGGGAGTCCACAGGAGGTAAGGAGGGCAACTCACAGGAGGCAGAACTGGAGTGGATCGGAGTTCTGGGGCCACACCCCTTCCCCTCTCTATATTCACTAAGGACATTCATTCACCTCACCCACCCAGAGCCCAATGGGAGCACTTTCTCACTCCCCTATGTAGGGTAAAGGGGGGGCAGGTTATTCAGTGAGAAAGATGGGCATGGCACTTGGTCTGGGGGAGTGGGGCAGGGGCAGGGTCTGGCACTCCATCTCTAAAAGGTTTGAGGGTGGAATGCTTTTTAAGGACAACATTGAGCAAGCCAATTTGGCTGGAACACTTTCAAAGAGTTTGTCATTGAAAGGGGGGAGAGATTTAGAATGATAGCTAAAGGTCATAGAAGGGGTCAAGTGTAAGTTTTTAAAAGATGGGTAGATTAAATCTCATTTATGAAGAAGTATCTGATAGAGAGAAGGATTTGATAGTGAGAATGAAGAGAAAAAGAGACTATCTCTGAATCATAGGAATTATGGAAGTAGGAGGTGGGAATTTGCTAATCATAGGATACAGGAAGTACCAGATGGTCTAGTTCCATGATGGTGAACCCATGGCATACATGCCAAAGATGGCATGCAGAGACCTCTCTGTGGGCACCTATGCTTATTCCCTCCCCTTACCCCCAGCTGCTCCCTTATCCCCTCTCCACCATGTCTCTCTGCCCCTCTTCACTTACTTCCTCCCCTAAGCAGAGTGCTCCTTTTCTTTCTCCCCTGTCTGGGACTAGGGACTAGAGGGGAGAATGAGAGGGGGTTTTCTGTCCCTCCATCAGCCTTGGCCCTACCCCCTAAAAGATCCCAACTTTCATTCCTTCCTTCTCTTCTAGTCAACAGTGTGGGTGGGGGGCTGATCCCATCCTCCAAAGGCTAATTGCACTCCCTCTGGCCCTTTCTCCCACCTGGATATGGGTTTCAGCCCAATAGGCAGTCTGGCACTGTGATTGTGTCACTGATGCACCATTGTTATTCAAATATAAGCAGCCTAAAAGGCACCTAGGTTTCAGCTCTATGACAGCAGAGCAGAGGCCATGTGGGGCTACATTTGAATCAGACCTAACAAGGACATGCACCCCATGTAGTAATAAGAAGTTGCCTCTCCTCTGCCTTCCCTCACCTAGGGAAGCCCCTTGCTCTGCCCTGGGGGCTAGATGGGGAGGGGGTACTTGTGGGGACAGACAGGTAGCTGCTTCCCTGAGGCTGGGAGCCCAGCCCCCCATCCCTAGACACTGAACAGGACACTGCATGCAGTCTAGGGGGGTTCTAAAAGTTTCAACATCACTAGTCTAGCTCTTCAACTGATAAGAGTAAGGAATTGCTTTCAGTGGGAACAGATATCAAAAAGGTTATATAATAAGAGCATTCATTTCACATCAAGATTGTAGAGTAGTTAATTTAAAGAGTGTTCTTTAGAGTGCAAACTACCATATCATCATGAATTATTTTCACAGAGTTCAACAAACAGTGTACCAACACTTGAATAGATGTGTTTTCTCTCAGGGATCAGCACAAGCAGGAGAAGAGGAAACTAGAATGGAAAGAGAATTGGATTAGGAAGCAGAAGACATGGTTTTAAATTTTAGCTTTACCATTAAAATGAGTAAAAATGGACTAATATTAATAATAGTATTAATATAACATTTTAAGGAGTGCAAAGTGCTTCACCTATGTTAACTCACTTGATTCACATGAAAATCCTATTACATAGGTGCTATTTTAAGTCCCATTTTACTGATGAGGAAACTGAGGCTGAGAAATTTTAAGCTATTTGCCCAGGGCCACAGAGCTAAGTGTTTCAGGCAAGATTTGGACTCCCAACTCCAAGGACAATGCTCTATCTACTGTATCACCTACCTATCTCTAGATGACAATGTGACCTCTAAAAATCCTTGTATCTTTAGGTCCTATAGATAATTAAATTTATTTCATAGAAATTTCAGAGTTGGAAGGGACCATAGTGGCCATCTAGTCCAACCAATATCTGAACCAACTTCCATTTTGTAATTCATAAGAGAAGTGCGTCTCTGTTTTTATTCAAAGCCTTTCTGTGTTGGAGAATCCATTATATCCCATTTCACTTTTTTAGGGCAGTTTTTCTTTATCTGGAATTTAGATTTATATCTTTGCAAATTTTACCCATTATTCTTACTTCTGGCTTCTGGAGCCAAGCAGAACAACTTTTAGATTCTTCTTTTATGCAGCTAGTCCTTCAAATACATGAAGAAAGCTGTCATATCCTCCTTAAAAAACCTCTTATCTTTCATTTTAGAATTAATACTGTGTATTAGCTCCAAGGCAGAAGAATGGCAAAAGTGGTTAAGGGACTTAATCAGGGTCACACAGCCAGAAAGCATCTGAGGTCAAATCTGAGCCCAGGACTTCTAGGCTCTAGGCCTGGCACTCAATTTATTGAGCCACCTAGCTACCCCCTAGCCTCTCCTTCTTAAATCTTATTGGGAGGAGTTTGGTGCTCCACCCTCCAGCCCTCCAGCTAGAGAGGAGGGGAGGTTTAGGGAGGTGTCAATCAAAGTTTAAGTTAACAGCATGGTGAAGAGATTAGAGATGAGTTTAACCTGCCATAGAATTTTATTCCTGAAAGTTGAGTTTAGTGGCTGGTCTTGACTTTTCTGTCTTTGTTTGCATTGTGGAATGTTTTCCAATATCTTTTTGTCTGTTGAATTCCTATCCAAAACAATGTAATTAGCACTTCTAATGAAGTCTTTTCTGATCCCCACAGTCTATTTTATATCTCTAACCTCACAATACACTATATTTTCCACCTATCTAATGCATTTTATTATGCATTATTTTGCTCTTTAATTATTTGCATACTGATCTTAGCCCCGATAAACTATAAACTTCAAGAAGATGTCTTATGTAAAATTTACAGTCTCTGCCAGAATCTATCCCAGTACTATGCCTAGAGTAGGTATTTAATACTTGTTGAATTATAAATTACAAATCTGAGGAACATTTTGGCAATATCATTTATTAAAAGTATATCAAAAGAGCATCACAAAACTAAAAGAACACCTATTCTAGCGAATTTGGGGGGCACAATAATCTACAATCTAAGATCTGAGAAAAGACAAAAAACTTCACTTATTTAGAATGTTCAGTTCTTTTAGGTTATTATCTATACTGTAAATAATCCTGTGGATTAGTGGAAAGGGATAATTTCTGCAACAGTTTATGAAAGGAGACTGATAAATGAAGAGCATCCATCTGGCTGGCTCTGAGATGGCAGTCTTATTCCGAAAAGGGGGTATTGAATGCTTACTGAACGGGAAACCCGGAAGAAAGACCTCTGCTTAGACATTTAGTAGTTAAATAAAGGGACTTACTCTCCATCCCTTGAATATTTCACTTGTCCATTTTCTAAAAAATGGTAGGAAAAATGTACCCACAGCAAATATGAAGAGAATCTTCTGTTATTATACTAATCTTTTAAATCAGCAGGGCCGGATTTTTTTATCTTAAATTTTTTTGTGTCATGGACCCCTTTGACAGTTTGAAGGCAACGCTTATGAATGCCTCAGAATGTTTTTTAACTCATTAAAGGAAATGCTAAATTTCTGTTAAAATATAATGAAAATAAGTATGTAATTTTTTCCCGGTCGAAGCTCGAGTCCATGGACCTTAATAACGCCCCCAGTAGCACAGATGTCTGGGCATCACGGATACAGGTGATCACACCTCCTACACATGTCATTTCTTAGCCTCTCTTAGAATGCCGCGTTCTCTTTCTGCTACGCCCACTCACCTCCGCCCTCACTCATCTACCTCCGCCCTCTGGAGGGCGGGGCCAAAGGTGAAAGGGGGCGGGCAAACTCTTCATCGCGTGCACCTGCGCTCCCACTTTTCGGGTGAGTTGGGGGGGGGGGGAATGATGATGACCTGGGACCACTGAGATGTAAACCAGGGCGGGTGGAGGAGGTTATGGACTAGTTTGGTTAAAACTCTGGGGGCAGGGGAGGAAGGAAACTGCAACTGGAAAAGGGAAATTGAGGGGAGGGGGCCCCATGGGTCGCGAGAGACGCCGGATAGCGCGAGGCTCTTGGGCACCGCCCACTACGCCCCAAACGCCCCGGCCAGGCCTGGGGAGGGGGGGGGGCCGATGAGAGACCCAGGAGGTAGCGAAGGGAGGAGGGGAAAGTCTCGCGAGATCTCGCGGCGACTACGGCGGCGGCGTCGGCCCGGGGCGGCCGGGGAGGTGAGTTGGAGGCAGCTGCAGCAAAGGGCTGGGGAGGGGGCGAGCGACGCTGCACTGAGGTGCGCCGGGCTCCTCACAGCCCGTGGCTTAGGCGGCGCGGGGGATGTAGGTGTATGCGTGGGCGTCGGGGAAGCAATTAGCTCTCTTCCCTCGTGGCAGTACCTCCCTCCGCCCCCACTCGAGTTCTCTTCGCCCCTCCCTCTCTTCTCTCTCCCTTCCTGGAGTGGGCGCTACAGTTCTCTCTTGCAGGTCCGCTGAACCCTGGAGCTGGGTCGCTGACCCCCAGCATCCCCTCTCCTCTTTTTTGCACCCCGTCCTCAAGGGACGGGGCCTCTTCTGCGGGCCCCTGGCCCCAAGCCCACCCCTCCCCCTCCATGCCCCGGCGCAGCCGACACCCTGTTAGTGAGGGGGAGGGGACTCCCCAAGACAGGGCGTACCCACCACCCAAATACCTCATCCTAGCTCAGTGAGGATAACAAACTTCTCCGGCCAATGACCCAGCGACCGTAATAGACGGAGATTGGGGCTTGGATGTGTGATTTCACTGGTACTGGGAACTCCTTGGTGAGGACACTACCAGTACAGGTCGGCACCTTCTCAGCAACATACATGTCTGTATGTGTGTATATACTATGCATTTAAATCTATATATACATTTCTCTATATTGAAAATCTTAGGAAGTTGACGAGGTCACACAGTATGTATATGAAGTGGGAGTTGAACCTAGGTCTTCCTGGCTCGAAGATTATCCTGGATCAACTACTTTATTATCGTCATTATTATTAACTTTATGGGCTACACCCTTGGTCATTTTATCGACTCCTATACTGAGAATTGACTCGGTAATAGCACAGTTGCACAGGATCGTACTCTGTTATCTTGGTCACAGGTAGTAGACTTTTTCTCATCAACTATGGTCAAAGCAGCTTCTTTATCTGATCTGAATACTTTGAAGTCCAACCAAAACTAAACCAATATTGGCATCTCTTGCCTTTTTTTCCTCCCTATCTCCTGGGCGGGTATGTGAGTGGGGGGTGGTGGGGCGTTACAAGCTGGAGGGACTAATTAGAAATGGAAGAGATTTGCAGGGAACTGTTGGCTATTTGGAGGTCTAGGGCTTGAAAGAGGGAATCTATAGAGTGGAATTCTACAGAAGCCCCTGCAAATGAAATGGAAAAATTTCCTAGAATTTTTCGTATCTTTTGAAATAATCTTTACTCCATTTCATGTTACCTTTTTGCTAAGGAGTAACAGAATTGAGCTGGCATTTTTAACAGCGTTTTTTAAAGTTCATAATGAAAAGACTCACACAAATACTCAAAAAAGTTTTTTAAAGACTCCTTTTCTGTTTCCTCCTCAGGGCAGTTGGAAAAGATCTATCTTTGCTCATTGGCAAAAAAATATATATACATTTACTGGTATCTACCATAGAGTCTAGAAAGTTATCTTCTATAGCATTTGGCTTAGTGGAAACCCTTTTGTTAATGATGTTAGTGTTTTCACACCTAAGTGATTGAGTGCAAGGAAAGAACCAGGACACTAAATTTAGAATGTTTTAAATTAAAATCCAAATTTATATAATTGCTTATCTTAAAATTTGTGTTCTAGTAGTGAATACAATAAAAGTTTTCTTACTTTTCCTGGCTTTGTTGATGGGGAAAAAGGAAAAAAAGTTTATTTGATGATGGTGATATTTGTACAATTTAAATATTTGCATTTAAGTTGGAAAGTTTCCATTTTTGAAACAGAATAAATTGCTACTTTCTTGAAGATGTTTGCTTGTTCATTGCCTCGATACTTTTAGTATCTATATTGTTGCTGATGTAGATATTTTAAGTAGTGTACAGATACAATGAATACTTTTGAGTTGGAAAGTAATTGAAATTGAGAGCAATTTATTTCCATTACTACTAGCTAGCCAATACCATTCAGTTGGAGAAAGGTAGGGCAGGAGGGTGTCATATTACTTCTACTTATGCCAGTTTCAACATGAATCAAATGATAATTTTGTGAAAGTAATCACAGCTCTGATGAAGGAATAGAACAGGCATTAAACATGGAAATATATAGTTAACTTTCTGAACTTTCACAGTAATATATCTGTGTAGTGTACAAAACATTTCAGGCAGTATTCAAGTATATAGAAGAGAAACTACTCCCGAAAAAGTTACTTTGCATATATATATTTATGGGCCATAGCACCTGGAGTAGTTCTCAATATTCTGAAGATTTCTTATAGAATTTTTCCTCCCTTAGGTATTAAAGTAGATTCAGTGTTTGTAGATGTAGGATCCATTTTTGGGAAATGTTCAGAAGAAAGTAAAATACTTAGTAATTTCATAGAAGAAATGTGTGACTTACATGTTTTGAAGCAAAGCTAGTAAACCATGTAGATAAGTGAATTTTTTTCATTTCTAAAAATCTAGAGGCCTCCAAGACATTTACAAATGTAGGTATTAATATGAAACTATCTTCAAAACTTGTGCTAAGTGATTGTTTTTTCCTTTCTTCCTTCCTTCTTTCCCTCCCTCCCTCCCTCAGGTCATAGATTTAGAGCTGAAAGGGATCTTAGAGATCAGCTCCTTGGTCCTAATTCCTAGTTGAGATTTTGGTCTGGAAAATTTTTTGCCTAAGGGAATAGAGGGAATTAATCTGGGAGCCAGAATTTAAACCTAATTCTATTGAGTGTTCTTTCCAATGCACTAAGAACTAGGTGTTTTTAATCTTTCTGAAGCACATAATCCACAGAAGATTTTGTGTTTGGTTTTTTTCAGCTAGAAAATCTGTCTAGGTGCTTCAGATTCTAGTTTCATTTTTATTCCAGTACTACTTTTATATAATTCTAATGAAGTTTATATGTCCCCTAATCCCAAATTCTAGATATTCCTTTATCTAATGCTACTTCTTTTAATCAGCTCTCTTGACTATATACTTAACTCCTGTCCCTACCAAAAACAAATCCACCAGTAATAAAAGATACATATTTGGAAGGTGGAAAAAAGTTCCAAATGTTAGAATTTCAGAATTGGAAGGGACCTTAAAGATTATCTAGTCTAAGTCTCTCATTATAGATGATAGAAACCAAAGTTAAGATTAGTGAGAGTCAAAACTAGGACCAGGTATGAGCTACTGTGAATGAGATTCCTAACCCAATTTTCAATTGTAATACCAAATAAAATTCTTGTCATAAAGGCTAATGTCGATATTCAAATGGAAAATTTATTTTAGCCATACCCCCAACTTCTGCCTTTCCATAGCTGTTCTCATTATTCTGTTCCACTACATTTTAGCTGAGTTTGGAGTCTTTGGATTTTCCACATGATTTTTCCTAGGTTACTATGTGATCCTAGACAAATCAGTTAATCTTACTATTACTATTCCTGTTCCTTTATATTGCAAAATGAATCAATTAGCACCTATTTAGCAACTACCTGTACTAGGCACTTGTGCGGAAGATACAAAGAAGAACATAGGGAGCTTATATTCTTTCAGAGAACTGATTTGTAGATACAAATATATAGATATATATGTATATACAAAATATGTTCTGTGACTTTTGAGAAAGGAGGGATACTAAGATACTAAAAGCTTGGGGAATCAGGAAAGGATTCATGTAAAAGGTATTGCTTAAGCTGAATCTTTTAGGAAACTTGGGAAATTAGATGGGATTGTGAGCCAGAGTTCAGGGAAAGTCAATGTAAAGGCTAGAGATGGAATGCCATGAGTGAGGAGCAGTGAGACCATAGAGTTGTGTGAAAAGGAATATTATATAATAAGCCTGGAAAGGTAGATTGAGGACAGATTGTTAAGGATGTTTAATGCAAAAAAGATGAGTTTGTGTTTGGCATTAGAGGTAACAGGGAGCTACTAGAGTTTGAAAAGTGACTTTGTTTTTAAGATAAAAGGAAGTTGTCACATAGCTTTCTTTTTAAATCTTTACTTTCTGTCTTAATACTGATTCTAAGACAGAAAAGTGGCAAGGCCTAGACAGTCAGGCTTAAGAGAATTGTACAGGGTTCCAAAACTAGGAAGTGTTTGAGGCCAGATTTAAACCCAGGTGCTCCTTACTCTAGGTCTGGCACTCTATCTGCTATGCTACCTAGCTGCCGTGTTATAGTAAAGGTTTATAAGAGATAGAAATGATAAGTTATGGATAGACTGACCTACCATTCTGAAGAATACTTTTACTCTGTTGATTTCCTCTGTATAAGAATCACCAAACATTTATTAAGCATTTACTTTGTACAGGTACTGGTAGTTGCTGAAGATATAAATATAATAGTTATAGTTTCTGCCCTCACCATTCTCCTGGGGTGGTACAGTTTGTTCACAGATTATTAAATACAAAGTGATTGGTGGGGGGCCACTAACTAGTGAGAAAAGCTTCTTAAAAGCATTGAGAGGAGCATATAAAACAATTAGAGAATGAAAGGTTAGAGCTGCAACATTCTTGACTCCTGGTGCACCATATTGGTCTCAGAGACCCTTACACGTTTAAAAGCTGGTCTAATGTCAGCTATTGGGAAAGGGACTATGAAAACCTAGGACAGTGATTGTGAACCTTTTAGAGACCAAATGTCCAAACTGCAACCCACATGCCACATGTGAGCCCCCCCTCCCACCTGATCCCTGACAGGGGAGGGAGAAAGAGCTCCCATTGGGCTGCTGGGCAGAGGGGCAGATGAAGTGAGAATTATCATCAGGCTCATGGAGAGAGGGAAGGGAGTATCCCTCTCTGACCCACTCTGGCATGTGTGCTATAGGTTTGCCAACACGGACCTAAGATATCATTAATCTAAGGAACTCCTCATAAGGAAACTCCCTCTATCAATGTAATTTATAATCTTAGAAGGTTTCTGACAGGAATGAGAGATTAACTGACTTGTCTAGATTCACATAGTGTCAGCTAAGACTTGAAGTCATCTTCCTGACTGCAAGGCAGATTTCCTCTCTACTATGCCATGATATTAGCTATATATATTTAAAAAATCTATCTTTCTAATAATATTTACATAGAATCATAGAATGTTAGAGTGAAAGAGACATTAGGAATTACTTATTCTAACTCTTTCACTTACATTTGAAGAATTTTGCCAATTAATAGCTCCTAATTACCACTCTTGGAATGCATATTCACACACACATACATTTTGGAAAATTGATTACCAAAGGTTATATTCATTTATTAAAAAAAAGAATCTCTTAAAAGTCGTAAGTGTAATAATGATAACTGTGGCTTGGCTTAGTTATAGGATCAAAATTTTGATTTGGAGGTTTTACTTACCTTTTGAATGTTTCAATTGGAAACATTTTATTTGACCCAAGGTATGTCTTATATACTTAACTAATGATTATTGTGTTGCTTTATCAATTTTTGAGCATGTAAATGGCAAAATTGCTTTGAAGAATATTTTGCTTTGAACTTCTTCAGCCAAACTGATATTAAAGAATGGGTAAGCCTGTTTCTTTCCTTAAAATATACTTTAAAAATCTTAATTTGCAATTCTTTTGATGATACTTAATTTTTTCAGGTTCATAATAGATGTGCTAAGGAGAAATGTAAGAAGGAAGACATTAATAATCCTGTTGAGGTAAGTTAAATACTTTAAAAATTAAATACCATTTAAAAAGACTACAATTTCACTTTTAAAAAAAAGTTCATTTATTTATTTAGTTAATTTAGAATGTTTTTCCATGGTTACATGAATCATGTTCTTTCCTTTTCCTCCTCTCACCCTCCTCCTGTAGCCAACTAGCAATTCCACTGAGTTTTAAATGTGTCATTGATCCACACCTATTTTCATATTATTAATATTTGTACCAGGGTGATCTTTTAGAGTCTACATCCCCAGTCATATCCTCATTGAACCATGTGATCAAGCAGTTTTTCTTCTGTGTTTCTACTCCCACAGTTCTTTCTCTGGATGTGGATAGCGTTCTTTCTCATAAGTCTCTCAGAATTGTCCTGGATCATTGCATGGCTGCTAGTACAGAAGTCCATTACATTCAGTTGTGCCACAGTGTAACTGTCTCTGTGTATAAGGTTCTCTTGGTTCTGCTCCTTTCACTCTGCATCAATTCCTGGAGGTTGTTCCAGTTCACATGGAATTCCTCCAGTTCATTATTCCTTTTAGCACAATAGTATCCCATCACCAATAGATACCACACTTTGTTCAGCCATTCCCCAATCGAAGGGCATCCCCTCATTTTCCAATTTTTTGCCACCACAAAGAGCACAGCTATACATATTTTTGTACAAATCTTTTTCCTTATTATCTCTTTGGGGTATAAATTCAGCAGTGGTATGGCTGGATTAAAGGGCAGGCAGTCTTTTAACACCCTTTGGGCATAGTTCCAAATTGCCTTCCAGAATGGTTGGATCAATACACAACTCCACCAGCAGTGCATGAATGTCCCAATTTTGTCACATTCCCTCCAACATTTATTACTTTCCTTTGCTTTCATATTAGCCAATCTATTAGGTGGTACCTCAGAATTGTTTAGATTTGCATTTCTCTAATTATAAGAGATTTAGAACACTTTTTCATATGCTTATTGATAGTTTTAATTTCTTTATCTGAAAATTGCCTATTCATGTCCCTTGCCCATTTATCAATTGGGGAATGGCCTGATTTTTTGTACAATTGATTAAGCTTCTTATAAATTTGAGTAATTAGGCCTTTGTCAGAGGTTTTTGTTATAAAGATTTTTCCCCAATTTTTTGCTTCCCTTCTAATTTTGGTTGCATTGGTTTTGTTTGTACAAAACTTTTTAATTTAATGTAATCAAAATTATTCATTTTATATTTTGTAATATTTGCTCTCTCTTGCTTGGTCTTAAAATCTTTCCTTTCCCATCAGTCTGACAGGTAAACTATTCTATGTTCACATAATTTACTTATAGTTTCCTTCTTTTTATTTAAGTCATTTACCCATTCTGAATTTATCTTGGTGTAGGATGTGAGAGGTTGATCTAAATTTAATCTCTCCTATACTGTTTTCCCATTCTCCCAGTAGTTTTTGTCAAATAGTGAGGTTTTGTCCCAAAAGCTGGGATCTTTGGGTTTATTGTACACTATCTTGCTGAAGTAATTTACCTCAAGTCTATTCCACTGATCCTCCCTTCTGTCTCTTAGCTAGTACCAAATTGTTTTGATGACCACTGCCTTATAGTACAGTTTAAGATCTGACACTGCTAGGCTCCTGTCCTTCACATTTTTTTTTTCATTATTTCCCTTGATATTCTTGATCTTTTGTTCTTCCAAATGAACTTTGTTATAATTTTTTCTAATTCAGTAAAAAAGTTTCTTGGTAGTTTGATAGGTATGGCAGTGAATAAGTAAATTAATTTGGGTAGGATCATCATTTTTATTATGTTAGCTCATCCTACCCATGAGTAATTAATGTTTTTCCAGTTGTTTAGATTTAGTTTTAATTGTGTGGAAAGTGTTTTGTAGTTGTGTTCATATAGTTCCTGTGTTTGTTTTGGCAAATAGATTCCCAAATAGTTTATATTATCTAGGGTGATTTTATTTTATTTTATTTTATTTTTTAATAAAACTCATACCTTCTGTCTTGGAGCCAATATCTCATATTGGCTCCAAGGCAGAAGAGTGGTAAGGGCTAGGCAATGGGGGTCAAGTGACTTGCCCAGAGTCACATAGCTGGGAAGTGTCTGAGGACAGATTTGAACCTAGGACCTCTCTTCTCTAGGCCTGGCTCTCAATCCACTGAGCTACCCAGCTGCACCCCAGGGTGATTTTAAATGGAATCTCTCTCTAATTCTTGCTGCTGAGATATATAGAAATGCTGATGATTTATGTGGGTTTATTTTATATCCTGCAACTTTGCTAAAGTTGTTGATTATTTCCACTATCTTTTTAGTTGATTCTTTAGGATCCTTTAAGTATTCCATCATATCATCTGAAAAGAGTGATAGTTTAGTTTAGTCTCCTCATTGCCTCACAGTTTTTATTCTCCTCTTTGACCTGCTAATGTCCTCAGGCTGTGGAGAAGTTAAAAGTGTTCACAGCAAAAAGATTTATTTTGTCTTGAAACATTGGTTTTAACGTTAAAAGTGATGTGATGGGTAGTAATGCCAATTAATAAACTATATTAATGAAATAAGTTGGCCTTTGAGTCTTGGACTTAATATCACTACTTTCCCTTTAGCTAATATTTTAAGATATGCTGCAGTGCTAAAAATAAAGTAGTGCTTTAGAGTTCCATTCAATTATTTGGCAATTTTTATCTGTAGGTACTGCTTTTGGTAAACTTAGTATTGTAGGCCAATGAGAGTATGCTTCCTTTGGAATCACCTTTTTTTTTTTTTTTTAAGATTTTTAAATATTTTCTTTTTTTAGAAAAATTTTCCATGGTTATATGATTCCTGTTTTTACTTTCCCCTACTAACTCTACCCCCCCGCCCCAATATCCAACGCACATTTCCACTGGTTTTAATATGTGTGATTAGTCAAGACTTATTTACACATTATTGATAGTTGCATTGGTGTGGTCATTTAGTGTCTACATCCCCAACCATGTCTGCATCAACCCATGTGTTCAAGTGGTTGTATTACTTCTGTGTTTCCACTCCTGCAGTTCTTCCTCTGAATGTGGGTAGCTTTCCTTTCCATAAATCCCTCAGGATTGTCCTGGGTCATTGCATTGCTGCCAGTACAGAAGTCCATTACATTCGATTTTACCACAGTGTATCAGTCTTTGTGTACAATGTTCTTCTGGCTCTGCTCCTTTCACTCTGCATCAATTCCTAGAGGTCTTTCCAATTCACATGGAATTCCTCCAGTTTATTATTCCTTTTAGCACAATAGCATTCCATCACCAGCAGATACCACAATTTGTTCAGCCATTCCCCAATTGAAGGGCATCCCCACATTTTCCAGTTTTTTGCCACCACAAAAAGCACAGCTATAAATATTTTTGTACAAGTCTTTTTATCTATGATCTCTTTGGGGTACAGCAATGCTATGGCTGGATTGAAGGGCAGGCAGTCTTTTAGAGTTTTTTTGGGCATAGTCCAAATTGCCATCAAGAATGGTTGGATCAGTTCACAACTCTACCAGCAATGCATTAATGTCCCAATTTTGCCATATCCCCTCCAACATTCATTACTCTCCCCTGCTATCATTTTAGCCATTCTGCTAGGTGTGAGGTGGTATCTCAGAGTTTTTTGATTTGTGTTTCTCTAATATTAGAGATTTAGAACACTTTCTCATGTGCTTATTGATAGTTTTGCTCTCTTTATCTGAAAATTACCTATTCATGGCCCTTGCTCATTTATCAATTGGGGAATGGCTTGATTTTTTTATACAATTGATTTAGCTCCTTGTATATTTAAGTAATTAGACCTCTGTCAGAGTTTTTTGTCATAAAGATTTTTTCCCAGTTTGTTGTTTCCCTTCTGATTTTGGTTGCATTGTTTTTGTTTGTACAAAAACTTTTTAATTTAATATAATCAAAATTATTTATTTTACATTTTGTAATTTTTTTTAACTCTTGCTTGGTTTTAAAATTTTCTCTTTCCCATAGATCTGACAGGTATACTATTCTATGTTCAGCTAATTTTCTTATAGTTCCCTTCTTTATATTCAAGTCATTCACCCATTCTGAATTTATCTTGGTGTAGGGTGTGAGATGTTGTTCTAAACTTAATCTCTCCCATATTGTTTTCCAATTTTCCCTACAGTTTTTGTCAAATAGTGGATTTTTGTGGAATCACTTTTAAGTGGTCAACATTCTAGAATAGAAAAGAGAAAATATTTTTCAAAGAACATCTTAATTAGTATTCTTTTTTCATATTAAATATTTCCTTGTTGAGAATTTACCTTTGGTTTCATTGAACCCATTCTATCTTTCAGTGGAACTCTGTTCCTTTTTTTTTTCCCCTTAAAGAAAGTGGAGTTCATGATTATATTTAAACACATGCTAGTACAGTGGCTCATTAAATACTTGATTTGTTTCATCTCTTTTTTGAAATGTTATTGATGTCTTCTGCTTTTACACCCATTATATCCCTTTTACAAATAATGAATCTTCCCTTGTAAAAAGAAAAAATAGTTCAACAAAACTTTGCACATCAAGCACATCTGATTGGATACACAACAATCTATATCTATTGCTCCTCCACCTTAACAGTGAAAAGAGATTGTTGCCCTTACTTTGAATAATTGGTTGTGATTTTCTAAATGCTAAATGTCATCTTTGCATTTTTAAAGAGCAGTAAATTTTATGAGCTGTTTGCCAACATGAGTGAGTCCTCTAAAATATTCAAACTCTAGAATCAGTTACAAACAGCCCTGATTTTACAGGATCACATAAATATGTGATTTACAACTATGTTACAGATGTTATAAAACTTTTATATTGAAGAAATATTTATAGTATATTTGAGCTCACATATGAAAGTTTTTATAAGGATTATATTCTCACCATTTTTTTATTTTTCAGTATGCACCATTGCATAGTTTTACTGATTTTTAAATGTAATTAATTAATGAACTGCTTATTTCACCTTACTATTGCATAGATTTTATTGTGCTCTAGGTAAAAATGTTTGTTTGTTAAATTATGCACAGATCTGTAATTTGGATACTGTTACATAGTTGTATTTTTGTCACTTTACCCTTCATTATAAACTCATATAGTGATTTTCTGATATTTCATAGTTGTAGTAAGATGTGATTTTTCCCCCAGATTATCCCTTAATGCCTTTTTATAAAACTGAGACATTATTAAAATATTTTAATTTGGAGAAAAAAGTTAACTGTTAAGATGTTTAAAAAAATTCACACCTGAGTTTTATCTTTTTTACACAATGATGCTGAAATTTGTTGTCCTTCAAAATTTTTTCTTTTTATAATGTTGCTATAGGCTTGGGCTATAGCATTTTTGTCCAAAATTATACTATGTTTTCAATGTGCTTTTATGAAGGAAAAAATAAAGACCCAAGTTAAGCAACATATTATTTCCTTTATATTCAGTAATTTAAGAAATCACAAGTTCATCATCCTATCATCACCATAGGGATTTATAAAAACAAAATTAGGACTAATTTGAATTCAAGAATATATATTATGTGGAAAATAAGATTTTAGTTTTAAAGGGCAACTTACCTAAGAAATTTTTTTAGTTTGGATTTTAGTAAAATGCTATTAGAATATAAAGGAGAGCAATGAATTGCCAGTACTCAAGATGAATGTTACAAATGTGTGCCCCACATCCTCCCAGTTAGGATTTTCTGCCTCTTTAAACCAAGTATTTATAGCCAAATAAGCAGAGGATAGAGCAATTATTTTGCTCCTTTCAGCACTGTAATCTTCTTTTGTCTTGGCCATTCTAATCTAGAATTTGGAGCATAAGCCAGAATTATTTCTAATTAGTATATAATTATATTCTATAAGCAATTAAAATGCTGAAATTATTCTGAGGATTGAACATTTTGTTGAAATCTGTTATTTATTTGTTTTAGAAAACTAAAGAAGTACAAAGATAAATTTCAATCTAACCTAATTGGGATTTTTCAAGGTCTTAGTTAATACAAATTAATGAAGATTTGTTGTTGTATAATCATTAGCAAGGGCAGCTATGTGGCAGTGGTTAAGGACTAAAGTCAGGAAGATTCATCTTCCTGAGTTCAAATGTGATCTCCCACATATAGCTATGGGGACTCTGAGCATTCACTTAACCCTATTTACCTCAATTCCTCATTTGGAAAAAAATGACAAACCATTCTAGTATTTTTGCCCAAAAAAACCTAATAAACAGACAAAACACAAATAATTGTTACAATTAAAATGATCTTAGAGACTGCTTTTTGGATAAGAGTATAAGTTTATTGATTATAGTAGGTTTATTGGTTAGGCCAGCATCATAACTGACAAAGTGATATAGGTCTATATGATTCTTTCATAACCAGGGATGGCCTGAAGTGGGTCAAGCAGCTTTGTAAGTAGGTCTTTAGGAGCTCATTATTCATCCCCTCTTGAACATCCCAAGACATCTTTAATTGACAACTAGTTAAGAGGTGGTCTATCACCCTCTCCACCCTTCCTAATCCCCACAGGTGGGCAAGTCACTTAGGCCAGAAAAACCCTTTTTCCCTTAATTTATTAACCAAATTCTTTTAAAAGGGAAGATATCCCTTGGGATTCCTAAGGATAAAGAAAATGCAAAAAGCAACAGACCAGATGGTATCTCTGACCCACATCCCAGACATAGGAATATATAGTAATTCTCCCCAATATATAGAAATTAATATTATATATGAAAAAAATAAATCCTTACATCATGTCAGGAAGAGTTGGATACAACTGAACAACAGAATTCTATAGCAAATTGCTTTCCTTCTCAAGAAGGGAGGAAATAAGGGAGAAAGAGAAAATGGAATTCAAAAATTAACAAATGTTTAAAATTATTTTTCATGTAATTGAGAAAATAAAAAACACAAAAATGAGGCTTTTCTGAATTTATATTTGCTGGATTATTAAGGTATGATACAACACTGACAATATTATGTTAAAATATTCCTTTATAATTGTTTGTTTTTTAAACCCATCTGTCTTAGAATCAATATTGCTTATTGGTTCCAAGGCAGAAGTACTTCAAGGTCTTTGCAGTAGGGGTTAAGTAACTTGTTCAGGATCACACACCTAGGGAATGTTTGAGGCAAGATTTGAATCTAGGAACTCCTGTCTCTCAATTCACTGAGCTACTTAGCTGCCCCCAAATATGTTTCCATATGTTTTATTGATGCTTTAATAAATACTTCCCTTTTTGCCATTCCTGCCTTTGCTTGTAACATAATCAAGAAAAAAAATTGATGCATTGGACATTTCTGCAAATATATACTTTTGAACCTTTTGTACATTCCATCATGCCAAGTTTTGCTGCCAAGAAGGAGGCAACCTTTTCTATTACATCCTCTGAATCCTCTGAAGTAGTTATTGGTTGATGTCTTGATAAAAATTCTGAAGTTCCTCATTATTATTTTAGTTCTGGTACACATTATTCTCCTTACTCTGTCAGTTCATACAAATCTTCCCATGTTTCTTTGAATTCTTCATATTTGGCATTTTCATTGTAGTAATATTTCATAGTTACTTCAGCCATTCCCCATTTGATGGGATAACTACCTACTTTCCTAATAGTCCTATTGACATTGTAAAAAGTAATAAATTTTTTTGTGTATTTTAGGTCATTTCCTTCTCTCTTTGACTTCATTGAGATATATATCCCTAGTGGTGTCACTAGGTTACAGTATATGTAGTTAAATTATTTTAATTTAATTCCAAATTACATGTGCATTAACAGTTCATTTATGTGTCTGCCTGTAATTCTGCATTATTGCAGAATCGGTATTTGTTTTTCAATATCTCCAAAGCCTTAATTTTAATTTCATTATCATACACTGATGCTGTATGTAGAAATTAAACATTTATTAAAAACTTATATCTGGGAACTGTGCTGAGTTCTGGGTATATAAATGTAAGCAAAAAAGTACTTTTGTTAATGAGCTTACATTTCTAATGGAAGAAGACAACACATAAAGGGGAACTGGGTGAGATAAGAACTACATGACGTAGATGTATTCCATAACCAGTTTAGAGGTCCAGTTCCTAGTAAGATAAGGTAAAAGTTTACCCTACCACAACTGGGCAACCTGAGGTGGAGTTCAAGGTTGAGTAGGAGGGAATATTGGTGATGGAGATGAGGATAATGGCCAAAGAGAAGGAAACCTCTTTTCTCTTGCTAGGAATTGCTAATGATAAATAGTTTTACCAAGGAATAAATGCAAAAAAAAAAAAAAACACCAACCCATTCTTTTTCATTACTTAATTGTATATATGTATTTTGCGGGGTAAAAGAAGAGAAGATGGATATTACATCTTGACACTATATCGAAGCAGATTTAGTAGTTTTCAGTTTCTTAGAAGCAAATTTTAAATTCCTTAGTATTCTTCATATTTGGCATTTTCATTGTAGTAATATTTCATAGTTACTTCAGCCATTCCCCATTGGATAACTACCTACTTTCCTTATAGTCCTATTGACATTGTAAAAATTAAATAGAAGTCTGGCTAGTCTGTCCTGTCTCATGAATCCTTATTCCTAGAACATCTTCACTGTTCCCTTCCCCTATTATATTCTTACGCATCATTTAAATCTCTGCTATCAAAAATTTTTTTTTTTTTTTTGGTTAGCAAGCTGCTAGATGACAGTTGATATAAAAAAGGATATGGGAGTTTTAGTAGACTGCAAACTCAGATTAATTCAACAGTATGATATGACAAGAAAGCTATTGAAACTATAACTTGCATTAATAGAGACATAGTGTCTTGGTCTAGGGATGTAATAGTTCTTCAATACTATTTGAGAGAAGGAGATTTCATGGTAATAAACCTAGATGGTACAGCAATATAAATAACTTTCTACCATGCTAACAGCTCGTGTCTCTTTCTGTGACATTTTGTTGCTATATTGTATTCCTTAGGGGATTCGAGGGCTTTTACTTAGTGTTTTAAAAAGATGCTTCTTTGAATTGGATGGTGCAGAATAACACCAATGAGCACCAACATTCACAATTTACCCAGGTCTTACTTATATCCTACAGTGTGGGATTACTATACTTCTTGAAAGCCACACTCTTAGAAGTGCCATCTTTTTATTGTATAAAGTGTATTGGTCTATTTTTTTTTTTTTTATCATTATGGAATCTGCATGTTCTAAATAGGCTTTCAAAATATAAATATGAAAATTAATAAAGGCTGGTATAAATATATATATTAGTAATTTAATTAAAGCCATGCTGATAGATAATTAGACCACGCGCTTATAAGCATTCAAAACTTGCCGCCTAGCCATAATTATCTCCTGTCTCCTCCGGAGTCTTCTGGCCAAGAGAGAACCTCCCTCCTAACCCAGGAGATTATAAACTCCTCTCTGCATCGACGTAGGCCTCCCCACGCCCAAAAACCGGAAACGGAAACCTGTTGGACCACGGGAAATGTAGTTTGATACATTTCCCAAATTTCACTTTTACAAAAATGAGCACATTTTAAGCATCTAATAAGTTCTATGTTACTTTCAAAGTTATCTGCTTTTCTGTGCTTTCTTCTGAACTTTTTTTTTGATGTCTTCTATGCATTTTTTCAAAATGACTCTCTTGTTTCTAGCATTACTATTGCTAATTTCCCTCCCCAGTTAAAAATGTAGAGAGAAAAAAAGATTGTAACAAGAACAATCATTTGAAAGTGAATCCACA
The DNA here is from genome assembly GCF_016433145.1 of Gracilinanus agilis. Classification (NCBI taxonomy): domain Eukaryota; kingdom Metazoa; phylum Chordata; class Mammalia; order Didelphimorphia; family Didelphidae; genus Gracilinanus; species Gracilinanus agilis. The sequence continues at coordinate 181,098,711 of NC_058130.1, read as the reverse complement.
TAGTGACCACATCCAAAAATGTGTGTCTCTCTGCCTTGTATCTATCACAACTGTTTTGTTAGAGATCCTCTGAAGAAATCATTGGATATTTGCATTGCTCAGCATTTATATATTATATGTCTTGCCCAACTTTTCTATGTCTCATGTTTCAAAATTGTTTTTCTTTATCATGTTGTTGTCATGTAAATTGTTATGCTCATTGTACTCTGCATATGTTCATATTGCCCAGCATTCTCGGAAACATTTCTTATTTCTTATGATGTATTAATATTCCATTATATTCATTTGCCACAATTTAGCCATTCTCCATTTATTTAAAAGACAATCTAAGGTGAGCACCTTACATTTTAGTTCTTTTTTTTTTTTTAGCCTTTTTAATCCTCACCATTTGGGTTCAAGGCTATTTCTCCATAGTATTGTCCTTTCTCTTAACTATACTTTCCTACCTCATTTAGTTCTTTGTTAAGTTTGGTCTATTTCTGCAACAAATTGTGTGTATTCAACTGTCTGCCCATTTCAGATAAGTTCACAACACTTTCTTTCCCTATTTCCCCATGTTTGTATATTCTTTCATGAATTTCGATAAGAAAAATAGCATGTTCTTCTACTCTCTTCTTCCTCTTTCTAAAGTAGTGTATTTCTTTTACCTTCCCATCTCTTTTTTTCTCCTCAAAACAGAATCAACTTATTCCCAGGATTTTTGTTTTTCTTATTTAATTCCTTAGTAACTCTTTGAAAACATTAAAGTTTTGGAGGGACACTTTTTTTCTCCACTCAAAAAAAATTTACCTTTCTTGGTTTCTCTGGACTCTTGTTTCTGTTTCCAAGTTTCTGCTCAGTCTGGTCCTATCATCAGAAATGCTTTGAATTCCTATACTTTCTAGTGTTTTCAATAGAAATAAGTGTTTTATTTTGTCAAAAACTTTTTTTTGCATCTACTGAGATAATCATGTGATTTCTGCTAGTTTGATTATTGATATGGTCAATTATGCTGATAGTTTTCATAATATTATACCAGTCTTGCATTCTTGGTATAAATCCCACCTGGTCACAGTGAATAATCCTTGTGATGTATTGATTTTTGCATCAATGTTCATTAAGCGATTATCAGCACCATATTTGTGTCATAAAAGAATTTGGTAAGACTCCTTTGTTTATCTTGCCAAATATTTGTATAGTATTGGGATTAATTGCTCTTTAAATGTTTAATAGACTTCACTTGTGAAGCCATTTGGCCCTGGGGAACAGTTATGATTACCATCCGTGTATTCTCCTCCATCTAACTTTCCTCTTTTAATCCTGCTGTTTCTCCTTTTACTCTTTCCCTCCACACCAGTGTTTTGCTTTTAATCCCCCTCATTCCTCCTCCCTTATATTGCTCCTCTCCCCACTACCCCTTTTCTTATTCCCTTTCTAATTCTCTATAGGGTAAGATAATATTCTATGCCCCAATGAATCTGGCTATTATTCTCTCTCTGAGCCCATTCCAATGAGAATAAGGTTTGAGTATTAGTCATCATAACTTTCATCCTGTAAAGGGGGAAAAATTAGTTTTGGTTGGACTATTTAAAGCCTTTTTAAAAAGTAATTAAAAAAATGACTTGTATGGTAGTTTATTTACAAATAGGAAGAGGGAGTAAAAGTAAGAAAATCAGAGAGAGGATAGGGCAAGATATCTAACCTAACCCGCTAAGTATATTTGCTCTGGCCCCTGGCTCAACCCAGGCAGGGCTAATTATTCCTCAACCAGAGGGGCCTCAGCCTTGAACTCAGGGCCCAGGGCCTGGGGATGAATAAAGCAAAGGCTTCAGTCATGAAGCCTGTCTTAAGAGGAGATTCCCTTCAGAACAATCCTGGAAGGAGTCAGTCTTTTTTTCACTCACCATCTGGTAGTTCTAAGGGAGAGATTTAAGAACAGTCTCACCAAGTCCAAGGTCTCAGCCAGAGCTCCTCAGGTCCAGTTCAAGGCCAAAGAGAGAGCACCCTGGAAGTTCTTGCAATTTATCAAGACCATTTCTTTCATCACTTCCTGTGCCTTTCTCCCATTTCATGTGTACCAATTACAACAAAGGCTTTGCTTAGGACTACCCAGGGGGCAGTCAGTCAATTCTGATTGTCACCCACTCTTGCACACATGAATCACAGACCTCCCCCACTTGAGAATTAATTGGGGTGTTTACACTTTTGGTGAATTAATCTAAAAATAGGCAGGGTAGGATTAATCCCATCTTCACAATCCTTAAAATTCCTACTTTTCTCTGAAGTTTTGCATGTAGTTGCTTGGATCTCACCATCCTCTATGACTCTGTGCCTTGATTTTCTATGGCTAGATATTTCTTTTGTTGTTTGCTCATTTCCCCAGCCTTTTTTGGCATGTGGACTGGCAGTTCTAAAATCTGCTAATTCAATCTTCTCTGTCGATGTCTTGTAGGACTAGTTCTCTGAGCTATTTTGTTTTGGAGCTAAGGGCTTCACCACAGCACAGGCTTGAAAGGACCAAGCTGTATGGACTTCCAGGCCTTGGAACTTAAAGGAGTGGGTGTAGGGCATTCTATTGTTGGTGTAGGCAGGGTCCTGGGATCCTGAAGTTGACCTATGCCCAAGCTTGGAACCTGACTCAGTGTGTGTGGGGGAGCAGTTGGCCAGCACTTCTTTGTGTAGTTTTACTTCTGGTTCCTCCTCATCCTGTGAAAATTGACTCTGCCTATTTTTTGTTTTCAGGAGGAAAACCCTCTTATTTTGTCTTGCTGTTGGTTTTTGTCTTCTGATGTTTTGAGGTGCTTTTAAAAGATTGATTTGGAATGATTGTCAAGTAGTTTCAGTTTTCACTGCTACTAAGTCACCATCTTGGCTCCACCCTCTTCTCTACTCTCTGCTTCCATCAGGTCCTCACAGGTATCATGCTAGGCAAAACCACTTCTTCACTATTCTCTAGTCATTGATACTGTGACCAACTCTTTTAGCACACAGCCATCCTTGACGGAATACTGAGAAAGTGTTATGCTTTTTTTTTCTTTTAGTTTTTTCAGTTACCTATAGAAATAATTTTTGACATTTTAGAATTCAGATTTTCTCTTTCCTTCCCCCTCCAGGCAACAAACAGCCTGATATAGTTTATACCTGTACTTTCATGCAATATTTCTTTCCATACTGCTCATGTTGTGATAGAAGGCATATTGCATAAATAAAGATCTTATGAAGGAAATAAAGCAGAAGATGGAATTCTTTGATTTACACTTAGACTCCAACTTAGTTTTTTTTTTTTTTTTTTGGCTATGGATAGCAATTTCCCCTTATCTCTTTGGGATACAGAAGCAGTAGTGATAGTGTTGGGTCAAAGAGTATGTATAGTTTTGTGGCCCTTTGAGCCTAGTTCCATATTGTTCTCCAGAATGATTGTATCAGTTCAGAGTTCCACCAGGAATGTATGTGTCTATTTTCCTACATCCCCTCAACATTTATCATTTTCCTTTTTGGTCATGTTAGCCAATCTGACAAGTGTGAGGTAGTATATCAGAGTTACCACATTCTCTTCTGTGCTGTTTCTCCTCCTAATTCTTTCTTTGAAAGCTTTTTTTTTTTTTTTAGCTTTATTTCTTCTAGATATCTAAGTAATTCTTGTGAAAAATCTTTTCCCTTTAAGTCTCTTTTTGCACTTGTTATAGAGTTATTTGCTCCTTTTTGGTTGTCTCTAGATATACAATTATTTTTTTATTGATTGCCATTTTTTTAATTTAATAATCTCCACTTTAGCTACTGAAATGGAGCATTATGCCAGGGCCAGACTTGGCTCTTTGCTGTGCTTTCAGTGTTTGGTTTTGTACATTTGCATCAGATTAAGAAAAGAAGAGATTTTTGTGGTGATGGGCTAAATGGAGTTATGACATTCACAGAAGGAAGTCTAAGATATTATTATAGTTAATATTAGTAAAATATTCCATATAGAGAGTTAAATTTAGTCAAACCATGTCAAAGGGAAAGTCTTTTACAATTTTAGATGAATCCCAATCTATATTAATTATCTAAATGAAAATGTTATACTTTCATTTTTCTTCTTTCTTGTGATCTTTTACGTATTTTACTTGGATGTTAGTTTTGTAATTGTTCTGTATATATACCTTTAGATATAGGAAAACTTCTATTCCTTGTTTGAACTGTTTGTGTAGATAGAAAAATATATAAGGTCCTATCAAAAATTTCATAATGAAACAGTTTAAAATAGTAAAATGTTTGTTTAGTTTTTGGTATATAGTAAATAAATGTATATAATGCATTTACACATGTTTATGTTTTCTCTAATGAGTTTGTGAGATGATTAAAAATTTTGTTTTGGAGATATCAGCATGTTATTATGAATTTTATTTCCTATAATATTAGTGTAATAATATTGTTTTTGTCGTTTTCTTAACACTTTTTGAACTCTTCTAGAGGAGTAAAAAGGAAATAGTACATTTCTCTCAAAATATGTATTTTGCATTGTTGTTTTAGATAACTGCCATTTATTCTTAACTCCTTTTACACTTACCTCTTCTATCTAGTTAAGATAAATTATAGTATATTTGTTAAATATACACATTGTTCCTTGTGAAAGACACTAGAGGTACAAAGAAATTTTTCACATTTTACAACTATGCCTTTTTAGCTTAAAATGACTGGATCAAGTTGCCTACACTTGCTTGTGCCTTTTGGCATTGAGGTATATTGTTTTCAAAACCTATACTGTCTATGTAACATGTATTTTTTCCTCTAAAATAAGTCAGTTTCAATTGGCCGTTTTTCTCAAATTTGAACTAGGCCAAAATCATTAGAAAAGCAAACATAATGCCAGGAAATCTGTTGTCTTTCTGTAATATCAAATTTTAGCCTCAGTTTCCTAATCTGTAAATGTAGAAGGTTGGAATTCTTTGAAAAGTGAATTTCTCTTTCCCTTCCTTTCTCTTCTTCCTTCTTTTCACCCTTCCCTTTTCAGTTCTGCCTTCCCTTTCCTTTTCCCTTTTCTCTTTCCAGTATTTTAGTTTATATATGGTGCTTATCTTTTTGTTTTTGATCTCACAAGATTACTTTTCCAAAATGAAAAATACTCTGGAATTCTAAGAGGGAGGGAAATATTGTTGAAGAGAGTTCTTTGTGTCCTGTACTTTTTGACAGCAAGGACATTAGCTTCTCTATCAAGCTATCAGGTAAATTTATTGATAGCATGGCTTCTAGAGACAGTACTGCCAACTCCCAGGACTAGATTTAGTATATTGATGGGCCACTCATATAAACATTTTCTTTTAATTGAAGTACTTATAGTTACTTGCTACCATTTATATTGGCACCAGCAATCTTATCCCACTCAAACAATCCTGAATTTTGTTTTATCTTTGGAAAATAAAATCACTTTATTCATTATTCTTACAGAGACCAGTGGCCAAAGAGGGAAGTATCAGGAAAACTCCTTTACTAAAGTAAAGCTTTCTCATTTTGAATTGTTTTCACGAAGTATCATATACATAGTTCTTTTAGAAATATTCTTCTTTTGGCCTTTTTAGAAATTCTTTCAAATTAAATTATTGACTTTATACCCAACAGTAGTAAAACCATAGTGGTATTTTTCAGATGTTAACTAAGATTTTTTGATAATCTAGAGCTGGAAAAGATCCAATCTAGTACAACTTTATGAAGAAACTGAGGTTCTATTGATGTTACTTGTCCAAGGTGGTATGCCTCATTTGTTTTTGTTGTTGCTCAGTCATTTTCAGTCATGTCTGACTATTTGTGACCCCATTTGGGATTTTCTTGTGCAGAGATATTGGAATAGTTTACCATTTCTTGCTTCAGCTCACTTATTTAACAATTGAGGAAAACTGAAGTAAACTGGGTTAAGTGACTTGTCCAGGATCACCCAACTAATAAGTGTCTGAAGACAAATTTGACCCTCAGGAAGATGAGTCTTCCTAACTCCAGGCCCAGAACTCAATCTTTTATGCTGCCTCCTATACTGCATATGAAGTTATTTTAAATGTTGAAATTTTTTTCTTATGGATCAAAGGATATGAATAGGCAGTTTTCAGAGGAAGGAATCAAAACTACCCATAATCACATGAAAAATGCTTCAAATCACTATTGATTAGAGCAGTGATGGGCAAACTTTTTAAAGAGGGGGCCAAAGGAAAGGAAATGCTCATCTGTCAGTCTGTTTCTAAGGCAGCTCTTTCGAAGTTTCATTGTATTGTATCCTACTCATTGTATTCGTCAGATTAGGAATAATGTCATACAACCAGATAGAAAATTTCAGGGGGCCCACATCTGGCCCATGGGCTATAGTTTGCCCATCACTGGATTACAGAAATGCAAAATAAAACAACTTTGAGGTACCACCTCATACTCTGAGATTGGCTAAAATGAAAGAAGGGGAGAGTAATGAATGTTGGAGGGGTTGGGGGAAAATTGGGACACTAATACACTGTTGTTAGAATTGTGAATTGACCAGATAATTCTGGAGAGCAATTTGCAACTAGGTCAAAAGGCATATTAAAATTGTACATACCCCCTTTGACCCAGCCATACCATTACTGGGTTTGTACCCCAAAGAGATCATAGATAAACAGACTTGTACGAAAATATTCATAGCTGCGCTTTTTGTGGTGGCAACAAATTGGAAAAGGAGGGTATGTCCTTCAATTGGGGAATGGCTGAACAAACTGTGGTATATGCGGGTGATGGAATACTATTGTGCTAAAAGGAATAATAAACTGGAGAAGTT
>NC_058130.1:181080137-181089002 GCF_016433145.1 Gracilinanus agilis | reverse complement strand
GACAAAACTAGTGGAAATGCGCATGGGTAGGGGGGGGGGGGGGGGGGGGGGTTGAAGGGGAAAGGAGGAGCATGAATCATGTAACCATGTTAAAAATGAATATTAATAAATGTTTAAAAAAATTGTACATACCCTTTGATCCAATAATACCACTATTAGGTCTGTATCCCCAAAAGATTTTTTTTAAATGGCTGAACATATTGTAGTATATGTTAGTAATGGAGTACTATTGTGCTATAAGAAATGATGGGTGGGGATGCTCTCAGAAAAACCTGGAAAGATTTACATGAACTGATGCAGAGTGAAGTAAGCAGAACCAGGAGAACATTGTACAGAGTAATAGAAATTTTGTATAATGGTCAACTGTGAATAACTTAGCTCTTCTCAGTAACACAGTGACAATCCCAAAGCACTCAATATGAAAAATACTATCCACTCCCAGAGAAACAACTGATGAAGTCAGAAGGCAGATTGAAGCATATCATTTAAAATTTTTCTAAATTTATAGCTTTTTTAAAAATGTGTCTTCCACAACATGAACAATATGGAAGGATGTTTGTTTTTTTTAAAAGCACATGTATAACATCAAATTGATTACTGTCTCAGGGAGGGAAGGTAGGATTGAGAGAATTTGAGATCTAAAATGATAGAAAACATACAAAAATAGTTTCTGTGTGTAATTGGGAAAAATAAAACATTACCTGGTAATTAAAAAATATATATATATTTACAATTCAGTTCCTTTACTCCTAGAGAAAGAACATTGGGGCTTTTTGATAAGTGGTTAACAAAACAACTTGTAAGTAAGTTCTATATATGGCAAAAATCTTTAAGATGGCATAGATATGTTTGTGATGAACTGTGGAGCCTACTACTACATATTGTTTGTAGCATGTATAAAAATGCTTTTTACATCTGCCTGACATTTACTTTTTTTCATCTTTCTTGCTTTTGACCTGGTGTTGTTAGTATGTCATAGTTATGCCAGTTTCTAATTTTCCATTTTATATATAGTAAAGCAAAGAAAACTTTTAACATTTTGGGTTCCCCTCAATCCCCTGCAAATTAAATAGATGGCTATAGGCAAATATCTCACAGGATATGCCTGAAACAGATGGATTTTGATGTGCATCACTGGAAGGAATTCCAAATTGGTATTACCACAGTTCCATTTTATTATTTAAGTACATGTTTAGGTAATTCAAATAATTTTTCTGTGACCCATTTTGTTGGATAATAATTATCTACTGTAAGATTTCTTTTTTGAAGCTCAGGATATAAAATAAAATCAGGCTAATAGAAGACAGGGCAGTCAAAAGAAAAATCCTATTTCCACTTAGGAATAAGTGACTCACAGGATGAAATCTTGGATATAATTTCAAATCACTAGTGTAAACTCTTACAGAAGATGTTTATAAAACATGTGGAACAATACAGATTGTACCAAGAAAATGTGCTTTGATCAAACACTGTTGATACAAAACAGAGAAGTTAATAAATCAAGACCTATTTGTGAATGGGAAAGACTTCATACTGAACATAAAAGTAAGGATTCACATAAAGTACCCATATTTTGGATACTGAATAGAAAATGTTGATATTTAGCTCTTTAAATGTTTCATTTTTATCTTAACAGTGAACTGTAGATTTTATATCTTGTCATCTAGCAACTTGACTTCTGATTATTATCTCCTAATAATTGCAATCTAGAACAGAAATGGAATTTGACTTTTTTTTTTCAGTTAGCCTTTTATCCCCTTATTTTGAAATGTTAATTTCCAATTCTGTTTTCCCTCTATGGTCAATAAAACTAATTGTTAATGAACATGAAATACTTTAACTTTTTTTTTCAAAGCATTTCAGAAAAAAAGTAGTAATATTTGTGTGACATTTGTAATAATATATTCAGGATGTAGTACTATTCTGCTTTGAGAGTATGTTGGCATGTAATTCCATTGTTTTCAGGATTTGTGATGATTGTGACAAGAGTTTATCTAACTATGCTCTTAAGCAAATAGCTGCATTTTGTTTACTTGTTATAGAAATTAAAAATTAAACTTCAGTTTAAAAAATGACTTTGAAAAATAAGACATAACGAATTCAGAGTTGTACCAGTTGAGCTACTATTTTATTAATAGCCTAGAGTGGTATTTTCCCCTGCTACAATATTATGATGTGAATCATTACTATTCTTGTTTCAAAGAAGTTTTTAAAATGAAATCTTCCAACTTTAGGGTAAAAGATATATTTTTAAACATAAATAAGAATAATATATAATAAATATATAATATGTAATATATGTAACATTTCCTTTTAAGATATGAAACTCATATTATCTTAGAGTTTATGAGTATTACATGGGTATTTCTATTAAAATCACTTTTATTTGGGTTAATTAAATTAATTAAATTCTTTTTTCTTATAGCTCATATTTGCTGAATTTTATTATAACTGAAGTAGTTTAGAGCCGTGATGGGCAAACTTCGGCCTGCAGGCCAGATGCAGTCCCCTGAAATGTTCTATCCTGCTGAAGGGCATTCCTAATCTGACGAATACTATAAGTAGGATGCAATGCAATGAAACGAAACTTCGAAAGAGTTGCCTTAGAAACAGACTGACAGATGAGCATTTCCTTTCCTTTGGCCCCCTCTTTAAAAAGTTTGCCCATCACTGGTTTAGAGCATTAGCTTTGGAGTCAGAGGTCCTGGATTAAAATTTTAGCTTTCCTATTTATTGTGATCTAATGGGCAAGACATCTAACTTTCTGGGCCTCAATTTCCTTGTCTGTAAAAGGAATTGGACTAGATGTACTCCAATGTCCCTTTAAATTCTAAAATTTTTACACTTATTATAAAAATCCATTCGTTGTCTCATTTATTCATCCCAATGACCTTGTGAATTAGGTGGCACAAGGATTATTACCTCAATTTTACAGATGGAGACCCTAAGGTTCAGAGAAATTAAATCACTTGCTCAAGATTAAATAGAAGTTAATGGAAGAGTAGAGATCTAAACCCCAGGTCTTATGACTATTTAGTGATCTCTCTGTTATCCTACCCTTCTTCTTCTCATTCTCTTGGAGTTGTGGTGGGGAAATTTTATCACTTTCAGAGAGTGATCTTAATGAAGTTAGTTGTTCCTTGAAGAGGTTAATATCATGTCCATGGACTCTCATCTAACATTGACCAGCTAGCTCTCCACAGCCATAAACTTGACAGGATTTTAGAATATGGATGGCTCAAAGCAGCCCTTTACAATGACTGGGAAAAACCTATTATTACATTTATATACCAACTTCAATTTAGCAAATATTTGAGTGCCTTATATGTACAATGCACTGTGGTCATTGGTGAGGGATTAAAATTTTTTAAGTGAAACTACTCTGTAGGAGTTTATCGCATTATTCTGGAGTAGCTTACATTTATCTTTTCTAATAGGAGCAACATTCTTAACAAAAAAGTTCATAACCCTAATATTAAGTACATTGGGAGTAAATATTTTTTATGTTTTACAATGGTTCTGGTGTAGCATGTTAAAATATTACAGAGATCAAGGAAGATTTGAACTTTTTAAGGGAAGCTCAAAAAGTTCTGTTTAAATTTATCTTTGTATTCCTAGTACTTGGCACATAGTAGGTGATTATTGATTGCTTGATTGACAGTTAAAAAGGCCTTTGTATTTGATGATAAGGGAGTTATAGATTTGAAGCAAACTGTTTTGAGTATTGTGGGTAGGAATGGAAACAAGATTACAAGGTATTATACATGATTTAGAAATAAAGAGTGAGACCATAAGCAAATTAGGGAAATATGGAATCATTTGCCTTTCTAATCTAGGGATAAGGGAAGATAAGTGACCAAATAGGATCAAGAGAACATTATGAGATGTAAAATGGTTAATTTTGAGAATGTTAATTGAAAAAGCTTTTGCACAAACAAAAGCAATGCAATCAAGGTTAGAAGAGAAAAAAACTGGAAAAAAGTTTTATAGCAAGTTTCTCTGACGAAGGTCACATTTCTTAAATATATAGGGAACTGAGTCAAGTAAGCAGAACTAGGAGAACATTGTACTTAGAACAATATTGTATGATGATGATCAATTATGAGAAACTTAACTATTATCAACAATGCAAAGATTCAGGACATCTATCTTCCACTGTAGAAGAAACTGATGGGGCCTGAATACAGATCAAAATAGCTTTTCTGCTTTATTTGCTTCATGAGTTTCTTCTTGTGTGTGATATGTGTTTTATTTTATCATTTGATGAATATGGAAATATGTATTGCACTATAGCACATTAATAACTTAGATGATGTTACTTGCTATTTTAAGGAGGAGAAACTAGAGGGAGAGAATTTGAATAACAAAATGTTAGAAAAGAAATGTTAAAATGTTAAATGTTAAAAACTTTATATGTGTAATTGGAAATTAAAAATTTTTTAAAGATTACTTTATATTCAAAAAATTTTTAAAGGGGTTGAATAAATGAATATAAATAAACATGAAGTGGAAGCAGATAATGTTGACTACTTTTTTCAGTAGTTTGGTAGTGGAGAGGAGGAAGGAATTAGATAATAGTTAGCTATTGGGATTAAAAGAAGGGTTTTTTTGAGTGGGAAAACTTGATCATATTTATAGGCTTGAGGGGAAAGAGCTAGTAGAAAAAAGATTTAACATCTAGACTGAGGGGACATGTTTGATAGATCAAGGATTTGTAGAAGAGAAGATAGGATTGGGGTACAGATGGTGGGAGGGGATTGAATTTCTAGATTAAGGAGCATAAGTATTTCCTTTGAGACAAGAAAGGATGGTTGAGGACTCTGGACCTTTGTGTGACCCGTTTAAAAGAATATTCCAGGGTACATCATCATCACCTCATTGCCATTTCTCCAATTTAGAATAACTAACTGGTACTGTTGCAGGCAGTAGAGGATGGCTCACCATCTCACTTGTATGAGACAAGATCCTGTGAATAGTTACGAATAACATTGAGATACTTCCTTCCCACCCTCACTTTTAACACACTTGGAGAGCTCAGTTATAGGATATAGTTAAAGACTATTAAGTTAAATTCAAAATTTCATTAAGTATCTACTACCTGTAAGGCACTAGGAATATAAAACCAAAAAGTAAAGTAGTCTCTACCCTTAATAAACTTTTTTCTATTTGGGGATACAAGGAATAAACAAGTACAAAGTAATTTTAAGGGAGAGAATGCTGATTACTTGGGTATGGCTGGGAATCATGAAAGCCTTGGTATTAGAGATTGTGCCTGAACATCGCAACTGGAGTAATGTCAAATAAAACTGGAAAGGTAAGTAAGATGATTAAGGGCTTTAAATGCTAAATAAAAATTTTGTTTTTTATCCTAAAAGAAGTAGAGAGACACTGAATATTTTTCTGTAGGGAAGTGTGATATGGTTATATCAATGTTTTAGGAATTTCATTTTGGCAGCTATATGGAGGATGGATTGGAAAGGGGAAAAATGGGAATGGGGAGAACAATTAGAAGATTATTGAAATAGTTCGTGTCATGATAAGGACTTGAACCAAAGTAAAGGTTATTGAGTAAAAGAGAAGGGGAAAGATACAAGAGATCCTGGAGGTAGGATTAACAAGATTTGACAACTGATTAGATGTGGGGATTGAGAGAGAAGAGAATCATGTAGCATGAAGTTGGTTAAACCATGTATCTTGAAGTTTTGGAAGTACAAAGTAACTTTCCCCAAATACCAGCTGATGACTGAATTGTGAAGTAATAGCTAATCAGTCTTTAGTAGTCCTAAGAAATTGGGACTGAAGATTAGATAATATTCAGGTGGCTTGCTTTGCATTATATTTCCCATACAGATTTATAGGGGGGATTGATCTCCTAGGTCAGTGATGGGCAAACTATTCCCCTCGGGCCAGATGCAGGCCATAGTTTGCCCATCACTGTCCTAGGTAATTGGTCTGTTCAGCTACTGGGGGGAATAATACACAATAAGAAACCAAGTTGTGAAGGATTTTCAAAGCTAAGTACAAGAGGGTAATAAGTAAGCCACTGGAGTTGATTGAGAAGAATGATATGTGCTTAATGAAAATTATTTTGACAAACATAGTAGAAAGACAGAACTGAGTAAAGACTTGAGGCAGAGAGATGAAATAGGAGACTGTTGGAATAATCTAAGCAACAGGTGATGTGGGACTGAACAAAGGAGGTAGCTGTGTGAGTTCAGATTCAGTAGATGTTGTAGAGGTGGAAATGGCAAGATTTGCCAGCCAGGATAAGGAAGAATGAATGTGGAGATAAGACTTTAACAGAAAGAGGCCAGGATTAGAGGGGAGAAATAAGTTCTGTTTTGGACATGTTGAGTTTGAAGTATCTTCTGGATACATCCAGTTTGAAATGCCCAATAGGCAACTTGTGATATAGAATTAAAACTTTGGGCTGAGATTGGGTTAGATATATAGTTTGGTGAATTACTTCTTTAGTGGTAAAAATTAACTTTCTATTATAGGTCACTAAGAGAAAAAATATATAAAAAAAGACAAGGGACAAGGATGGAATCTTTTTTTTTTTTCAAGTCAACAAGCATTTATTAAGCACCAATTAGGTACTGTGCTATAAGGACGGAATCTTGAGGAAAGAGATCTGGAGGAAACAACATGATCTTGATGATGAATTAGCAAAATAGACTGAGAAAGAAGGAGGGTTAAATGAGAAAGAGGAGAAAAGTAGAAAGTAGTTACATAAAAACCCAGATAATAAAATATCTAGGAAGAAAGGGTCGATAACATTTTGAAATGTAACAGGTCAGTTGAAAAGGAGGAAGACTTTAAAAAAAGGAAAAAAAAAAAACCCTTCAAAGCAAGGTCTTTTAATTCCAGGGCTTTTTTTTCAATCTCTTCCCCTTTTGGAGGGAAAAAAAAGTTAGCACAACTAATCAGTAATACATCAAAAAGAACAATGACTTGCAATTTGTCTTCTCATATCTCAGCCTTATTTGATATTGATAATTTTGTTATGTTTACTTTTGATTTTTGGTGTGTCATTTCACTTACATTGTTGTAGGTACTATGTATGTTTTTTTTTTCCTCCTCCATACTTAACAGTGCATCAGTTCATATAACTCTTTCCATGCTTCTCTGTATTTATCATCCTTTCTTATAGCAAAGTAGTATTCCATTATATTTAAGTACGCTAATTTATTTAGCCATTTCCCAATCCATGGGCATCTACCTTTTCCAAATTCCTAGCTATCATAAAAAGTACTGCAATAAATATTTTGGAGTGTATGGGGATTTTTTTCTTGTCAGTTACTTCCTTAAAGTATAAGCTTAGTAATGGAGCTTCTGGTTCAGAAGGTATGGGCTTAATTAGTTATTTGATTTGCATAATTTCAAATTGTCTTCCAAGATGATTGTACCATTTTACAGCTTCACCATAATATATTAGTTTACCTATTTTTCCACTACCTCTCCTACATTGACTATTGCCATTTTGGGAATTTTTGCCAATTTTGGGGATGTGAAATGAAATGTCAAGGTGGTTTTTATTTGCATTTTTGTTACTAGTGATTTGGAGCATTTTTCTTGTGCTTATGAACATTTTACAGTTCTTTTTAAACTCTATATTCATATTCTTTGATTATTTGTCTATTGTGAAATGGTTATTAGTCTTCTTATATATTTAATTATTGTTTCCATATCTTGGATACTAAGCCTTTATTAAATAAATTTGACATAGAACATTTTCTTCTATTTTGACGACTTCCTTTCTTATCCTTGGTGCATTAATATTGTCTGTGGATAAACTTTTCAGTTTCAAGTAATAAAAATTATCTCTTTCTTTTATCTTTTGTAATTGCAACTATCATATTTGATAAAGAATGCATCTCTTTCTCTTAGCTGTGATAAGTATATGATGTTTTTCTCTAATGATTTTTTAACAGTATGATCTTTAATATTAAAGGATCATGTATCCATTTAGAATATATTATAAAATATGGTATAAAATGATGATCTAAGCCTATTTTCTGCCAGATTGCTTAACAGTTTTCCCCAACCATTTTTCTCCGATAGAGTTTTCTCTAGGTAACTTGTATTTTCTACTTTAGCAAATATTGAGTTCCTGAGTTCTACTGTTTCTTAATATCCTTTGTCTATTCCATTGATATATCTCTCTATTCTTTAACTTATAAGAGATGGTTTTGATAACTACTGTTTTATAATATTGTTTGAGGTATGGAAGTTCTGTTCCTCCTTTGACTTTACTTATTTTCATCATTTCCCTTGATATTTTTTTTTAACATTTATTAATAATCATTTTTAACATGGTTACATGATTCATGCTCCTACTTTCCCCTTCACCCCCCGCACTCCCCCCACCCATGGCCGACTCACATTTCCACTGGTTTTGTCATGTGTCCTTGATCAAGACCAATTTCCAAATTGTTGGTGGTTGCATTGGTGTGGTAATTTCGAGTCCACATCCCCAATCATGTCCATCCCGACCCATACGTTCAAGCAGTTGCTTTTCTTATATGTTTCCTCTCCTGCAGTCCTTCCTCTGAATGTGGGTAGCATCTTTACCATAAATCCCTCAGAGCTGTCCTGGGTCATTGCATTGTTGCTGGTACAGAAGCTCATTACATTCGATTTTACCACAGTATATCAGTCTCTGTGTACAATATTCTTCTGGCTCTGCTTCTTTCGCTCTGCATCAGTTCCCGGAGATCTCTCCAGTTTGCCTGGAACTCCTCCAGTTTATTATTCCTTTTAGCACAATAGTATTCCATCACCCGCATATACCACAGTTTGTTCAGCCATTCCCCAATTGAAGGACATACCCTCCTTTTCCAGTTTGTTGCCACCACAAAAAGC
>NC_058130.1:181062106-181077140 GCF_016433145.1 Gracilinanus agilis | reverse complement strand
CTTCTTGAGCTCTGCCAGTTTCTCCTTTATGAATTTGGGTGCTATGCCACTTGGTGCATACATATTGAGCAGTGTTATTTCCTCATTGTTTATACTGCCTTTAATCAGGATGTAATGACCTTCCCTGTCTTTTTTAATCATATCTATTTTTACTTTGGCTTTGTCAGAAATCATAATAGCCACTCCTGCCTTCTTTTTCTCATTTGACGCCCAAAAGATTTTGCTCAAACCCTGAACTTTAAACTTGTGTATGTCCACCTGCCTCATATGTGTTTCTTGTAGACAACATATGGTGGGATTTTGGTTTCTAATCCACTCTGCTATTTGCTTCCGTTTTATGAGCGAGTTCATCCCATTCACATTCAGAGTTATAATCATCAGTTGTGCATTTGCTGACATTTTCGAATCCTCCCCATTCCTACCCCCTTTTTCCTTATACTTTTTCCTTTTAAATCAGTGGTTTGCTATTGAGCCACTATCCCTTATCCCGTCCCTTGATTCACTTCCCTTTCTACCCCCTCCCTTATTTTTCCCCCTCTTTTTGTTTTTAAAGGCCTTATGAATTCCCTCCCTCTTCTCCCCTCCCTTTTTTTGACCTCCCCACTCCCCTGCTCCCCTTGGTTTATCCTTTCTAACTTTTCTCAGAAGGGTTAGATAACAGTTTTATGTCCCAATGGATAGTATAGCTACTCTTCCCTCTCCGGGTTGATTACTCTGAGAGTAAGGTTTGATTATTACCTCTTTATGATCTCTTCCTCTCCTTCTTATAATAGTATTTGTCCCCTCTCCCTCCCATGCCCTCTTTGTGTGTAATAGAATATCCTATTTTCTTATTCACTCAAGTTTCTCTTGGTGTCCCCTGCTATTCACCCCCTTTCCCATCCCCCCTGTCATCTTAGATTATTTAGTGTTCCACCCTCACCCTGTGAATTATTCTTCTGCTTACTATAATAGTGAATACTATAATAGTCAATAGAGTTCACTACAGAGAATTATACATAACATTTCTCTACATAGGTATACAGATAATTAGATCTCACTGAGGCCCTTAAAAAGGTAAATTTAAAAATTATAAGTTTTCTTTCTTTCCCCTCTGTATCTTATTTACCTTTTCATGTTTCTCTCGATTTCTGTGGTTGGATATCAAACTTTCCATTTAGCCCTGGTCTTTTCTGTGCAAATACCTGGAATTCTTCAATTTTGTTGAATGCCCATACTTTCCCCTGGAAATATATAGTCAATTTTTGATGGGTAGTTGATCCGTGGTTGCAGGCCCAGCTCTTTTGCCTTTCTGAATATAGTATTCCAAGCCTTGCGATCTTTTAGCGTGGAAGCTGCCAGATCCTGTGTGATCCTGATTGGTGCTCCTTGATATTTGAATTGTTTCTTTCTGGCTTCTTGTAAGATTCTTTCCTTTGCTTGGAAACTCTTGAATTTGGCAATTATATTTCTGGGTGTTGTCCTTTCTTGATCGAATGTCGCAGGTGTTCTGTGAATCCTTTCAATGTCTATATTGCCCTCTTGTTGTAGGACTTCAGGGCAATTTTGCTGGATTATTTCTGTTAGTATGGAGTCCAGGTTTCTATTAATTTCTGGTTTTTCTGGAAGACCGATTATTCTCAAATTGTCTCTTCTAGACCGGTTTTCTTGGTCTGTCACTCTCTCATTGAGATATTTCATGTTTCCTTCTATTTTTTCAGTCTTTTGACTTTGTTTTATTTGTTCTTGTTTTCTTGAGAGATCAGCTTCTAGCTGCTCAATTCTAACCTTTAGGGACTGGTTTTCAGCTATAATCTTTCTGTTTTCGGCTATGATCTTTTGGTTTTCAGCCATAATCTTCTGGTTTTCGGCTATAAGCTTCTGGTATTCCTTTTCAATCTGGTCATTTCTGGTGTTCAATTTGCTTATCAGTTCATTTGGTTTCTGAGCCTCACTTTCCAGTTGCAAGATTCTACCTTTTAAACTGTTATTTTCTTGCCAGATCTCTTCTATTTTCCTCAAAATCTCAGTTTTGAACTCTTCCATAGCTTGTGAGGAGTTTTCCTTATTTGAGGAGGGTCCGGATGCTTGTTTGTTCTCCTCCTCTGTTTGCTCGGTTGACTGGATTTTCTCTGTGTAAAAGTTGTGGAGTGTTAAAGACTTCTTTTTCTTGTTGTTAATCTTTCTCTTCTGAACTTCCTGAGACTGGGTAGCCATCTTTAGCCCAGCAGCTTCTCAGGTTTATCCTTGCGCTCAGGGTCTGTCCGCGGTCAAGCCCCCTGGTGGACCCCCTTGCTTGATCCTCTGCAGGAGGTTTTTTTTACAAGTCTCAGGGCACTGCTTCCACAGTCGTACACCCGTCCGACTCCACCCACGCCTCCTCGGAGCCTGAGCTCTGAGCCCGCCTGAGCTCTGCTCCCGCACTCTGCGCCCTAAGCCCGCGCTCAGATTTTGGGTGCGTTCTTTGGCTTTTTGGGGTCCCAAATCTTGCTGCTCTCAGGAACAGGCCCCGGAGCTGCCAATGACTTGATGGGTGCCCCAAACTTGCTCTATTTCTTTTTAGCTGGCCTCAGTGCTACAGGTGTTGTGTGTGGAGGGGGTGGGGGTGGGGTGGTTGCTCAGCCCGCGATTTAGTGAGAGCTGTTTCACCCCTTTATAGCATGGAAATGCCTTGATTCCACGTACCTTCCACGCTGTGCCCTGTTGTAGGGTTCCTCCGTTCGTCTGGACTTGTTTTTATGTCCCCCTGAGGAGTTTTGTGTGTTTCGGTCAGGAGAGGTTAAGAGCTGCTTCTTACTCTGCCGCCATCTTAACCCGGAACCTCCCTTGATATTTTAAATCTTTTGTTTTTCCAGATTGATATTGCTATTATTTTATCAAGCTCTATAAAGTATCCTTTTGGTAATTTGATTGGTATAACCTTAAAGTGTAAATTAACTTTGTGACATCCATTTGAGATTTTCTTGGCAAAAATACTGGAGAGTGGTTTGCCATTTCCTTTTCCAGTTCATTTTACAAATGAGGAAACTGAGGCAAATATGATTAGATGACTTGCCCAGAGTCATGTAGCTAGCAAATGTCTGAGGCCAGATTTGAATTTAGGAAGACTAATTTTCCTGAACCTAGGTCTAGTACTCTATCCCCTGCACCACCTAGATGTCCCTAAATTAATTTTGCTAATTTTGTTCATCTTTACTATATTGGCAAAGTTTAGGCATGAGAATTGAATATATTCTTCCATTATTTAGGTTGTTATTTATTTCTTTAAGGAGTGCTTTGTATTTGAATTTACTCCCTAAGTCTTTTGTATACTTTGGGAAGTTGATCCCCAGATATTTTATGCATTTTGTAATTATTTGGAATTGGGTTTCTTTTTCTATTATTACTTTTTGTGTTTTATTATTATATAGAATTTCTATTGATTTTTGAGCACTTATTTTGTATTTGTAGCTTACAACTTTGCTAAATACTTAATTGTTTCAATTAGTATCTTTAGTGATTTCCTTGGAATTTTTCAAATAAACCATCATATCATAAGTGAAGTCATATCTCTTCTTTACCTTTATTCTTTTAATTCCTTTTTCTTGTTTAATTGCTACTGCCAGGATTTCCAGAATTGTATTAAATAACAGAGGGGATAGAAGATGTCCTTATTTATTATTTATCTCTTATTATTATCTCTCATTTATTAGAAAGGTTTTTAATGTATCCCCATTGCATTTGATGCTTGCTTTTAGTTCTAGATCAGTGGTTCCCAAACTTTTTTGGCCTACCGCTCCCTTTCCAGAAAAAGTATTACTTTTAGCCCCCTGGAAATTAATTAAAAAAATTTTTTAATAGCAATTAATAGGAAAGATAAATGCACCTGTGGCTATCACCACCTCCCTGGATCGCTGTAGCGCCCACCTTGAGAATCACTGTTCTAGATAGATGCTTTGTAATATTAAAAAAGATCCCTTTGCTTTTTATGAGGGGCACGTTGTATGCAACAGTGTAGTACTTTGTCAGAAACTTTTTTCATATGGTTTTGGATGTTTTGGTTTTCAATATAATTATGTTGAATTATCTTTGCATGTCTGGTATAAATCCCATTTGCCTCATAATAAATGGTTTGTATAAATTGCCATAATCAGTTTGAAAGGATTTTAAAATTTTCAAGCAATGTTTAATAATGATATTGGCCTTGTAGTTTTCTTTCTGTGTTTTAACTTTCTCTGGTTTAGGTATCAGAACTATATTTGGCTCATAAAAGGATTCTGATATAGGGTTCTTTCTTAATTTTTGAGAATAATTTGTGAAGTATGAGTACTATAACTCTTCTTCAAAAGTTTGGTCAATTCTCTTGGGACTCCATCAGATTCAGGAGTTTTCCCTGCCCCCACCCCCTTAGTAGTTCCTTTACATCTAGATTTATTTCCTTTTCTGAAGTTTAAAATCTGTCTTATCATCAGATATTTTATGTATTTTATATTTTAAAAGATATTCCTCTCTTGTGTTCTCAGTTTTATTAGAATGTACTTGTGCATATTATGTTCTGATTATTCTTTTTTTCTTCTTATTATTTTTTTCTTATTATTTCTTATATTCTTTTTATTTCTCCTTGTTTTGCTCTGATTCACCTTGCTCATTTGTTATTTTATTGATTTCATTTTCTACTCTTTTTAATCATATGTGCTAAGAGTTTGTCAATTAGTCTCTTCAAGGAACAAATTTTTCATTTTATTTATCATTTCTAGTTTTGTTTGTTTCCAATTTATCTATTTCCCTCTAATTTTTAACATATCCTCTTGTTCTTTTCTTAGGTTTGTTTTCTATTTTTTAAAAATTCAAATTTAGTTCATTAAGTTGCTCTTATGTACTTTAATTTTATACTATAGTTATTTGTGTGACTATATTTTGTATTATGGTTATTTGTATGATATTTCATCTTCTCAACTATATTGAAAACTCTTTGATGGCTTATTTATAATTTTACTTGTCATTTATCTCCTTTGTGTAAGACACTTAATATTCTTAAACCTTAGTTTCTACTTTTGTTTTTTCACCTTGAGTTTTTTTTGGATTTTTGTTGTGTATGACCAAAATTACACATAGCATTAAAAAAAACCAAAACACCTTCTGTCTTAGAAATCATTACTAAATATTAGTTTCAAGGCAGAAGAGCCAACTAAGCATTTGGGGTTAGGTGACTTGCCCAGGGTCACACTATAGGAAGTATCTGAGGCCATATTTGAGTCTAGGACCTCCTGTCTCCAGACCTGGCAGGCTTATCCACTGAGCCACCTATCTGCCCACACATAGCCTGAGTATTGATGTTAAATGCTTTTGTATAGGAGGAAAATGTCCTAAATGGCTTTAACCTAGTTTATTTGGTTTATTATAACTTTTTTTTTTTTGCAACATTAGGTGACAGAGAATTGAATACTGCTATTTTAATTAAAGCTTTCTTTGAAAAGTATAAACAGACCCAGGGAGACTGGTTTGTTCACTTTTCCTTCCAGTAGTAATTTAACTTTGCAGTATTGTATATATAGAGTAAAGGTCAAAAGAAAGTATGTTTATGAGGGAGCTTTAAAAAAGAAAGTAAAAGTGTTACAAAGTTTGTTTTGCTATATTGAAAGAATTTCAGCATCATGAAGTGAAAGTTTGTTAGTAAATACAATTTTATAGCTTAGAAATTTAAGAAATTGACCAATTTAAAAAAACCTTCAAAATTGGCCTTTGGTTTTGTCAAATGACTGCTTTTTTCTGCTAATGCAGATTACAACCCTTTTAGTTGTAGTAGATGATCTTAGTAGATGATTTTTTTAACTTTTTTAACTTTTTTAAAAAATGAAGTGAATTTTAAAGCATTCAGAAGACTCAATAATTTTCTCATTTCCTAACATTTAATCCACAAATGGATCTTAGTTTTTTTAGATATTTTTGTTTACTAAACAAACATTTATTAAACAGTAAGTTTGGGCAAGGTACTGTGTTAGATATTTAATACATGTAAATGATTCCCTCTCTCACCCCATCCATGAGTATGGAAAGTCTGTGTAAAACTACCATATAAATTATATGAACCTAGTAAAGTCACATCACTCCTCTGGGCCTCAGTTTCCTCATCTTTATTTAAAACTGGGGATGGGGTAAGGTAATATGATTATTTCTTTTCAGCTCTGGAATGTTACAATTTTCATATGTATGACAGGATAAATCTATAAACATTTTCAAATTAGTTTTTCAAATGAGAAGTTTGTTTTTATAAAAGGTTGATTATTAAAAGGAATCGCTTAAAAGGTAATTGTAGGTTTTAATGTCAAAATTCTTAGTTATATTAAATTTAACAAGCATTTTACTTTTATTGGCATACATTTAATTATTATTGTAAGGAACAGTTGGCCCAGGGAAGGTTTGGAACATTGGAAAAGCAACTTTGAATGACAAGAGCCGTGGTTGGAAGGAGAAGCAGAGGCTTGTGGGAGAAAATAACCTTGAAAAAGGACTTTGTCTCTGGACTCTAGAGGAGATGGAGGACTTTAACCCAAATTCTGGAGTCTACCAAGACTACTTGAGGATTTCCCTGGATTTCTATTTCCCTGAAGACTTAATAGGTTTCCTGCTTCTTAACTATACTATCAAAGAAAATTTTTAGACATCTGCCAGCAGCTAGAAGGGTTCTGTCGACCCGACAGACTTGCTGGGCCAGTCCCGAAGACTCACTGTCCTGTCCTGTGCCAGTTTAAGAGAGACCTTCATAAACCTTCTGTCTGTAGTTTAGTTTAGCTAGCAGATAGAGTAGAGGGAGTGAAAATTCCTGGCTAAGGTCAGAAGGCTTGGCCAGGCACAAAGGAACTAATTTGTTGTGTGACAGAGCAGGGCTACTCTAACCCCACTCACCTCACCCATCCTTGATACTTCAATATAATAAATTATTTTTGTTATCGAATTAGCAATCAGATAAAGCTCCTTTGGGGACACAGTGGCAATAGAGGGAAGAAGAGGTAATCAGGGGAGACTGTCTATCAAGCTTTGGCTATGCAAAGTCCAAGGCTGCCAGTCATTCAGTCTTTCCTAGACAGAGTTGGATTCAGCAAGGGTTTCTTGGGGTCCAGGCAATTAAGTTAAGTCCTAGAAAACAGTTTATACACAAACACAAAGAAACTCCTAGCTGAACATTGACTTCTGTCCATCTTTGTCCACTACACTAGTCACAGAGATAACATCTCTTGTTGCCCTCTAAGTAAAGGTGAAGAGTTCCCTGGATAGGCTTTTCTCACTCATAAACCTGTCCATCCAAATAACATCTTTGGGACTCCCAAAATCATCTTTACATTATTCTTGATGGTATTAAATTTTTTGCATAAAATATAGGTACAAATTTTACTTTTTTACCGCTAAGCCTGATTTTTAGATACATTTAATTTTAACAAATTAGACAATTTTCATTTATTTGTTGGCTTATTACTATTATTCATGCTTGGTTTTATGTCCATGCTAATTTTTGTATCTTTTGATTTGTAGAGGGCATAGCTTCCAATATATTTTAGAAAATTTCTTGTTTTATTCATTTCTTCAAAAAGCATTTCAAATAGTTGTCAAGTTTTTGTCAAATTAGTTTTAATCTCCATTACTACTGACATCTTTTCTAAAATTTTATAAGTTTATCTTTTAAACAAATGTTACCTCATAAAAGGTGATATTGTTCGTGAGGGCATTTCGAAGCTGATTTCACAAAAGGCACTAGTAGTTGCTGCTGTGTCAGGGCCAACTTAAAGGCAAATTCAAGCAGAGTCTGGGACCTTGCAGCCCTAAGAGCCTAGCCAGGAGACAGGAGCTTGTATATAAGCAATCTGGCCAAGAAACTAAAGCTTTTGTGGCAAGCAGAAGGACCTGACAGTGTGTTGTGGGAAGTTTCTGTGTTTACAGCAGGAGTCGGAGAGAGAATGTTCATACATAATTTATTCCAATCCTTTCATTTTTTCCTTTTAAGATTTGAAAAAAATTTATGAACTAGAAGAGTGGGTATCAAACTTTTTGGTCTCAAGATCCCTTCAGACTCTTAAAAATTATTGAGGACTCCAAAAAGCTTTTGCTTATGTGGTTTTATATCTATTGATATTTATCATGTCATTTATTAAAACTAATAAAATTTTAAAATATTTATTAATTCATCTAAAACAAGAAATCATTACATGTTAATAATATAAATAACATCTTAATGAAAAATAACTATTTTCCAAAGCAAAAACAGTTGAGTGAGAAGAGTGGCATTTTATGCTTTACATATTTTTACAGATCTTTTTAATATCTAGCTTAAAGAAAGCAGCTAGATTTTCTCGTATCTGTTTCTGCATTCTATTACATTATTTTATTTTGGTTGAAGTATATGAAGAAAATCTGGCCTCAACAGACATGTAGTTGAGAAAGGGAAGGATATTTTAATAGTCTTTTTAGATAATTGTGGATATCCTTCTTTGATACTGAACCAAAACTTGACAAATGGTAGTTTTTTAACAGTTAGTTGCAATCTGGAATATGAAACCATATCATTGAACTTTTCATATTATTACGTTAACATTCATTAGTCAATCTTGTACTTTGAGTGGTGGATCTTTTACTCATGCATGATTTTTATTACATTACACTTTTGTAATTTGAAATATGTTGGTTCCATCTTTGAAATGTTAGCACATTTCAACATGCAATATTAAAAGATCATATTTGTTAAGGTCAGCACTCATCCAGAAAAGTCCTTAGGTATTGAGAAGCTATCTAATTCCTGATGATAAATAGAAGCTTTTCAAAGTTCTGATTTTTCCTTGAAAGATTAAATTTAATTCTTGGCAACAAATATTGTAAATTGTTTTTCTTGAAGTGACAGGTTTACTTCATTTATTTTCAGGAAAATATCTGTCCAGTTTCTCAATTAAAGTAACTAGTTTATCAGTTAATCTTTCATGTATATGGTATTCCATTTTTAAAAAAGCAGCTAGTTCACCTTTTAATTCAATCACACAAGTACTTTTCTTTCAGACAGCTATCAGACTCCAGAATGCAGAAGTACTTTAAGTATGCTTTCCATTTGATCACATAAATGTTAAAATACTTATACTCAAGGGTTGAGACTTAATAAAATTAATTTTTTTTTTTGCTTCTTCAAAGATTAAGTGAAACTGGCCTTTTTTTTTTTTTTTTTTAAAGTGTGTGATGGTGAAGAATATAATGATTACAGTTTGGTACCATTGCCTTGATTCATGCTAAGGTACCAGTATTGCAAATGTCAAAATGATTGTTCCAGAATAAACCATAATATTCAACAAAGTTTTTTAACCCTTTGAATAATATTTCAAAAGCACTTGTGTTTATTGCCAAGCATTCATACAGGATTTCGCAAAGTGCCTAGCACATAGTAGGGGCTTAATAAATGGTTATTGACTAATGCCTACAAAATCTTCCAAGAATATTTGGTGTTAATATGGAACAAAAAAAAAGCACAAAACAGAAAGCCTCATCATGTCTTAGATTTGTCCATTCATAAAACAAAGAAATAATTCTGTAGAAGAAATATTAACTTAGTCTTCACATTTATTTAAATTTAAATATGTAATTCATAAGTCATATGGCCTTTGGAAAATTCCACTGTTGTCTTATGAAAGAATGAGAGTGAAAATAGCAAATAACACTTAAATATTGTCATGAAAATAGTTTTGACCTCCCAGACTCCCTGATAGGTTCTTGGAAACTTTCCTAGGTCCCATGAACCACACTTTAAGAACTATTGAACTATATAGTTAACAACATGAGCATTTCCATACACAACAGAGTCTAGAAAGCTACATTATTATTCTTACTAATATTAATGTCAATATTATTATTTATAAAGTACTTTGCAAACCTTGAGCACTGTAAAAATGTTAATTAGCTATTATACAATTTGTTTTTCATATAAATTAATTTTAATGTGATAGATATCTCAGACTCTGCATATCCACAGCAAAACTTATTATCTTTCTCCCAAATCTTTCCTGTCTTCTAAATTCCCCTTCTGTTGAGGGCACAACTGTCCTCAGGTACTCTGGCTCATAAACTTGTTTTTATCTTTGACTCTTCATTCATACTGACACACATAACCAATTCTGTTGCTAAATTTATTGTTTTTCCATCCACAACAGTTTTTGTTTACATCCCCTTTTCTCTGCTCACATTTGCATTTGGATTTTAACCAATAAAGAATATGAAGCTATTTCTTCAAGAATAACATTGTTTATTAATGGGGACATGCAGTTCCCATGAACAAAGAATGTTTCCTTTTCACCAGCTTCCTTCCTTGAAAAAGAGATTGAGCAGGCCCTTGTCTTTCACTTAAATAGGAATCTATATTCTTTTTCTGATTGGACTGACTGTTCATTATTCAGACCTTCCTTGACAGTCCCCATTGGTAAATATTTCAAAGAGGTGGATTTGAAGACCTCAACTCCTCCCTCATTTCTTCATCACAGGGGAAGGAGGGATTTGTTCATACTAGATAGATCCCCACCTCCTGGTTGGGCCAATTTACTCTTCAAAATGGACCAAATTTCACCATAGCTTTAATCCTTTTAATGCATTTAAGAGCTTAACAAACAACAAAAGATGCCAATCCAGTTTGATATGGCCTGTAGTTGGGTGGGGCAGAGGAACTTGAGAATAGCCTCAAAGTATGGCGGCAGGCTGTTTCAGCCTGACCTTAGGAAGCTTAAGAGAAAAATGATTTCACATAATATTACATTTCAGTATTACTTTTCTACATTTTTTTTGTGTGACCATAGATAATTTCTTCCTCTGACAACTACCTATTCATATTCTTTGACCATTTGTCAATTGGAGAATGCTTTGTATTCTTTTGAATTTGAGTCTGTTCTCTATATATTTGAGAGATGAGGCCTTTGTCAGAGGTATTTGCTATAAATTTTTTTCATGTTTTGATTTTTTCCCTTCTAATCTTGGTTGCATTTGTTTGTATAGAAACTTTTTAATTTAATGTAATCAAAACTATGTATTTCATTTTTCATATGGTCTCTTTCTTGTTTGGTCATAAATTCTTCCTTTATCCATAAGTTTGACAGGTTTTCCATGTTCCCCTAATTTGTTTATGGTGCCACTCTTTATCTTTAGATCAGGTATCCATTTTGACTTTATCTTAGGGTTTGTTTTTTTTTCAATTGTTGTTCTGGAGGAGGGAAGTTTGTTTTTATGTTTTGTTTTGGCTTTTCTTTGTATCCACAGCACTTAGCATAGTTCCTGGAACTTAGAAAAGACTTAATAAAAGTATGTTGACTGACTTGGTAGTACCAATATTGCCCTGCATGCTGCTTCCCCACCCCAAGCCCTCCGCTTATTTCTTTTTTATATTTTTCTAATGCTTGATTGATGCTGTTTTCCCTTTCTTTTGAAAAAATTATCACAATAATTACCCCCTCCCACTCTCCCAACTAAGTTTTCTTGTCTCCCTCAAAATAAAAGCCCTTCCTTATAACAAAACCATAGTGAAGCCAAAAAAAAAATTATCATAATAGTCATGTCTGCAGATGTATGTCTCCTTCTGTACTTATAATCCATTACATCTCCTACCAGGAGGTGGTAGGCATGTTTTATATTCAATCTTTTTAAAAAAAGATGTTGGATTATTGTAATTGGTAAAATAAGTGAATAAATATCCCCCCCCCCCTTTTTTTTTCAATACATGTATAACATGGATTGAGTTGCTTGTTAGCTCTCGGAGTGGGGAGGAAAGAAAGGAGGGAGATAATTTGGATCATATAACTGGGAAAGTGATGTAGAAATTTATTATTACATGTAATTGGTAAATAAATAGATAATCCTAAAAGATGTTGGAATATTTTAATTTAACAGATTCAATATAACTATTAATTATGTGAGAAGGGAATTTGTGATTTGATTTAATCAGTTAGGGATTTGGACTTCCCTTCCATTTGTTTTAAATTTTAATCAATTAGCGCCCAGGAAATTGATCCCACAGGCACTTCTCCCCCTGGGTGGTGCTAGGCTAAATGAAGAACTGTGATTAGTTCCTGGGAGGTGATGTGGGAGAGCTAGTGGGTGAAGAAAACTGCTTTAAGGTGAGATGGAGCAGGAAGTAGTGAGAGTACTGAGACTCAGATTGGGATAAAGACTCTGGTGTTGGTGACTTTTGCTGAAAACAGACTCTAGTGTGGCAATTCTCTACCTCCTTCCTGTATTTCCTTCTTTTTATTTTCTCTATTTTTATTAAACTAAATTGATAAAGCTATTAAAAGCCTCATGAGTTTAATTTTAAATTGGCGACCACTCTTTTAACTATTACAATTAGCATGAGCATTATGCTTCTAAGACATGATAAACTTAATGCATTTATATTCAAAATCTGAAATAAGCATAGAGATAAAACACTTAAAATAACCTCTAGGACTATAGAAACTAAAGAGCAGTATCATGTCAGCATACCAAGTAAATTATATAAAGGAAACATGCAAAAAGTTCTGCAGAGTGTGCTACTTTTTTCTATTAAAGTTACATTGTCCTCATAAGATTCTCAAAACACAGATTTACTTGCCTGTATATCTTTGTGGAGACACTGTGGACAGCTTTTATTTTTTCTTTGATAAGAAAGCAAAAGTGAGCATTTGAAAAAAAATTACTAAGTGTAAATCATCTAGAGTCTAGAAACCTCCAAGTTTAGAAACTTTATCAAATCAAACAATGACAATAAAACTTCACATGCTGACCCTCAAGGAATTTTTAATTTATGGATACAATATTTCCTTCATTCCTGAGAGGTGGTTACATCTAATTAAATCTGTTTCTTAAAATGGAAAACTAAGACTAGGAAGGTTGAAGTTCTCAAATATAGTAATTCAGGGGCTGGTTTTGCTACTCAGCTCTCAAAAACTTCTTAGTAAGACAGATCAAATTCCAACGAAACACTCCAGGTTCTGTTTTTACTTGATTATATACTTCACTGAATAGAAAACTTAGAACAATTCCCAAGATTCAAAAGTAAAGCATGATGTAGTTTAAAAAAGTACTTAACTGGCTTAGAGATTTTAGATGTTTTACTTATTACAAATAGTTAATATAGCACAGTCACCTTTCACAACACATTCATCACCCTGTCATCACTGTCAAATATTAGTTTCCCAGCACACAAGGAAATGATGCTCATTGCATACATCAAAATGAAACTGTCTTTAATCTGCTTTGTCCATCTATTTCCTTTTTTCTGCGTCAGAGTTGTCTTATGCAAGTTGATTCCTTCTGAAGAATGACATGTTGAATGCAACTGTAATTGCTGTACTTCAGTCTCCTCTTCCTTAGTCAAAGATGACAATTCTTTTTGATGCTCTAGTTGTTGGACCATTTTCATAGTATTTTTCAAAGTATACACTTATACAGTTCTGAGACTTTTTCTGCCCAACAGCAACATGTACCTTATATTGAGATTTTATCATCAATCATTCCTTTAATAGTATAAGTGGATTTTCCTCTCCTGATGAATTTTCAGGAAGATTTTTCTTGACTTCAAATTCCAGCCTGTGTTGAATGTAATCAGATCATATTCTGATTTCTGGAATACCACTTCCAGTTTAGTAATTGCCTTCTCCATTTTGAGGAGTTGGCATTCCTCCAACTTCAGTCTTCTGGAGTTATTATAACAATTATTATTATTTGGACTTTGCATTAATTAGAGCTTAAGTTTTTTGAAATTCTTTTCCTTTACAATGTTTTAAAAATTGTATTATATAAATGGCTCTATAGGTTCTGTTCATTTTACTCTATCAGAAACTCTTGGGTTTCTCCTAATCTGGCCCTTTGGTTAATAATATCTCATTATATAGAGTATTTGAAGGGAAATAGTATAAGTCATAAAAGCTAAGGCTGGAAAAGTAGAGTGGTACAGGTTTCTGCCTAAGGCCAGGTCAACCATATTGGTAATGAGGAAAATTCTTATTAGGGGATAGGGAAGAATAAAGAGGGCAAACCTACTTTATAACCCAGAAGCTAAAGTGACCCAGTGTCTGAGTGATACTGGTATTACTCTCTCTCATTTTAAACCTTAATTTGAATTTAAATACCAAAAAACACGAATATTTCCATATACACGTAGAACACAAAAAGACAATTATTTATGAAACTGAATCTTCATTTCATAGTTTGCTTTTTTTAAAAGTATATATTAATAACATATTACTTTTAAAAGTGTAATGCTTGCCTATGTTTCCTTCTAATCTTCTTTGTGTATTAAATAAAAAAGTAAGGGGGAAAAATCATTAT
This sequence comes from Gracilinanus agilis, assembly GCF_016433145.1. NCBI lineage: Eukaryota > Metazoa > Chordata > Mammalia > Didelphimorphia > Didelphidae > Gracilinanus > Gracilinanus agilis. The sequence continues at coordinate 181,062,863 of NC_058130.1, read as the reverse complement.
ATCAAACAGAACCAAGCAGAACAAATCCACTCAGTTGCTATGTTAAAAAGGGGGGGGGCAGGGCATTTCCTGTACTTTAAGTCTATCATCTTTCTGTTAGGAGATGGGTAACATACTTCATAAGTCCCCTGGCAACATCGTTGATGACTGCATTGATCAGAGTTTTAAAATTTTCTGTTACTTATCTATTTGATTATAGAGCACCTGTATAATTTGTTCTGATTCTGCTCACTTTGCTGTATATAAATTTACATTTCCCAGAATCCTCTGAAACAATCCTTTTTTTAAAAACTTCTTTTTAAAAACTAATATCTTAGAATCAATAATTACTTCCAAGGCAGAAGAATGGTAAGGATTAGGCAGTTGGGATTAAGTGACTTGTCCAGGGTTACACAGCTAGGACATGCCTAAGGTCAGATGTTAATCTAGGACTTCCCATCTCCATGCCTGACTATCTACTGAGCCACCTAGCTGCCCCTGAGATCATCTTTTTCATCATTTTTTTATGACACAATAATATTATATTACATTCCTATATGACAATTTGTTCATCCATCCTCTGACTAATGAATATCCTCTTATGTTCAAGTTTGTTTTGCTTGTACTATTCCTTTCCTGGCATTATCTTCCCTGTTTAGGTGCCTCCTCCATCGTTTTCACTTGTTTCTCTCTGAGTTTGATGCATTTCTACAGCAACTCTGAGTGTTCAAAACCTTCTTTGCTCATTTCAAATATATATATATATATATATATATAT